>NC_065509.1:40322661-40538083 GCF_006386435.1 Epinephelus moara
ATGACTTTTTTTCCTGATTTCTGACGACATACTATAGTATGAAGTTTTTACATGATTTCGAAAGACATACTTTTCTATGACGTTTTTTCCTGATTTCGAATGACATACTATACTATGACTTTTTTACGTGATTTAGGACGACATACTATACTATGACTTTTTCCTGATTTCGAATGACATACTATACTATGACTTTTTTACATGATTTAGGACGACATACTATACTATGACTTTTTCCTGATTTCGAATGACATACTTTACTATGACTTTTTTTTCATGATTTCGGACGACATACTTTATGATGACGTTTTTNGTTTTTTAAGAACACACTATACTATGACTTTTTTTCATGATTTTGGGCGACATACTATTCTATGACTTTTTTTCATGATTTTGGGACGACATACTATACTATGACTTCTTTTTCATGATTTCCGACGACATACTATACTATGACTTTTTTACATGATTTTGAAAGACATACTATACTTCTAATTTTTTTCTTGATTTCAGACGACATACTATACGATGACTTTTTTTCCTGATTTCTGACGACATACTATAGTATGAAGTTTTTACATGATTTCGAAAGACATACTTTTCTATGACGTTTTTTCATGACTTTGGGCGACATACGATACTATGACTTTTTTACATGATTTAGGACGACATACTTTACTATGACTTTTTCCTGATCTCTGACGACATACTATACTATGAAGTTTTTACATGATTTCGAAAGACATACTATACTTCTAAGTTTTTTCTTGATTTCGGACGACATACTATACTATGACTATTTTTCCTGATTTCTGACGACATACTATAGTATGACGTTTTTATATGATTTCGAAGGACATACTTTTCTTTATTTCTTTATTTTGGGCGACATACTATACTATGACTTTTTGTCCTGATTTCGGACAACATACTATACTATGACTTTTTTTCATGATTTCCGACGACACACTATTCTATGACTTCTTTTCATGATTTTTGACAACTTACTATACTGTGACGGTTTATCATGATTTCGGACGACATACTATACAATGATGTTTTTTTATGATTTCGGACGACATACTATGCTATGAAGTTTTTACATGATTTTGAACGACATACTATTCTATGACTTGTTTTCATTATTTTCGACAACTTACTATACTATTAAGTTTTATCTTGATTTAGGATGACATACTATACTATGATGTTTTGTCATGTAATTTTAGGACATAGTATACCATGATTGTTTTTTTTTTTTTGACACAATAATTTAATTAATTTCTTTAAAACTGTTTACTTTATTGTGACATTTTCATGACATAGTATACATAAAAAAGAGTCACAGAACAAAACAGTCTCAGGTTTATTAGTCAGGAATGTGTACACATAAAAAAGTTGTTTGCTTTTAATATTTATACACAGAAACAGAAATAGAGCTACAAATAACAGGGTCAAGGAAGCTGGTCAAAAGTCAATATAAACATTTAGCTATTATGTTCATACAAGAAGGTGAAAGAACACAAATACATATAGAAAGTTTATCATGTATACACAATACAACAACAAACAACAACATTAAATGTTTTGGTTAGACTGTTTACAACTCCGAAAATGTGCCATGTCACACAAATAAAACATAATAACTCACTCATAATAATAATAAAGAGTTCAAATGAGCATCTGTTTTGTAGGAATCATTTCTACCTCTTGTGTATGTCGGACATTAGTCCTTCTGATAAACCTTGCATTGGGTTAGTCACTCAGTTCATTCTCTTGTGCTTTGTTCCCACCCTGTCGACCCATCTGTTGATAAAATTGTCAAAGGAGTTATCACAAACTCAGACTGTTTAGTTGTGCTACCTCGCAATCAGAGTATAATAAATGTGATTGAAAGTGGTGACGAGATCTTCATATATAAAGACATTTTCTTTAAAGAAGTCTTAAAGGCATTGAATTAATGTTCAGTATTCCTGCATATAGTATACTGTAGATACATGAGGGTAATGTGTTGGAATATGTCCTGGCAGGGTTCAGTTCATTTCCTGCTCATGTGGGTATCTCTTCCCTCTCTCCTCAGGTCTCACCCCTCCCACCACCCCGCCTCACAAACCAGTGGAGGATGAGCTCTTCAAACCGGCAGATGGAGGAAAGGGAGGTGAAGGAACGTGTGGTGGCAGCAGTGGGGATGGTGGAGGAAGTGGCAGCGAGTCCTCAAGCACCAACACCAGTGTTGCCACGAAGGGCTCATCCTGGCTGAGCCGCGCTCATCACCAGCGGAAGCTTCCAGAGCAGACAGAGTTGTACGCCCAGCTGCGGCGCATGGGCCAGGCTGGTGACAGTGACACCCACCGCACCTTTGGTGACCACGACTACTGTGCACTGAGCCTTGGGGAGAGCCGCAAGCGTAGTGCCGCCATGCTGGGCGCCATATTGCAGGCGCAAGGAGGGAGCGATGGAGTTGGCACCTCAGCACCCAAAGCAGCTGACGATCAGGTAGCGGATGGAAATGGAAAGGAGAACGGCGAAAGGCTGGTGGTGTCAGAAGTTGCAGAACCGCTCGAGCAGCAGACAACGCCAGTGGTGATACCGTCAACGGCGCCGTCGCACTGCCAGTCAGCAGCTGCCACACCACCGGCCTCAGAGGAAGAGGCGGAGCGTTCGTGTGCATCTCGCTCACCCTCGCCCATCCTCCACCTGTGTCCCGACTCCCCCGCTAGCAAGACAGACTCCAGGTGAGACAGAGAGACGGCGTCTGCAGGAGGAGGGGAAGGAGAGGTGTTAAGATGTGGGTCAAGGAGATAAAACTGACAATGAAATGTAGAGGGGGGGTATCAGATCGAGAGAAAGAAAAGGAAGAATGTGGCAGGGGGAAGGAAACAATACAAGTAGAACACAGTATTAGACCGAGATAAACCCCAAAGAGGATGTGAAAGAAAGAACAACTCTGCATTATTGAAGGACATTTTAGACATTTATACACTCCAAGTCAATCCAAGTACAACTCTGAAGTCATTTTCTCAACACATTGGGCCACATACGGCAAACCAACCAGTATAAATGTACTCGTGTAGCTGTATCAAAGAATGGCTACAGGAACAGCATGTTTGGAAAATGGAAAAATCTCTGACAGTGGAAAAATGTGTATCATCCAAATAGTAACAGTATATCATCACGCAACCCTAGAGAGTAAACAAAGGCACCAAAATGACAGAAAGATTAGGTTGAATGCCAGGGGCCAGTTCCATAAGGCACTTTTCCTTTAAATCCTAGTTAAGGTTACGTACTGTACATACGGTGATGCACTGGACTGTGAAGGTGATGTATTCAGTCACTGGCAGGCATTACCATCTGTAGCATGTCAACAGAAATACAGTATGAAAAGAACTGTTCTATAAACATTTCACTCTGAGACTGTACTGCTCTAACTCAGAATAAGGTCAGTATTCATTTCTACCTGTGTAAGATACAGTTTGACTTGGCTGTCTCACTGAGAATAAGGTCAGTGGTCATATTATTTCTGTACATGGAAGACAATGGCAGGGAAAAGGGTGGGGATGTAAGAGAAAGGAGAACAGAGCGATGCTGTGCTGCAGTCGGTGGGAGAAAGTCTCCTTTTTTGCCGCAGTTCACCTGTTTCCTCATGTCTGACATTTCAGTTTCACCTTGTGTCCGCCCTTATCTCACTCACTATCCTCTCTCTGTGTCTCCTTTTCTTCCTTGTCCTCTTATAGTGAAAACTCGGAGATCTGTCCCGACGACGAACAGAGGAACAAAGCCAAGTCTGACGAGGTAAAAAGAACATTCAGGCTCTTTTGCATACTGAAACTTTAAAATAACTCCACCTCAGTAGCCCTGAGCTCACCAGACTGTACAACACACTTCTAAAAGTCAAATAGTCCATGCCCTGAAGCATCCAAAGATGATTTTGGTACATGAGTTTTCACGTGTAAACAAACATAAGCAAACTGATAACACATAATGTATCTTCAGAAGGATACTGCAGCTGCAGGATCAGAACAACAGACTGCATGCAGATGAACAGAGGGGCATGTGAAGTGTTGAGCCTCAGGATGCCGCCCTACACTCAGCCTTCCTGCTTCAGTTCCCACGTCTATCTGTATTCTGTATTGTCCTTTGTCCTGACTGTTGCCATGGTTTCCCTGTTGCCAGGACAACTGCCAGGTGTTTTACATCCACAACCTGCCAACCAGCGTGACCCAGAACATGCTGAGGAAACGCTTCCAGGTTTTCGGCAAACCTGAGGACTGCAAAGTCATCATCTGCAACGAGTAAGTGTCCTGATCTGGATTCCTCCCGCTGGAAAAGAGAAGATAGGAGAACTTTTTTTTCGAGATGCAGTTAACCTGGTTCTTGTGCTATCGGTCGCAGTTTGACAGTTTTAAAATGCAGCCCGTAAAACAAAATTAAAGTATTGTAGTCAGATAATGTTGCAATGTCATTAATTCATAGTACATTGAGAAATTAACGTTAAAAAAACTGAGTCACTGGACCTGAAGTGTAAATAGCAAGTCATCAGAAAAGCCTGTCTCAACTCCCCTGAAGTAATGTGGCAACTTCTGGGAAACTGTTGAGATGTAAGAACACCACAAAACAAAAAGAAGGAAGTTGTTGAGGAACCAATCCTGCCAGTCAGTGGGCTACAAACATTATTAAAGTCTTCAGCAGGACTGAAAATCACAAACTGACAATTTGTTGGAACAACTTTAAATATACTTTAATATCTTCTCTTAATCTCTTGTCTGAAAGAAAAAGTCTGGTGGTACTTGTGCAAACTAACATTGTAATGACTGCTGCAGCAGTTTGAGCCTCTGGTGTTCCTGTTTTTGCTCCAATGCTGAGTCATCATTTATGCCACTATTTTCAGTTCTTTGTCTAAAAAGTTGGGACACCTCTTTCTGCAACATACATAACCACTGACTCCTGCCTATGAGACATCTGGCACTAACAGGAGTCCCAGGCTCAAACTCCAAACTTTCTGAGTGAACAACGTTGTTATTGGTGACACCGCTCTGAGGCTGTTAAGTGAACCGCAGTCAGCATCCTGTTGCTCTGAGCATGAGCACCTGGGCATCGGCTAAAATGTTGATGTGACATTCACGAGACTAACTGCGACTGACAGTCATTGTGTTTATAGAACATCGGAAATAAATATCACATTTAGGATAATGTATCATTGACACTGTTCCTATAACTCATTTGGGCCACTGACTCCATTATACTAACTCGTTTTCAATTTGCAAATTGTTTTATTAGCTGACATTACAAAGCAACCAACGGTGTACAGCTAGCTGGCTAACCTAAGCATAGTTCATGGTTAGCTCTTGGCTAGCAGGAAGGGCTTTGAACCATTACATCATTTATTGTTGACTAAATCAACACCGTAAGTTAGTATCATGTTACCTGGTGAGGCAATTTGGCAAGCTAGCCAACTAACATATCCACTCAGTGTCTTGCTAGCAATAACATTAGAAAGCAAGGAAGCTAAGGTTAGCCAACTAGCTCTAACTTAGCTACGCCTCATGGATATGGTGTTGGTGGCTTTGGGATGTCATCTGGTAAATTAATTTGCATATGGAAGCAGCAAGCCAATTTTGCCCTTAAGTCTGGATGAATTAGACGGTGTTAATCATTCAAGCAAACCCAAACCAGTGGTTCACAGTGGGCTGGTGGCCCGAGGCAGCGCTGGGTCGAACCCCTGTAGAGACAGCAATAGAAATTCTGCTACTCTGGCAGGAACTAGGGCCGGTCCAAAGGGCAGACCCCCGGCCCTTAGGCATCCAGTCTTGCTCTGGCTGAATTCAAGTTGCTACAGGGTATTAAGGTCTGTCTCCAGGCCACTGTCAAAAATGTATATAACGGAAACTCTGTGTTGTGGTGGTTGCCAGTCATTTGTTGATGCAAGCGGACTCCATTTCTTAGCTAACATTAGCTACGGTTGCACACTGAGTCCTTTACAAAGAAATCAGTCCACAGGCTGCCAGATGGAAACACAGAAAGTCAGGGAAGGTCTCAGTTTTTAAGTTACCTTCCATTTTGTTCACCTGTCAACAGTTGTCGAAAAAAAAAAAAAGAATTGATACATGTAAAAAGTTACGCACAGTACCTTTAAATGTGCCCTTGACCAAGGCACTGACCTCAGAACTGGAGTTGGAGTCCCTGGGCTCTGCACTGTTGCTGGCCACTGATACTAAATAGTTAGAATGGGTGGTTTACAGAGGACAAACTTACCCACGGGGATTAATTAAATATGACTTTAAAAAGCTAAACTAAAAAAGGGTGTCCTCTTTCTGTTGCATACAACCCCAAACATTTGTCCTTACACTTACTTTGGACTCGTGTTCAAAAATTATACTGTCCTGAAATATACTTGATCTAGTAAATACAGATCAGGTATCAGTCAGAATGTTTTTGGTTTCATTTCTCCTGCCGTTTTTCTGTATTGGACTACGTCAATCAAATTTATTTATTTATTTTTTCAATTTGTTCATTGAATGCACATTGAATGACAGGATGCACATGATTTGTCACCACTCTCCATCTCTACTGATGCCAGTCACATGTCTCCACTCATCCTCTCAAAAGCAATCATCATCATAATGCGTGTGTCTGTCTCTCTACCTGTCTGGTTGTAGGGAGCGCTGTGGGGTGATAAAGATCCGCCAGTCAGGGGTTCAAAAGCACTGGAGAGAACAGGAAACTGTTTTCCAGAATGGACCTGCAGGCCTACGGAGGCTGTCAAGGAAACGCTACATAGATCTTGGTAATGACACACACACACACACACACACACTCACAAAGTTATACTGAGTTATACTTTTACTGAGTGACTGGAATAGTAAACCAGCATGATGATAAAGCTTGATGATAAAGTGACTATGCCAGGTTTAGTGTTGGCCGTCTATATGAAACTATTAGAGATTAGTAGCTAGTTTTGTTTCTAGACTTAGACTAAGAAAATAGATTTGTCAAAGGGTTTGCAACTGGATCATGGCGCAAGTTTTTGTATCAGAATTCACCAAAGCTAAACTCTATGTAAAAGCACCACCAAAGTTTACTGCCAGACACATACCTGCTTTTTAACCGCGTGTTTGGCAGCATCATGAATGGCATTGTTCACAGACTTTACTATGTACTGGTCTTGTTACTAGAGGATTCCACTGGAGATGAACTCCTGGGTTTGCATGATGTAAACAATAAACACTTATATAGGAGGTTATTATATTGTTAAATCAAAGATCACGCCAGGAAAAAGCAACAGCGACACCATCGCAGATGGTATGTAAATCCCTAAAACAAGCAAGTAGTGACAAAGGCACATACCATAAAACTTCAAAGAAAAGAGTAGTCCCAATTAAACACCCAGTCCCTTTTACTAGACCGGTGTGGCTACACGTTTTGACAAAAAAACGCCCGTCTCAATTAGAGGCCTGGTCTAGTTGCCAAACATTTAATCTTTATAGAAGTTCTGGGTTGTATAAAACCGGGTTGTTGACTACTTGAGCTAATGTTATTTAGCTGCTTTGATGGGCATAAAATGTCAAAACAGAGATGCTACATACGATATGCTTGGTTTGATTCTCCACAATTGAATCGTTGAGTTCATTTTAGTGAAGCCGTGAGCACCAAAGAATACAGTAATTTATTGAAATTTATGGGCATGGTAAACAAGAAACATGTATCAATTCCTCAATTACCCATTGAGTTATTCACATTCTTTTAGTCCATAAGGGTCGTCAGATCAAAAGAATCAAAGGGGTTTTGCATAATAATTAAACCAAGGTGTGAGTATTGTTTTAACAGCATGAAGTGGTGCTGTGTTGGGATGCTGTAATCTTCAGGTGCCATAAAACGAGTGTCATAACTCTCTCTCTCTGATGCGGAGTTAGATCAAATGAATGATTCATAACTGATATGTTATTCAAAGCCAAATTTTTATACAAGTACTATTCACACTGGTTTAGATAAACAATTTGACCTTGATTTTCTGTCTTTAAGATGAGGCCGGCCCGGGCCCCGTCAAGAGCAAGTACGATGCACTGGACTTTGACACTCTGCTGAAGGAGGCCCAGAAGTCCCTGCATCGCTGACAGCACGGCACCCCCTGACTGGCCAGCCTTAGTAAACTGCAGCAACACCCCTCCAACTACACGGCTCTGCCCTAAGACAGGCCTCTTAGTACCTCCATGCAAGGCGACCTCGCAAAATGTTTACATTTTTACCATTGGAATAAAGTAACGATAAGGACCTCGTTGTTTTTTAAGTTTCTTTCACCGGAGGATACTGCTTAAAAACGAGGAAGCCACTGGGAGTCCAGAGGAGTTAAGAGACCATGGAGGAAACAGGACTTTTAACAGCAATGGTACAACAACAAAAACGATAAATGATTCAGTTCTCTGCTGAACAACAATAACAAAACCGTCTGTGTTGGTGACATCATTGCCCAGCTTGGAAGAGCGGGCATGAGAGACCTCTGTAGCAAATCCTTGCTATTCCTGCGTTGCGTTGGTCGTCGTGGTGTGTGTTTCTGCGTGTGCGTGTTCTATGTTCTGTTTGTTTTGTAAAAAAAAATAAAAAAAGAAACCCCTACCCTCTTTCCGGTTACGGGTGGTGAACCTGCAAGCTGTGTTCACCATGAAGTTGTGCGGTTGTATAACCAGAACAAAAAAAATTCAAATAAAAAAAATAACCCTGCTTTGTTTTAGCGAAAATTGTGGATGTTATAAATTTCAAAATCTGTTGTGTGTGTGTTATGGACAAAGAATATAAAAAAACATTTAACGTAATCATTTGATGACTGATAAAGTTTACAAATCTAAAATGAAGAAGAAAAAAATCATGTTTTTTTCTTTTTTGTAATTGTAGTGCTTCCTTGATTTGATCTATGCACTGTAAGGAGGTAAATGTCTCCGCTGTCCTCCACTGTCCCACTTTGAATCTAATCTCTAACTCTGCCATGCTGACTATTTTGGCTTCTGCTACTGGCTGCTGAGGGCTCTGTTTGGTAGGCGTTTTATACATCAAGGCCCCCGATTAGGTTCTGGGAAAAAGTTTACCTCGAAATGTTTCCATTCCACATGTACATAAGTATTTATTGGAAAAGCACTTAAAGTAAAAACAAAATGCCCATTAAGTTCTGCTGTACTTTTTAAAAAAATCTATTATGTGACTATATTATATAAAGAACTTTCAAGTGTGACTGAATGACCACTGTCAAGATTAAAGCAAGTTACAGGATTGGCCCTAAAGTTAGAAATAAGGGGTCTTAAGTTAGAATTAAGGGGCCTAAAGTTGAGGGGGAAAAAAGGGGGTGGCCCAATTTGTAAATAAGGGGCCTAAAGTTAGAAATAAAGGGTCTGAAGTTGGAAATAAGGGGACTAGGGTTGGAAATAAATGGCCTGAAGTTTGAAAGAATGGGTCTAAAGTTAGAAATAATGAATCTAAAGTTAGAAATAAGGGGTTTAAATTTGGAAATAAGGGGTCTAAAGTTAGACATAAGGTTTGGGTTGGGTTAAAACAGTAGCTGGGTAAGAGTAGGGTCACGGTTGTTCCAAAATGGGTTTTTACGTGCTTCATTGGTTGATTCCAGGTAATTTTTTCCACATCTAGGGAGGTCTTGATGTATCTTTGATAGGGTCCCACTGAACATGTGTCCAATAAAGGCTGCAGCCTAATGACACCCCCGCATGCCACAGCCAATGCAAAACTTACTGTTTACATTTGGACTGCAGCAAGCAGGACTAAAATGGGGAAATAAAGATGGTAGCCATGACGCTTTTGTACCATACTTAGTTCATTGCTGAGCTCTGTATGAATCCATCACATCCGCACTTAATCCAGATCATTCCAGTCCAATCTTCTTTCACATAAAGTCCATCAGTCATCACAGGGCAAAGTACTGTAAATGGAATTTTGATTGTCCAGGAATCCCTTTTTTGTTTTTGGTGACCTTTACATTGGGTCAGCTTGACATTTGATTTCAAAGTGCAATGGAGAACAGTATCAATTTGCTCCCCATAATCCATCCGCTGCCATTGCCAGGAGCAGACGAATCTGTTGGTTCAGATGGAATGTATTCAAGAACCTGAATGTAATCATCATGTTTTCCCCATTCCTGCTTGCCCAAAGATTGTGGAGTTTTATGGTGCTTTAAAGGTAGAGGTTGCTTTGTCGTCTGGTTGACTGCATGCGACAGATCATGGCTTGAAGTGCAGTCTGGGTAGCGCCTATTTTACAATCCCGACACAGCCAGTAGCACCCGCCGTGAAAATAAGGGAGAGAGCCTCCAAACCTGCCAATCCGGTGGCACCAAACCTACACAGCCAGGGAACGAGCGAGGGATGGGCTTGAAAGTAATGGAAAGAGCAATCGGCCGAGAATCAGGTTTCTTGTCCGGGAGGTACTGTATCAGCTGAGCATCTCTACCTCACATCCATCCATCCCTCCCTGCTCCCCCTGTGTTTTTATTTCCTCCTTCTACTGGATGCTCTCCCCCAGCCTCTTTTGTAAGTCTCTTACTTTGTTGGGTTTTTTTTGTCAGAAATGTTCTCTGTGTGAGGGTTTCTCCAACTAATGGGCGGTTATGGGTAGTTGGGGGTTTGTGTTTGATTTTTTTATACAATGACTCCTCCTACCACTAAACCCCTTGCGAGGGGAATAATCTCTCTCTGTCTCTATCTCCTCCTTCGCTTGCCTCACAACGGTTTTTAGCGTGTCCGTTTCTTGGAGTCTCGACTGTGTGTCCTTGTGTAACTGAGTGTTTTGTCTTTGTCTCGTGTTTGAGTCGGACACTGCTGACGCTTGCAGGTCGGTGAGGACAGGTCAGGAGGGGTTGAACAGTGGCTCGGAGGTTGGCTGGTCCTTGAGTGCGCTTGGAGGGGAAGACTCCCCTGAATTTCTTGTTTTATTCAGGGACACGCCAATCGTCCTGATTCCCCCTGTTCCTCCTCTCCTTGACCGGGAACTTCAATAATCCGCAGCCCGACTCTCTATCTCTCTCTAACTTTAACTCTATCGCTTTCCGTCTCTCTTGTGGGTTCAAGACCTTGTTTCCAGGTCTTCCCCAAAGCCTGGTGAACTCCCTGCTTTTTAACAGATAATCCCTCTTCCCCGTCCTCTTCCTCGACCTTTCTCTATCTAATCAACTCCTTGGTAACACACAAAAAATTGAATGTTTACATCACTCGATTCTCCTTTGACTTTATTAGGAACGCACACTAAGTACAAAGGCGCCTTATTCAGTGTTTAAAGAAAAAAAAAATAACAGCAAAGGAAGTAGAGGCCTAGCGTTACCTTCTCCAGGCTCACTGATGTCCAAAACTAACAAAACCAATTTAGTGCTATACATACTGATTGAGAAACACGGTTTAAAAAAAAGGATTAAAAAAAAAATACATTTCAACAACTAATCTCAAACAACTGAATGAGTATTTGTGCTTAGTATGTATACTACTAAAAAGTGAGAGAATGTGCTGGTTTACATATTAAAAAAAGAAATATAATATATATGAATATAAAATGTGTATATAGCACTATGCCTCGTTGTAAACATAAAATGTATTGTGTGTTTTTTTTGTTTTTGTTTTTTTTAAGTGGCGGGTCATAGTTGATTGCTAATCAGTCGATAGATGGTCAGGTCGGTTTAGTTCTAATGTTTGTTCAGTACAGGGAGGAAATGAAGGGAAAATCTGAAATAACTTCACACAAAGTCCAACACTGTTTAAAAAGAAAGACAAAAAAGATCCAAGTATCCCTTTAGACCATCACACTAGAAGGTTCTATTTCTTTGCTGTTTATAAAATGACTAAATATTTTTCAATGTTTTCTGTTTTCTTAAAAAGCAATTTGAAATGCAATACATAATAATCTTAACTTTAAGACAGCCTTTCCGAAAAACTGAGGTAATAACATAAGGGTGTATGGTTGGTTGTTGAACTACAACACGGGCAATCTTTGAGCTGCAGATTCAATAGGCTACTGTACTGTATGTAGACTGCTGTTAAACACAAAAAAAAATTATAAAAACAAACTACAGGAAGAATGTGGTTAGTCGCGTTGTCAACACATAACACGTATACAGAACGAATCGTACTATTATACTCTTGCACAAATAACGTCCCAAGTAGTGAAATATCCTCACAATGTTTTCTTCTCATTGAAAGGAAGCCGTTGTAACTATGTTATCACCACCTTTTGATGGTGCACAGGTTTGTTCAAATCTGAGTTGCATTCAGCACTTACTCGTATATCAGTTAACAGCCAATAACTATACTTGTATGACTCTGGTAAAGGAATGTGGGAGGGATGAAAAGGAGAAAAAAAAAAAAAGCAAGTTGTCGCTGGTTTGACCCAGTTCGAGTTTCAGATAAGGCAGACACTGTAGGAAACTTTTACTGCTGCACCACTACTTCATTCAAATTCATTACACATTACAGAATGGTAGAACGATAATGGTCCAACTTGGTGGGAGACGCTGCAAGACTGCAGTACTTAAGCAGGATAGATGCAAAACATGTAATCTAAAATTGAGACTTGTTGAAGCAGAGAGCATGTGGTGGGATTTCTACAGTGGCTGCCGCTGTGCCTGTGAGGGTGCCTCCGTTGTTCTAGAGGTGAATTACATCAAAACGACCCCATTTTTCATCATGGCAAGCCTTAAAAATCAATCGGGGGGAAAACAAAGCTACCACTAGCTTTTATTATTACTGTTTCAACTCCTTTCCAATCCAATGTGGTTTATTATGAAATAATTACTGACGTAATTAAAACTTTTTTCAATAGCCATATTATAAAAAGTATATACATATATATGAATATATATTTGTGTGTTTGTGTAGATATCTAGATGATTATATACTTTCTTATAGAAAACTTTGATGTTGACCATTCTCCTCAGTGTTTTGAGAACACGTTGACACATTTCAACATAATAATACCGCTGTCCACTCGGTCTAGGTCCTAGGTCGATAGACAACGAATCCAAAAAAAGAAGAAAAAAAAAAAAAAAAAAAAGTTTAAAAAAAAATCCTTCCAAAGGGAATTACCCTCGTCAGAATGCAATACCTTTCTTTCCATTCTTCATTTCAGAAAAATGGGAAATGTCAAGAAAACTGTAAAACTTGATAGGCAAGTTGACCAAAAAATAAAACAACAATAAAGAGCGTGGCTTGTGGCGGCTCGTGAAAAATGTGATGTTTTTGACGGCCGTTTCAGATTCAGTTTTATAGATGTCATGTTTCCAATGCCATGGCCCTCTAAAAATACTTCTTTGTTTTTACGTCACTTACTGTTTTAGTTTGGGAAAACAATGTATCTGTCAGCTAGCTACACCATCAAATTAGCCCCTACCAGGACAGGAGTGCTTGCAATACCGGCCTCAGATTCCACGTCCATGTTTGATCAGCGAAATGGTTGTGTCACGTTTAAACATCAACCTTTGTACAATCCACAGAAACTGATGGGTATTCTGTCAAACTTGATGGCAACAGTGATGTCAAATCGGCACTTAGTAGGGACTGCAAACTGTCAAAATCTGCTAAATGTGAGTGGGTGTTTTTTTGGTGGAAGAAAATATTTTGACAAAGGGCATACATTGTTTTTGTTGTTTTTCATTACTATTGATTTTATTGTCTATTTACATCTAATGACTATCAAATTCACAAATGATTTTTTTTTTCTTTTTTAACTTAGTTTTTGGTAAAACAAAAAAGGTAAATACTGCTAGTGAGATTTTATATTTTTACATATGTTGGTTTTATTTTGCGTTTCTTTTTTTTTATACGCCACTTAGTTTGGATGTCTTTAAATGGTGTTTTTTTCTTCTTCTCCGTTTTGTGTGATTTCATATGTCTTGAGAATGTGGAGACAAAGGCATTTCAGTATTTTTGAATTGTTAAAATCTAGTTTCATAGAAGCGGAAGTATCTGATGTTATAAATTATATTTTAATTCATGTAAATAGTTTAAAACAGAAGACTATGGCTTCCTTTTAAACTGAATACATTTCTCTTCAGAGATTGTTTACATTATGAAACTGTAGAGATGTGCTCCTCATATACTGTATAAAGTACATATATTCATTGATTTGCCTCCAAAAAATAAAATCCTAATGAACAGCATTCTCTCAGTGCTCATGGTGATTTTTAAATAATAGAAATACTGCATTAAAACATACATGTTGTTTTAGCTCACTGGCTATTTAGGTCACGAGAACCAATACTACAGTACTAAGTTCTTTCTGTACTGACGGGGCAGCATATATGCCTACAAGTGTTTTAGTGTGCTGTTAAATGACATAAAAAAAGGAGAATACCTACCAGCAACAAGTAAAAACAACACATGGAAGACAAAGACAAGTGCAGCTGCAGCGACAGCTCCAAGACTCATCGAAAAGGAAAATGTTTTTCCTGAGGCTAGCCTATTTTGTTAATTCTTTACAATGGGAGTACCGTGTATTTACACTATATTGCAAACACCAGCAATGGGATTTAAAATAGTAATCCAACATTATTCACATTAGTCATTCTGCATCAACATTTCCTATCATTATTAGTTATTTATTAATATTATTATTATTGGTTATTTTCTATTTAAACTTAAAGATAGTTTTGTGACTCCAATTCACTTTCATCTAACATCAGTCACAAGCAGTTAAGAACTACTGAAATTGGAACAGTTTGACCACACAGGATATGCTTATAGATGAACCACCAAGATGTCATGAAAGTCATGTCAATAGTCAACATTTAACAGTTTCAAAATTCGCAAAAATGACCCACAAACAATTGAGTGCCAGATATGCCAAAGGAAACCGGCATATCACATCACATAGTACAATGAGCTAGGCAAATTCTCTGAAAACAAAGTAACAGCTGAGCTGTCTTTGTAAATATTATTTTTTCTAACTATTATGGCTGATGTTACTGCGACCTGCAGGTGGCTAACAGTCACTTGATTTTAGGTGCATTGACTGAAAGCTGCTGTTTCAAAAAAGTCTGACCTCTGTCCTCATCTATCTTCACTGACTTAAACCTCAGACTTTCGTGTCTTGAAATACTCATGGGTGATGACTTACTAAAGGCTAATATATTAGTTTTTAAGGTCAGAAATCTCTCATGATTGACCAGGTAATCACCAAATGTCATACATACAGTACATCTTGGTGACAGTATTGACATATTGAAGACCAAGTATATAGTTAGTTTAGAAAGATTTTGAAGATTTCAAGATAATAGAAAGGCAACAGGAAGTCAAATAAGCACTGGTTCCAACCAAGGTGTGCAGAAGACCATCTCTGAAGCAACAACACCTTGTCCAACCTTGAAGCAGATGGGCTACAGCAGCAGAAGACCACACCAGGTGCCACTCCTGTCAGCTAACAACAGGAAACTGAGGCTACAATTCACACGGGTTTTCTCACAAAAACTGGACAATAGAAGATTGGAAAAATGTTGCCTGGTCTGATGAGTCTGAATTTCTGCTGCCACATTCAGATGGTAGGGTCAGAATTTGGTGTAAACAACATGAAAGCACGGATCTATCCTGCCTTGTATCAACGGTTCAGGCTGTTGCTGGTGGTGTAATGGTGTGGGGGAGATTTTCTTAGTACCAACTGAGCATGGTTTAAACACCACAGCCTACCTGAGTATTGTTGCTGACCGTATGGGGTCCAAGAGCAAAGTATTCTCAAAGAAGCAACTTATGTAATAGCACAGAGAACACGATCTACAGGTGCCTGTTTAACTGTGTCCACCCATCACATGCGCTTACTGAATTTTATGGACTTGTATTTGCTTGATTAGTACACACGTCAGTTTCTAAGAGTCGTTATTCATCTTTAGACTTACTGTTCAAATATCATCATACCCTGTGTCTGCATGCTAACACAAAACTGTATGTATATTGTACTGCTATGATCAGTCTCTCCATGCTGTGGAGGTTCAGCTTCATAAAGCAGTATGCTCTGCTACACACACACACACACACACACACACACACACTCTTCCCAGTCTTCCCCTGGTTAAACAGCATCCTATTAACAAGCCACTGGCAATTTTCCGCCTGGCTGGCTTGTGATTCACATGTCAGTGACTGCACTGATGATGTCTGTGCACGGGACATCACTATACCAGCACTGTTGTACTGATGGTCTCTGGTCTCCTGTCACTCCCACATCAGCAAAAACACGTGGGAACATTTATGTTCCACGAAGCCCAAACGCTACGAGGGAAGAGGAAAATCTAAATGCACCAGGCCCTCGAGAGGGCAGAAGAAAAGGACAAAAATAGTAAACAGAAGCAAATAGAGTACACACAATTTCATGGATGATAAAATAAGGAGGTTTGATACACAGAGGATGTCTCAGATTAAAGCACTGTAGTAAGACAGGCCATGGGGAAAAACACTGAAAACCTGGAGTCTGGAGAAAGATATTGACCAACTGAAATTGATAAAATGTCACTGGGATCCATGCAGCAGGCGCCTCTGTGAGCCGAGCAAAACATAATCACATCAGGCATGTTAAGAGAAACTGACTCAAACTTTGGAACATTTAGTTTCAGAGCCTGTTTTGTTTTTCCCAGTGAAAACAATGCTCTCAGTATGACAGGGCTTTCACACCAACAGCAAGGCCATTATTTCCAATGGAGACAGCGGCTGTGCTCTTTCTTGGTCAGCTACATGAGCCACAGCAGTGTGCACTATGCTCATGTTCCATTAGGTTGTATAGCCAGAGCCAAATCAACTGACTGTCTGACACCATATAGGATGACCTCCACTGTACACCCAGTACATTCATCCAAGAAAAACGGTAAAAAACAAAACAAAACAAAACCAAAAAAGCCTAAAACCTAAAAAAGAACAACTGTTTTTTCAGTAGTCCAGTTGATCAACAATCTATTGTCCCAAACTAAATTTCTACTGTGCAGAGACATTATTTGCTGTAAGTGTATCTGTTCAACCAAGAAAATGATTGTCTCTGCAGTTGGACAGAAGATAGGAAGTGGGCATGCTACATACTGGAAGTCACGTTTTATCAATAATGTATTTTCTAGCCTAATATTCATTGGCATTACAATTGTTGTGCCTTCACTCAGGGGCAGTGAAAGTCAGTCTGCTTTCTTTCCCTTTCTTTTCTTTGTTTTTTGGACCCTTGATTTCCCCGTCTTGGTGAAACACACAACAGCATGCGTTAATGCTCCAGCAGCCTGAGCAGTCACTCACTTGGCTTTAGCTAGCATCATTAGATGGTGATATTCGGTTGAATTTAGGTTGTGATCAAAGGTCAATGTTGGGACCATCCACACACACACACACACACACACACACATTCACACTGGTGGCCAAAGCTATCATACATAGTGCCACCTGCTACTCAGTAACCACTCGGATTAGTTCAGTATCTTACCCAGTGAAACTTTGACATGCGGACTGGAGGAGCCGGGGATCAAACGCCAATCTTGAGATTGGTGGACGACCCGTTCTACCTCTGAGCCACAGCTGACCCCATTTAGTGGTATGGAGAAAAAAATGGAAAGTTTGCAAATCATCATAACGTCAATGTCCACACAACATAAAATTCTAATGTCTTTAGACATTTACAATGTCATCAACCCAATTTTCATTCCAACCAAAATTAAACATCTGCCCGATGTAAGAATCCGATGTTTTTCTGACATCATACTGACGTCCTGTGCCAGCTGGGTAAAGACAAATCCTAGAACGAGGGTGGACTTAACCATATTGCGCCTTTAACGGGTAAGAGGAGCCTCAAAGAGCTTCCACAACTACCATGCCCCCCTACCATGGGACTTTTTTTTCCTGATGACACCATAATAAATAAAATAAAATAAACCCAATTCCCCACCAAAATGATCTGAAATATAGCTCTGGCAATTTTTGTTGGTCAATAGGGCGGCAGTAGCTCAGTTCATGGAGACTTGACTTTCACAAAACTTTCAACGATTTTTATTAATTCAATGACTTTATCAGGTCTGGAAAATGTGACTGGAATTCCATGACTTTTCCAGGTTTTCCATGACCTTGGGAACCCTGAATCCAGCTACCACACAGAGCTTTTGTATCACTACTACAGCCTCCTCCTAATGCGCTCTCAGCCCGCTCTGCGCCGACTCTGTGGGGGCGACTACAGAATATAGCGATCACTTTTCCCAGGCTCAGAGCTGACACTTCCACAGGAGTCGTCTCATGGTAAACAGAGACAGAACGACAGTGGGGCAAGAAGACGCTGCTGAAGCAATACGCTGTGCAGAACTCTATAATAACATAGGATGTAACCCATGGTGAAGAAAAAAGTCAAAAAAACAAAATAAAAAAGTTCACATGCAGAAGGCTGGGCTGGGATTGTTCTATACATTGGATGAATATTGACGTCCAAATCCAGTACTCATGCCTGTACCTAATTATAAGGCTGTTGTATTAGACTGCGTTAGTGTTAGCTAGGTGTCCCTGCTGAGTGCATACACGCACATTATAAACTTCTAACCACAGTGAGATGGGTATTAAATAATTCATGTGTGATTAAAGTAACTTTCCTTTGGGTTTTGTATTTGTAAAGCATGAACTTTTTTTTTTTTTTTTTTACTTTGGTGATTAATTGTAGAGCCCAAAGCCAGAGGAGAAAGCAGACGATTAGAAATCATCCTGTCAGCCATTTCCTGTCCTGCTGTCCTCTGTTTGGTTGTTTCTGTGGGGCAGTCGTGACTGCAGCAAACAGAGCGGCTCTGCAGTGCAGTGCAGAGTTATTAGACACACAGTGTCATCCCCATGAGCTTCAGCTTAACTCTGACAGGGACACCAGGACAAGACACTACTGTCAACCATGAACCTCATGATTCCTATTTATCTGCCTCAGTCGCCAGTGTGGAGACTGTGTGAATCATGTTTGTTTATCAAGTCTGTCTGATCACATTGGAGCTAAATTTGTGACATTTTTTAAAATTGTTCTAATCTGCATGTGTTGGATTGGGAGGCATTTGTTGTCTAATTTGTGTCAGGCTTCCTTCTTTCCTTCTTGTATTTGTCAAGCGTAAATTCCCTCTGATGGTTAATTTGTGTCTAAAGCTTTAGCTGAGCTACAATGTGTTTTTATAAATCTTGTACATGCTGCTAACTCACACTACACATTTCAATTTGCCTTTCTGTACGGCGAGAACCTGCAACTCTTATGCTCCCATTGTACAGATCATTTGATCAGCCATGTATTAGAAGACAGAATGAATTCACCCTTCGCTAAGCCCCACCCCTTTGTGATGGTCCGACAAGCTGTTGGAGTAAGCATAGAGCCCACACTGTAACTAACTGCACTCCCTGATGAAATATTATCAAATTTTTAGACAAATGACAGAGTGATTCCAGAGAGAAGCAGACAGAGGGGTCTACAGTCTGTGTTTGAAGGATATATCCAGGATGTCAAACTGACTCAGCAGCAACAACAGGTTAAAAAGACAAAGATAGTTAGAAGCTAAAGCCGAACTATAGGCTACAGATCACAGTGTAAAAGTGAACCACCACATCACTGCTGATCGCCACAGTAGACAATGAATATAAAGGGAAACTTTGCTGATATTGAACCAGCTGTGTGGCATCACAGTGTGTGCAGATGAACAGTGTTTGGCTTCACCTCTGTGCTGCTGCCAGCACCCGGATATCTGCCGCCGGACGGGCAGGGATCTATGCAATGACCCACAGCTGGTTGAATATGAGCAAAGTTTCCCAATTTTCAAAACCAATTACGTATGCTTTTAGTTGCACTGCGATTAATTCATTTTAAAATTTATGTTTCCACATCAGCCGCATCAAGCGTCATCTCTTAGGAAACTAACTGAGCTCATCATGACACACTGCAGAGAGCAGCAGCAGGTCAGAGGTCACCTTGTGCAACTCGCTGATAACGGTTACATTCAGTGGATGCTGACCCTGTGTCACACACGTGTCCTACATGATGACATACAACCAAAGACCTCTGCTATGCTTTATTTTTCACCTAAGATTGAATTTAAACATTATAAATTTCTAGCTGTACCCTACTGATGGTCCAGTTATACTGCTGGATGTTATGAACCTGCTGTAATAATATTTTGTTGGCCGAAGAAAAATATATCAAACTCCAGCCTGTTAAAGTTTAGGTTAAATATCATGACATATTTGTAGCTCAGCAATATTTTTTCACCTGGCTATAAATTATATTACCCCCAAAACATCCCCGGACACCCCCGGGGGATTTGGAGCCTGAGATGGAGAACAACTGCTCCACAGTACTGCAGCAGTATTTGGTGTTCTATCTGTGAACAGATGCAAGCAAAATTCAATGTGCTGCAGTTTGTGATACAGCTGGTTTCCTGCACAGATCCTGCATATCACTCGGGTTGTTGGATAAGCCTCTTAACTGTCCTCATGAGACATGATCCAAGCTGCCACATACATCACACCTGCTGCGACTGAAATGATTTGGCATTGTTTACTGCATGTGTTAAAGAAAGGTGAGAAAAGACTTAATGAGAAAGGCTCCGTCATCGTGTCTGCCAGAGATCATATCTCCTCTCTTAAATATTCTTTTGTCCCATAAAACAGGAAAAATCCAACTACTGCAGCAGTTATTTAAATTTCAAAGTGTCTCAGAGCTTCTTTTCTCTTGCAGTTAATCCAGTTATTGAGCTTAAAGAGCGTTTTAATGCTATTCTGTTTCTAGGGGAGCAGCTTTGGTTCATGTTTACATCCTGTCAGCTACAGTGGAGGGTCATTATCTCAGTGACAACATTAAAAGTTTGCATTGGTGCCAGACTTTGGAGCCACTTAAATAAGTATTTCACTAGGGATGTGCCATATCATCTCGTTCACGATAATACCGGTATAATTTTTAATATGATATGAAAAATTCGACTTGTTGACATATGACGTCATACTGTTACCCATGGTAACAACAAGCATGGCTGAAAGCGCAATTAATACTGACTCTGCGGTGGTTCCAAAAAAAGGAGCAGCCTCAGTAGTGTGGAATAAACTGTGGCATCCTGAATGTTTTATGAACAGCCCCGGACTTCTCAGACTCTTTTAGCGACTTACCGCTCAGAGGGAACTCAGTCAGCGGGTCCTCTGGCAGCAGCACAGCGTCTCTCCCTCCCATTTCTCGGTGTCGTCTTGTGATTTTGTCATAAACCTTGTCATATTGTGATATAATTTCAGGGTCACATCGGTGCTACATGACCAGAGAAAATTTGAGAAAAAGGGCTCAGTGTATGTATTATTCATTGATTGTGCAATATAAGAAAAAGCTTGTTGGCCGATTCTGAAAGTTCATTTTAGAGCCAGTATCAGCCAATACTGATTCATTCCTACTACTCTCTCAGGCTAGCATCTGGTTCGGGCAGAAATATGCGGACCAAGCAGCACTCCAGCCTCTTCCTTTTACACCTTAGCAAGAATTATTTCAGACTGATGGGTTCATCTCCAAATCAATGTAGGGCATCTCAGCAGAGATGATACTGGTTAACGTTAGCTAAACAAAGTACAAATGCTAACTTAGTTAATTGATAAAGAAAATAACAAGTACCACTAAGTGATAAAGATTCAGCTTTATAGTAATAACAATTTGAAGGTTGGTTAGTGATGTTCACTGTGATTTGGTCATAACTGACCTATGGCTAAGTCCCGCCCTCAAAGGCGATGAGCCAATCACAGTGCGTATAGCCATTCCCATAGACTCGGACATTCTCTGCCTGGACGTCCATTGAAATGCATTACAGAAAGTCAGTTTTGTTCGGTTTTATGAGCTTTTTCGGAGATTTGAAGTTTAAAAATGGTCAAACGGTGTGCATGGGGTACATGCAACTCTGACACAAGGTATCCTGAGAGGCTGGGCGACCAGGTGTATTTTTTACACTTTAAACCACATCTCAACCGAGAAAAGTGTCTCCTTTGGATAAAGTTGTGTGGTAACGTTAGACCACAACATCAACTCAACGTGAATAAGATTAACAATGATGTCTACATCTGTTCTAAGGTAAGTCAACATTGTGTTTGAGGCAACATATTGTCACTTTGCTGGAAAGAAATATAAAGTTATCTTTAACATCTCTAGCTAACGTTAGCTAAAGTTAGCCTAACGTTAGCTCCTAGCTGCGTTGTTCATCATGTCACCTTGTTTGCTGGGAGTTCATTAGCCTATTTTGTTCTAGTTTTGTACTTTGGTGATCGTACATCATTGTTAGCTGTTGTCCAAAGGGCTCTAGTTAAGCTAACGTTAACTTCTGGAGCTTAGCTTCATTAACTTATCTGTAATGGCAGAGATAACAAAGGTTGGCAAACGTTATGCTGAATGATTCAGTGTAAATACTGTAGCACCAAACTAACGGAGAGACACTCTTGGTAAAGATGGTAAAAAGGCCGTTATCCTTTTCTCATATTCTGAGCCAAAAACCTTAACTTCAGTGGCACTTTAACTTGTTGTCTTTGATGGCGACGGCAACGAGATGCGGTTCACAAGCGTACACTGTGACCTGTAAATTTTGGCTTGTAATTTAAGCTTTTCATCGACCTTCTCAACAATAAAATGATGAATATATCCCTCCAATGCGTAGTTTAGGCCCTTTTGGTTACTTCTCAATGACATCTGGTCGTTATGTCCCCAAAATCATCAGTTGCCTCCTGCGAAATGCCGTGTACTGTGACACCTGCCATAGCGCCGGTCACTGACTGTTGACAGTTTGTCCGAGTGAGTGGAGGGGGCTTGGCTTAGCCATAGGTCAATTACAGCCTGGTCAGTGATGACAGGTCGGACCTGCGCCGTTTGGTCAGGTATCATGATGTAACTGTTTTGAACTGAACAGGGGCTCGAGTTGAGCCACGATCTGTTTGGAGACCAATAACGAGGAAAATGAATGTGTACATTTAGATGTAAAACCATCAGTCAACCTCGTATAATGTGTTTTTTTAAATTTGTAGAAGCATTTTTCAGTAGAAGGTGAAAGCACACAGGATGGATTAAAGTGGGCCGGACCTGTTCACTTCAATAGGCACCAAAGTGACACCTATGCAAAATTCGAATGATGTCATAAATGTAATGACCTTTCATTTTCTTGGTTACATTTTGGGCTACTGCAATAACAAAGAGGAAATACAGTTGTGAGGACTGTTTATATTGTTAAGTTTGAAAAGGTCTATTAGTAATCTGCAGAGTAGAAATGCTACAAATTTGTTAAAAACAGCTTCAAACATCTTTAAATATTCTTGCATTTCTTTGATTCAGATGATGATTAATTAAAACTTTGAGTTATTTTGGCGGTCTATCACATTTATCAAGATAAATCTTTGGGCTCTAGTAATTTAAAATGGCCATCGTTCATTGCTTTTTGATATTCCATATAAAGTGCCAAATAAGATTATACTAAATACCCTTAAATCTAATTAAGTGGAACATAAATGGAAAAAAACAAGGTTAAGGAGGAAAATAAATGAATAGAACCTAGCCCTGGTTATATATGTGTTCTCAGTGCTGCAGCTCTGACACTTCACAACCTGAAATGCAGGAGATCAACTGTCAGAATTTGAGATAACTGTTGTGTTCAGAGCATCAGCCAAACCCTCAATACAATACGCACAGGCGTGCATCATGAAATGCTGATGACTCTGCATCACTGGGGCAAAAAAAAAAAGCCTAAGCAAACTAGTCAAGTGACTTTCTCTGCTTGGAAACTGCAGCCGACCCATGCACAGTCGTCCTATAAATAGTCCTGCATCGCTCTCTCGGCTGTAGCTTGCAGGCTGGCAGCTCTGCAGTCACGACTGCCCCCGATCGCTGCTAGAATGAGGCTAAAGCTCCCTTCCTTTAGGCTCACTGGGTGTACTGCAGCTGCTCCTCTCCTCCTCTCCCTCTCTCTGCAGTCACGGGTTGTCGCTGCGTCAGAGCCAAGCTTTACAAGCTCAGCTGATCATCACAACCATATACGGCAATCCTTTGAGCTCCCAGCACACCTTGACGTCATGGGGACTTTCGTCATACACCAATGACGACACACTCGGGTTATGTATCCATGCTATTATTATATTACTACAGCGTGTGAGGGAGGGAGGGGTGATGAATCTAGTTCAAGTCCCCCCCCCCATCGAGGCTCCAGTGGCGATCACTTTTCATTATCCCACTCTGGCGTCATGTTGCGTTTTATAACAGTATTATGTATGGCTCTAGGTGGGAGAATTAACTACACAAACACATGCAAATGGATAGCGCAGCTGGCAGATGTTTATACATCAGCAGCTGTTGTGTAAGTCTTTCTTTCTTATGCATGTTTCCTGCAGCAAACTGCATCAGTGCTGCAGACAGTTCTCTCTCATCCACACAGATTCCTACTCACTCTGATACAGCCTGTTTCCAGATGTTTACTCCTCAACAAATATTAACATGTTGAACAGTGAAACTGACATGTATGCTACAAAGTCTGTACTTCTCCACAGCTGCTACGTGCATCTGGTTTGTTTAAAAGGAAAAAAAGCAGGACCTGTTTATCTGATTTTCAGAAGCTGTCACAAGTAGATTTCTCCATGTTTGGTTTGAATTTTAAAATGCTTTTATCATAAAATCTTGTACTAGGGCTGAGTTTAAAGTGGTGCCAGGATGTGTTTTCCTCAGAATTTTACAGATCGTATCCCCTAACTTTGTCGTCAGGGTGACTGTTCCCAGTTGGTCATTTGCAGATCAAAAGACATCCAAGCATCTCGGTTCAAACTGAGCTAAATGTGATTAAAAAGTTAAACATTTGCAGACTTGTTGTATGCCAGTGGCTCCCAATCTGGGGGTCCTAACCCTCACTATGGGTCCCCAAAGCTTCACAGGGGGTCACAAGGTCTCCTCGAATTTACGCAGGGGCATAAACATAAGCCCCTTTTTTTAAAAGATTATTTTTATGGGCTTTTTGCCTTTAATGGACAGGACAGTATGTGAAATTGGGAGAGAGAGAGTGGGGAGTGACACGCAGCAAAGGGCCACAGGCTGGAATTGAACCCACGGCCGCTGCAGCGAGGCATTGCCTCTGTACATGGGGCACCAGCACTATGCACTACACTACCGACGCCCCACATAAGCCCTTTGTTAATAGGAATTGTGCAAATTTGCAGGAAAGCCCAGTCAGTCTTTTTTCAGCATTGGCAGTATAAATAATATAAGTCGGTGATTCTCTCATAAGTCGGCCCGTTCTTCACCGTCCCTGTCATCTGACGGTTAATGGCCTCTTCGTTTGCGAGGACAAGGAGGGCGTGCAATTCTTTGTCTCCCCAGTTGCTCATCTTTACAGTGTCTGTCAGGTTTGTGTTTCCCTCTTGCTACTAGCTGCTCGCTAATTCCTGCTATCAGCTGTTTCCTGTTTATCCACCGCCAGTGGCTCGCATGTGCAGCGTCATCAACAGCTCCTCCCACAAGTCATCAACAGCCCCTCCCGTGGCGGAAGGGCGCCTCAGTCTTTTTAACCTAAAAGGGTTCCACCAATATGTCTACCCTACGAGGCGGAAAATTGGGCACCTCGGATCAACTCGCCAATCCGGCTCTGTGTGTCTAATTTGACGAAAATCTGGCAGTGTAAAAGGGGCTATAGACAGTGCAAGTATTGCGGTTGCACTGGGACCTGTGAGGTGGGGGGCCTATAGAGAGAGTGGACCCTCCAACAATGTGTGGGGCGGAGCATTGGCCCTTATTAGTGACTGCCACCTCAGAAATAGGCCTATGTTCAAGGAAGAACTCTTATTAAATTCAAAAAGGTGCCATTTATGCCGTTGAAAAAGGGAAACTCATTTGTATCATGTTGTCTTTTTGTTGTTTTGTAAAATAGTCTGTAGCATCTACAACAAAATTATATGCTTATTCTATAAAAAAAACTACAAAATGATTAAATTAAATGAATAAGTTCTTTTAATGTTTTCTGACATTTTATCAATATTGTATTGTAAAATTTGTATTAATTTTAATAATGTAACCCTCGATGTTGTGCTTCACAGTTGGAGAAGTTATAACCTGTGCAGCATCTTTGCGCACTCAGTAGAGCATCGTAGGTCGTAGCCTGTGATTCAGTAGGTGCTGTCATTGTACAGTCTGCAAACATTAAACTTGATGGCGTACCCAAGTTTATTAGATCCATGTCGCACAGTGTAGCTGCACTAAACTTATAAGATTGCTAAAACCTCACAGTCTGTGGGAGGCTTTAATAATAAACTATAAAATAATTAAATCAAATGAATAAGTTGATATTTTCTTTGGTATTTTTTGTCATACAGATGCAGTGATGATTGCTAGGGATTAAATATGTTGATGTTGTCAAGTGTTGAGTCTCTGTTTGATCATGTGGCAAGACGATGTGTGCACAATAGTGTCCTCTAGAGCCCATCGTAGAAGCATGCACTGGGGCCAGTTGTAATTAACTTACGCCACTGGTTGGATGTACTGCCAATTCTCAGATACGGCATTGGAGATGGATTATTAAAAAGTGAAATGAACATTCAGTTCACAGTCAACAGCTCTGGTAGTCAATTATTTCAACTTATGTAAACCAAGAGCCAATCAAAAGTGTTGTTTATATTTCTGTTTTTTATAATAAGTGCAGTGCTGTCATAACAATGGTTTTACATAACGTAGACTGAAAATCTTTTTCAGTTTCAGCCTTGATCTCTTTTGCAAATCAGTGCTTTATTTTTTTTTTCAAGCACAGTAATGGGAGAAAAAAAGCACACAATTTTTACGGCCTGACAACTTCCTTGTAGAATCAATGAACATTTGTGGTTTGGGATGAAAAGATTTTGTTGTTTATTTTCCCGACTTGAAATTGTTGGACACTCTACCAGCGGGGGATACCTATTTTTGGGGGGAAATACATGTTGGCACAACAGTTGGCCGGCTCCTGCACACCGCTGTCAGTCAAATGCTTGCTGGGTTGTGAATTCTTACGGTTGAAAAGAGTGCAAAACTTTTCCGAACAGATTCTCTGGGGAAATGAAATGAAAGTGCAGTGAGAGTTCAACAAACATGCAGAGAGAGTGTAACGAGTCTGTGTCTCAGAAACTAAACACTGACAGAAGTGCATGCAGATACTCTGTGTATCCACACAAACGTGTGTTTAATGCTGAAATACACACATTTATTTTCTGACCAGAACAATAACATGATGCAGAAATGGATGTGGGTGCAGAGGTCGTTCACACCCAGAGAGAGGTGGTGTATTTTGGTACTGCTTTCTACAATAGCACTAACTCATCAGGTGTATTTTTGCATCTGCATTAACATAATATCAGCCTGGTGAGACCGTCCTGATGACGTGAGCTCAACATTCTGTTTGCTTGGTGCCGCCCTGCCTCATATCTTGGCATTAAAATCCAACTGGGGCCAATCAGTGATCTGCACCGTAGTTGACAATGTAACCAGCCAATCAGGGTCTGTGTTGTGAATGACTGAGCCTGTCAGTGGCAAAACAAGCACTTTTAGAGGATGTACACTGATGGTGCAAACATACCGAGTGGTTACATTGCAACCTGTTTTATGGCTGTTGGCTGCAGCCCTCTATCTCTCAATACTGGAACAATTCTGAAAACAGTTGTTCCCACAAAACAGGGACACTAAGCTCCAGTTTAAAAAATACCAAACGCATCCTTTAACCATATTAGAAGTGGTACATTTCGTGTGTTGAGGATGAGAAATGAGTCCACAGAAACATAATTTTGCATACACTGACCTGATTTAGTTGTCAGCACAAGAACTGAGCTCAAATCGACATATTATCTTGTAACAGACTTAAAGACACAAGCCATGTTTCCATCAGCCTGTTTAGATGCGCATCTAGAAGTATCGCATAGGAAAATTATGATGGAAACACCAAAATTCGAATTAAAATCCCCTGATTCGCACCAACTAAAATACGCTCGCTTTAGCCGGGTTTTGGTTTATTCGAAAAAATGTTGATTCACAAAACGGGGGATGGAAACAGTTATGCTCGCATTAAGTCTGACGTAGCGCACCTCTCTCCATGGTGATATCCACACTCTGGGTCGGGAAGGCAGTAATGCATTTACAAGCTGGTTGCCAACCGCCAGAAAACGTAGAAAAAGAAGAATGCGAGACTTGTTTTGTTTCCGGTTCTGCGGAAAACTTGCGCGAGTTCGTAGTTTTCACCAAAGTCCGTACATTTAATGGAAACACACAGGATTCGTATTTCTTTTAATGCGCATTTCCCAATGATTCAAATCACTTTTGGATGGAAACATAGCTACAGTATATATTACACACGGCAGAGCAGAAAACAAACTGTCAGTGACCGATCAGTAATAAAACCACACTATAGTTGTGGTAGTCACAGAGCGCATTTACTTTACAAGCACTGTTCTCAGTTTCGTGATGTTCATTTGCATTACAAAATTATAATTGCCGACTACCTGACAGCACGTAGACAAACAAGCTGAGAGGAACGTGCCAACACACCTACTGTCACAAGCTCTGAGCCAAAAATACAGAATACTTGACATTTGATTCAGAGACACTACTGACATGCAGGTGTGGAACATTCTTAGTCGAGGCTGAATCTGTTTCCCTCTCTGTGTTTAATAACCTGCATCACAAGGACCCACATCTACAGAATCCACAGGACATGATGCAAAATACCAAAATACCTGATCACAAACTGCTGCAGGTTGTTGTTTGCCTTAGATTTTTTTTTCTTGACAGCTCATGAAACAATAAGCATATATTAGCCTGATTAAAACAAGCGCCTTGAACTGTTTTAATTAAGGGTTCAAGTTAGAAAGTCTCTGTCACATCTTCAAACTGCAGATGATCAAATGTTTTACCACAGTAAATGTTATCTAAGAGCATGTACGCTGAATACTGCAGCTGACTCATAAGTATTAAGTTTAATCAGGGGATGTGTTATAAAAAATGTTGATCAAACACAGATTAAAGTTTGCTGTATATTCCATCTGCGGATAAACAACTAGACATCATTACAGATACTTTGAAAGGGACTTTTTATGCTTTGCTATATTTTGTTTTACATATATTATTACAATGTCGGATTTTCATAAAAAAAATATCAGCAATGTTTCAGATAATTAGGTCAATGTATGTAAAAGTAATTCCTGTATGCAACAACCTCCAGACTGTTCTGAATATGATTACAACATTTGTTCTACTTTGGCTACAAGCTGATGTCAGATCCTGATGAGTTTCTTAATATGGTCATCTGCCACAGGCACGCTGGTTCAAGTATTCACATTACGTAGCCTATGATGCTACATGCTAACATGAGTCGGGTTGTGGATGTTGTTAATGTCTCCCTGATTTCAGATCATATTCAGAAGGTGCTCAGAAGGTTTAATTGGTGATATTTCGTGGTAAAAAGTGTCACTGTTCTCTGTTACAGAAATTGACAGACTGGATTGTAACCTCTTCTGTGCTTTATCTTTCTCGGCAGCTGCTAGTTTAAGTTCATGCCACTACCGTATTATAAACAATAGCTTATTTGCATATGACATCATACATCAGTGTATTGTCCAGATGGTCGGCAGGCGAGAGGCAAAGACAACCAACACTGCACAGGTGATGCCTGTAATTTGAGCTGTTTATGGCTGTTCCAATCGACCAAATTGGGAAAAACTGAAGACCACTTCAAGTCCCAAAAATAATCTGATGTAAAGGGGAGAAGTAAAAAAAAATCACTGAGAAACAGCAGTAGATGTGGAACAAAAATCCTCCATTTTCAGTCTGGAGGAGCAGAGTCAACTAATGTCAAACTTAAACATCAACGCATTGTGTTAAACATGTTAAAATACGGTGTGACAATGTCTTGTTTTTAGCTACAACTCAGATTTTTATGGCGTTTCACCAGACCTCTGGGACCGGTTAACCTAGTAGGTAGAAGACAGTAGCTGAAGTTAGCCAACGTTAGCCAGTAACGTTAGCCTGACAGCAGTGCATCCATGTACAGAGTTGAGGTATAAAATGCAGTTACACTCAAACATATTTACTCACCAGGCCTAAAACAAGACAACAGTTGTTTCAGTCATGTTTTAGCTCACTAGACTCTTGTACGCCTTCATCGGCTCGCCTTGTAACATTAGGAGGTCTGGAGAACGAGCTAATCGGTCAAATTGTGAATAAAAAAAAAAAAATGTGTTCTTTATGGGTCGCACTTTCAACATGAGTTTCAATTATCTGCTGCCTGAGGATTCATCCAGCTCTTTAATGTAGTCACTTTCCTCTGTACTCACCTCAGGCAGTGCATGGATTTATCACTTCTCGCCCTCCATCTGAATTTTGTGCATCATAAAAGTCACTTGACTGCAAACAAGCTATTTGAAGAGACTCACACAGTAATGCTCTATGATCGGTGACTGTTTTGGAAACTCTTCTTTGATGGTGTTTTCAAAAGGTTTGCTGACAATAAACACTGAAGCTGTCATCTGAGCAGAAACATTTTTATTGCAAAAGCTTCAACATTTTGACAAAGTCTACATTTCCTCTTACATGTAGCTGGTCTCCCAGGTTTGATCTTTTTACATCACATATGTAGCTTGCTGGATGCAGGACTGGAGATATAGTACTAGAGCATGTAAAATTTGAGCTGTGCACATAATTCTCAGCTCTAGATTCACGCTGCATGTAACTTGCTAAAGAAAGTATGTTGTTCAGGTTCACACACTGACCGTGAGACTCCAGATATTGACACTTTTCAAAAACAGTGAAAAACAAATTTACCACTGATAATGTCGCGGGGCAAAAAGAGTACGATGACAGCGCATGGACAAACAAGACGGCAACAGCTGCACTGTAAACACTGCGATCAAGCCAGCCAACACTTGGGTTTTGATGCACGTCTATTATGCTGTTACGGTACGGGTACTTGGAGCAGCCAAAGAAGCTGAAGAAAGTCTTGCATTTCGGCATTTAATCTATACATCATGTATTAAATAAGACTTGTTAAATGTGTGACATCACCATGGACGTTTTAATATGATTAAAATAAATAACAAAGAAGCGCAATGGATTTCTGCTCGGACTATGATCATAAGCAGTTTCACTGTGCATTACTGTAGAAGGAAAATCAGCTCATGTGATACTGTAACTCACTGAACATTTCCTTCTTTATGTTGTTTTCCATATGTTCTCTGACATTTATCCTAACGATATGAGGCGGTCTTTGTGGAAAAAAAGCTTGTTTAGTGGACTAACTTTGCACTTGAAGGTTGCCCGTTCACTTACGTTTTAACAGGTCTGACGCTACTATGTGCCCCGGCTGTATCTAGGCTAACGGCTAACATGCTAACTATTATTTTTATGTCACTAGTCACTTGAAACAAATTTAGGACGACAGGAGACAGGTTGAAATAAACCGAAATTTCCCTTAAAGTGTAATCCTGCTCTGCATTACACCAACTATGAGCATTTAAAATTTAATTTATTTTACTGTACAGGTCCTGAGAAAATTAAATGTTGCAGCAGTAGATGTTGTATTTCTTTCAGTCAAATCAGGCCGAGGCAGAGGTACCAAGTAAGGAGGACAAATACACCAAATGGTGCGGGTAAATAAAATGTTTTGGTGCAGGTAATTTTAAAAATTACAAAAGTACATGTGCAGTGTACATGTGCGTGACCCTGCGCATGTTATGCTTTTATATTGGAGGTTCCCACAAACGCCTGAACACATCATAAAGCCAAGTGTATCTAATGAGTAATACAGTATCACAGAGCCAAAGGATGGACATGAAGAAGCAGTGCAGAAGGAAAGCTGAACAGAAAGAAGTTCAGGAGACAGTTGAAGGAAGAGACCTGGGTATGTCAGGTGAGATCAAAAAAAGAAGAGAGATTTTTGAGGAAACCCGACGCTGGACCACCACCATGCAGAAAGCAACCAGGTACTGTTGTAGCATCTCTAGCTGACAATACAAGTCTTTGAATTGGACTGGGCTGCACCCGCTGCAGGAGGGAGGAAGGAAAGAAGGAAGGAAGGTAGGAAGGAAGGAAGGTAGGAAGGAAGGGAAGAAAAAACATTTAAAGTGACAGGATGAAAAATGAATTCAGGTTTTTTACACTGTATACACCTGTGTGTGTATTTGTGTACCTCTACTGTTACTATGGTTACCAAGGAGCAGTTTTGGCAAACATTTCTCACCCAAAATTACCTCAGGATTGGCACCTGAACTGTTTCAGCTCAGGGGCATTTACGTCCCACATGAAACTGGGAGAGTAATGCATCATCTGTGTGTGTTCACATGTCTGGGAGCCTCCTACCTTGTTTGGCTCCTGCAGCGTTCTGAGCTGCCTCCTCCTTGGCTTTCTGCTGCTCCGCGATGGCAGCCAGTTTGGCCTCGTGCACCTCCTTCAGGGCGTTCCACTCCTTCCTGTTGTTCAACAGGCGATCCAGCATGGGGGTGATCTCCGGGTGGAAACGACTGAACTCCTGGAGAGCAGGACGAGTCAACACAAATTAAATCACAGCAAATCAATAGAGCTTTGTTAGGTCCAAACAGTTATTAAATCTTAGAAATACAACACTAACAAATGAGTTTTAGACGGTGCTGACAAAGTCGATGATGGTAATCAAGTTGTACACCTGAACCATCTTGAAATAAAGTTACCTGGCCGAAACGTCAATACCAACTTAAAATACCATCAGTTTCTGATTGAGACAGACTCAAGATCTAACGTAACAGGTGTCACACCTGCACGTACAGCTGCAGGTGTTAAAAAGAGTCAGTAGTGAATGTTTCTGTGTGGTGTGACGTCTCACCTTGTACACGAAAGCGCAAACGAAGTCGATGAAACCACACTGCAGCTTTGGCAGCTCATCTGCTTTGTTTCTGTCCATCATGGGCTGAAGGGGGAGAGAAAGGTGTCGTTATCAACTGTACTGCTTGTATATTAATGACTTTATAAAGATCAAATGTGTCAACTTATTTCAAAGGGTATCTTCTGTACTTTTTTTAACCTGGATTCTATTTCCCCGTGTTTTTGTGCCTTTCAGCCCTAGAGTCATCTCCTTTGGTCTGAATCAGGGACTCATGTTGTTCCAAAGTTGTATAATTGCCTAGAGTTGGTTCATGTTCTCACGGCAGCATTTACAAGCGGACCAGATCAAATGCCTTGTGTGAGAAAGCTGCTCTTGATTGGTCAGAATCTCCATGTGGGAAAAATCCAGGAAGTAAAGCAAACGTTGAAGAAGAGTACACTTGCAAGATAAATGTGTCACTTTCTAATGTCACAATGGAGGGACAACTACGCAGGTTGATTTTAGCGCTGCTCATCGTGGACTATATTGCTGTCATTGTTCATTTTAGTCAAACCATACAGTTTGAAAACGAGGCGCGGCTCCAACTAGAAAACAATGTTTTGATGCATTGGATGTGCTGAATGTGCATATTAAGGCAGTACAGGAGGAGGTGCACATTAATAATCCTCCAGGACTGTAACATGCTCATGTTTAACCCAAACAATGTGTCATGTGACTGCAGTTGCTTCACATCCAGGTCGGAACACCTTCTCACCACAAACCAACCGCACCAGAGTTTGTTTGTAACCGGACTGAGACCACCTCTTCAAGAAGGTCTCGGCCCGGTTGTTTTGGTGCACACCTGAGTGTGATTGCTGTGTTCACACCTGCCCAAATGAACCGCACTGAGGGGGCAAACAAACTTGAGCCCTCTCGGGTAGCACCCTGCTAAAGTTGCTCTTATACTGTATATTTTTCCAGATGTTTAATACTGTATTGTTTAAAAACTGGGCCCTAACCCCGCCCTGAGTGACCCTGACCTGGGGAACACATTGGTTGTGAATCGCTAAAATTGTGGTCATTGTATTTAGTGTGTAATTTGAAGCCTTCTCTGGCACAAGAATTTCCTTCAGGATAAATAAAGTTCTATTGAATTGAACTGAATTGAAGTGAAGTTGACCTCTGACCTCTTGGCAGAGTCTTGTTTATCAGCTGCAGTACCATCACAAAGGAGGACAGAGCTCCATCCTCACTGACTGAGAAACTGTGGGTTCACTCAGTTTGTACAAAAGAAGCCCAAACAGAGTGTCGCTTATAGAAAAGCATCACTTTGAGAGTTTGAATTAATATGTGGCGCTACATTATATTCACATTAGCAGCCACTTCCAAAAAGACGTGAGCGTGAGCAGCACACTGGACTGTAGAAACCTGTCACAGTTCATGCAGGCTGTAATTGCCCACCTACATTTGTGTCGCAGCCTCTGCAGAGGTTTTTGTTTTTTTTTCCTTGTCAGACTACAGTGAGTCACAGATTCGACTGCTGGGAAAACACAAACTGATCAAAATGAAAAGTTTTCCCTTCTGACACAGATGCTATTAAATTCGGAGCACTGTGAGGTTACAGAGTGTGGGATGGTGCTTCTCGCACTTCAAGTGTCTCAAGGACACGAGGGAACGAAACAGAGAGAGACACAGAGGCAGAATGGAGGAGAGGGAGCCAGGGGAGGGTACGGTCGGCTGGGTTAGGGCCACAGTACCCGCTCTTTCTGTATCAGTGCTCCACATAATGGCCTGTACATCGCTCAACACCACCGCCACAAGGAACTAAATCTGTCTTTTCATTTTGTCTTCCCACTGCGTCACTGTGTCTCTTGTTCTCCTCTCTCTAATCGTGTCCTTCCTGCTCCCCATCCTAAATTGAAGCCTCAAGGAGAGCCTTGTCTTGCCTTAATTCCCATGATTCCTGTCCACCCACCAAATCCTTTTTCTCCTCCTCTCAAACTTTAACTCACTGGCACAAACTTAAAAAAAAAAACACTGGAGAGATGGTCAAACAAAGTAAACTGAAAAATCCACCGACACAAAAAACTTTTTACAATTCAAAATAACTGAAATGATTGATCAGACATTTAACAGCTTTATGCAGCAGTTTAAATGAGCATCATTATGTAGTTCAAACTATTAACTCACTTGCAACTGCTGCAGCTTCCTGGGTCACCATATTCACACGACTGGTTGTCCCTTACACTATGTAGCCAAGATAACGACCATTGGCCACCAAGATGGCGATCACTGACGTCATGCAGCATTCCATACTCAACTTTTCGACAGTTATGAGCAGTGTTGGGCAGTAACTAATATTACTTTTTCCAGTAATGAGTAGAGTAACTAACTACTAATAATATTTCAGTAATAATATTACAGTTACCCCAAAGCTAAACAATTCATTATAACGTTATTTATATTATCACGTCACTACTGACTTAAAATACGACCATAACATCAGCGGACTCATTTAGGTAATCGTCGCCTTGCGTAGGCACGTCACAAAGCAGCGAGCTAGTTTGGAACATGGAAACTTTTACCGTAGCAGCTGGAAATATTCCCAATACCTTGATTTCGTCAGGGGGAAAGATGACAAGAACACTACTGCGACATGTAGTCGGACTATAACTCTTTCCACTATGAAAAACACGTCCTCAAACATCCGGTCTGAAACATCTCGGCTGCTACAATCGACAGCACAACAACATGAAGCTCTAGGAAATACACCCCACCAAAGGTGAGCCCTCCTCAGGTTGGAGGTTGGCTGTAGCCCTACACTGGCTAATCAACCAAAACTGGATTTTACTCGTGGACAGCTGCAGCTACAAAGAAGTGATTAAGCTTGTGGATGACATGTTGCTCCACAAGTGAATCTCCATCTTTGAGCCAGATCTTTGAGAAAAATACCGTCACAGGCAACTGAAATAGTTTGCAAGGTATCTAGCCTTAGCTACACTTATGGGTGATTACCCTGACGTTCACACAGTGGAACACATCTGAATTTTGGGGAGATACACAGTTACTAATTTTAAGGGTGAAATGAAAAAAAAAAACAATATTACGAGTAGTAACGAATTACTGGTGGCAGGGAGTAACAAGTGAAGTAACATTATTACTTTTGAAATGAGTAACGATTTTTAGAGAAGCGAGCTGAACGCTGGTTATGAGTGCACCATCTCAGTACTCATAGTGCACTACATTTTGCCACACTTGTCAATATGAACACACTGATGCACTCAAAACATCAACTGTAAGTACAAGATAAAACTGTTAACCATCTCTGCACTTATAAAATCTCATAGAAACTTTTTACTTCCTGCCATAACCCATCTGATAATAATAATGTTGGTCATTATTGATTCTCAAAGAGAAGTCCTCTCCTCTGAGGCCAGAGGTCGACTTTAAATCGAACTGCAGCTCTGTTAAAGCTGGAGGATGTTCAGTGTTTTAGCTTCAGGGAATGTCGATATAAGATAAAAGCATCTGCCCCTCTAAACCTTCTTTTTAGTATCTCTCTCTCTGTCTCAAGCATTTCGCTCTCCGTGTCCTTACAATAGGATTTTGCTCCAGGACTGTCCTCTCCAGGTCTCCCTGCTCCCAGAACTCTGCAGCGACCGACAACGCCACCTAGAGGGTGAATCAAAAAGGAATTTGTGTCAGTGGTGCAGCTGACAACATGAGTGACAATAAAAACAATCACATGTACAATTATTTAATTTTGATCATCAGCACACTCTGAGTTCTTCGAATGAACTCAAAATATGTGGAGGTTGAGCTGAAAACCAAATTGTGTTATACTGATTTTTGAGAAGTTAGGGTTACATCTCAACTTTCCTGAGCCCAAAATGTCATCTTTAAAGGGACCAATTATGCAGTTATGCTAATTTTTTTAAGTTCATATTTATATTTTAGGTTACTATTAGAACATGCTTACATGTTCCTATGTTCAAAAAACCTTTATTTTCCTCATACTGTCTGTGCTGGAACACCTGTGGTTTACTCTCTGTCTGAGACGCTCCGTTTTTTTTTAAAGCCCCTTTCAAAAAGTCCAGTCTACTCTGATTGGTCAATGTGTCCAGGTCTTCCGCCTCTTGGCATCACTGCACCATCATTGTAGGTGGGGAATGACTTTAATCAGGGTTCCCACACATATTCATGGACAAAATTTAAAAATTTTACCTGACTTTCAAGAACCCATACTAAGAAATATTGTCTTGCCCCATTTGCCTGCCGTTTTTCAAACCAAAATCAGATTCATACTCTATTCAAACCTGATTTCAGCCAGCTGACATACATGAAGAGAGAGAGGGACTGTGGGGAGAAAATGAAGAGACGTACGTAATGGTAAACAAAACCTCACACACTGACACATATAGACACTTTTGCTGTTAGTAAAGTGTTAAGTTTTGTGGTGGGCGGGGCTTAGCTAGCACTAGCAAGTTCTATTGGCTTGTTTCAGACAATGGAAGAAGATAATGCGAGTGGTGCGTTCAGAAATACTCATTCTGAGTGTGGGAGCGCACTCTGGCACAATCTTGACTGATCGTAAATTCGGAGCGCTTTCTCAATGTACCGTTTGGTTATCCAGAGCACTCTGTGCACTCGTCTGGAGAGTTGGAGCAGCAGAGCACCGAGCGTAGTGAATGTGTGATTGACTTAACCGTTTAACAATAAAAGGGTCTATATGACAGGAAAAAAAAGGAAAAGCATAGTGGGTCCTCTTTAAGTTGCTTCTTTTGCACAACAAACAGTCCAAAAGATTGACATAAAAATAAAAAAGGAGCAAGTAGTTACATTTGAGTCGCTGGAACCAAAGAAAGTTGGACTTCTTTGCTGGTACTATTACACTATTATTAAAACTGTTGTAGATTTATTTGCCCTCAGCTGTTTCAGCACAAAGTATTCTGGTGAAATTGTCCTTTTTTTTTTATTATTTAAATTTTTATTAATTTTTAAGACAAAACAAAAAACAAAAAAACACAGACACACACACACATACACACACACACACCCACAAACACCAAAATTAACACAGACTTAACAAAGACCCACAACATAAACAGCAGAGCTCACAGTATATGTTTCAAAAGTCCAACAGCTCAGTATCGTCTATTGAAAAGTTCATAAGTTGACCCATTCCGGGGGTCAGACCCGAAAAAAAAAAAAAAAAAAGAACAAGCACAAAAAAACAAACAAACAAAAAACAAACAAACAAGCAAAACAGAATATACATCTGCAAAGCAATAATGTTTGACTATCCCATATTTACTCCTTTTACAAAAGACAAAAATTGATTCCACACCAGCAGATATGATTCTTTGTAATAATGCAATTTGGCTATCATTAGCTCAAATGATGCATTCTCTGTCATTAATTTAACCCAATCTCTATATTCAGGTCTAGCTTGGCCTTTCCAGTCACGAAGAAAAACTCTTGCAGCTGAAATAAAGCCTGTCATGGCAAAAGCAAATGCAGGTTTTGAAATTTTAGGTAGACATGACCTGTCTCCCAAGAGGCACAGCTGGATTGATTCAGGTACGGGTACACCAAGCCATTCCTGAATTGTTTTGATTACCTCTCTCCAGAAAGGCCGAACTAAAGGGCAGGCCCACATTGTATGGATAAAAGTGCCTTCATGCATCTTACATTTCAAGCATAAGTTATTTTCGAGTAGGCCCATTTTGTGGAGACGGACAGGTGTAAAATAATATCGATGAAGTATTTTATAATGTATAAACTTTCCCTGACCTTCTCTTGTGAACCAGCCTGCATTAGAGATGATCTTTTTCCAAGAATCCTTGTCAATATTCAAACTTAGATCCTTCTGCCAAATAAGCCTAAGGCTCTCAGTAGCGCCATATATGGCATTAGCTGTCATCTTATAAAAAGTGGCAGCTGAATGATTATTTTTAGGTAATTTAAAATAAGCCTGAATTTGTTTTACCAGACTCACTAAACTACTTCTTATTTGCAAGTATCTCCAAAAGTCAGCTTTGTCTTTTAGGTCAAACTGTGTGCAGAGTTCTTCAAAAGATTTAAATGTTTTGTCAATAGCCAGAGATGATAGATTTCGTATACCCCTCGATAACCATGAGTGCCAGTAAATAGTTTTTTTCTCCACTGTTATTGCTGGGTTATTCCAAGGTGAAGAATATCCCTGTTTATACTGTGAGATCTTTAATAATTGTCCTTTAAGACACAGGCTGTCAGATACTGTGGCTGCTGCTGGAGCACCATTTCCATGGGGCTGATCTGAGTGGCATTTTAACAAGCAGGAAATCTTCCTGTGCATGTTGTTAAAATCAGCCCATAAAGCTTTCACAATGTCCCATAAATGAGAATCTTATTCACAGCTCACAAGGCAGTTTCAGGCTTTGTGTCCTGATGAGATGAAAGCCAGTTTTGTCTGCCCTCACAAACCTAAAATGGAGCAACGTGAGATCTGATGAATAATATGTGAATTCTGTATTCAGGATAGAAACCCTCATTTTAGAAAGAGTTAGTCATCAAGCCAGTTTTGGGGAACAATTGCCATGAGGCTGGTGCAGCCAGATATTCTGTGTGCGTGGGCGGCAGAACTGAGTGCAAAATAAAATATCTGCCATAAAAATGTCAGTGGAATATCTTATCAAGAATGGAGCAGCTGGAGCTTTTGTCTCTCCATAACATCTTAGAGAGGGCTGTCTATCATCAGTAAAAATCTGTGTGAGTCTATCTGTGCTGTGGAAGATTTTAATGTAGAAATCTGACCATCTTATCCACTTAAATCACAAAGTAGATCTATAATACAGACTGATTTTGAGCCAGCAGAGATTCACTCTAGTTAAATCAAATCCTGGTGCTGAGCGTCTGCAGGCCTCTGCACATAACAACCATGAAAACTTTCTGAAGGGCAGCTGAAATGTGTAAGCGCTGTATTCAGGGTGGAATTCACCTTTAAAAAGGCAAGTGTTAGTCATCAAACTACTTTGGGAGCACAATTCGCAGGAGGGCGGCCGATGCTGTAGATAGATATCCTGACAGCGTGTGTGGGATGCAGAGCTGACTCACCAGGTGCAGACAAAGGTGAAATCCAACCCCCCCTCAAATAAAAAAAGCTAAAAAAAAATAAAGTGGAATATCCTAATTGCCAGAATTTGTGCAGCACAGGAGGAGAAACAGAAATCACGTCATATAAAACTTTAAAATGATATTGATGTTTGCAGGAACATCACTTGGTGCGGCAATATTTATTCCGTCAGTTTGATATGATGAGATGTTTTGCTCTATATCTGCTTGAATAATTGAATATAATGAACCTCTTAAAATACATCTGGAGAGGAACATTTTGATTTTGGGAGCCTGGAGGGAAGTTGGTGGTTTGAATCCCAAAATGAAATGGTGGCTTCATATCATCTCGTTCACGATAATACCAGTATCATTTTTAATATGATATGAAATATTCATGTGATACTTGCAATATTTCGACTTGTTGACATATTGACGTCACACTGTTTCCCACTGCAACAATAAGCATGGCTGAAAGCCTGTCGCTCATGCAGCATTTGACGATAACTACAAGCACGGCTGTTCTCGGTTTTTAATGTCTGATAGTCCACCGCTAACATTTTCGTAATGTATCGTCTCATCAACAAAGATAAAACTTAGTTTTTAGCTCATCGTCGTCGTCAAAATATTTTCGTCATAGTTTTCGTCAACAAAGTGAACACTGCCTGAAACTGACGTCATTTTAAGTCCACACTGATGAGTGGCCATGATGATAGACTTGTCCCGCCCATGGCAGTGATTGACTAATCAAGTCCCCCACGGCTCTCTGGTTGTTTGTTATTTTAACCAAGAAATTCTTTCATGTCACAGTGGCAGGCGAATCAGTCAACTCAAACTCGGTGGCGTTGAAAGGCTTAAAGTAAAAAAAAAAAGAAGAAAGCATTGGATGGCGAGGACAAACATGGATCAGAGATGGGACTAAGGGGAAATACGGATGCACCGCTCAGCCTTAAGCCCAGGATAGACTTGCGGCAAGACAAAATCGTTTAAGAACGTTGCAGAGAAAAGTTGCAGCAGTGTGAACTGGCCGGTCTGAGCTCGACTCAAGCCTGCTGATGGTGTCACCTGCAACTCGGCTGCTGGTTTTAGAACGTAAAGCTGGTCACCTGTTTCAACAGCCAATCAGCTTGAAGTGAAGTCTGCTGGTCAAGTCAAAATGGCCACAGACGCCACATGGTGACGCATGTTCGCATTCTGCTGCAGGTCCTCTGAGCCCCCTGTTTCCGTCCTCGTGGTGTGCCGGTGTCGGCCGTTGGGTCGTTGCTATTTTAAGAAGCTACAAACTATATTCAGCCACAAAATAAGTCTGAAAAGCTGCAAATCAGGGGCGGCACGGTGGTGTGGTGGTTAGCACTGTCGCCTCACAGCAAGAGGGTTGCCGGTTCGATCCCGGGTGTGGGAGCCCTTCTGTGCGGAGTTTGCATGTTCTCCCCGTGTCTGCGTGGGTTCTCTCCGGGCACTCCGGCTTCCTCCCACAGTCCAAAGACATGCAGATTGGGGACTAGGTTAATTGATAACTCTAAATTGTCCATAGGTGTGAATGTGAGCATGAATGGTTGTTTGTCTCTATGTGTCAGCCCTGCGATAGTCTGGCGACCTGTCCAGGGTGTACCCTGCCTCTCGCCCGATGTCAGCTGGGATAGGCTCCAGCCCCCCCGCGACCCTCAAGAGGATGAAGCGGTTAGAAGATGAATGAATGAAAGCTGCAAATCAGAACAGAAGTACACAGAGTTGTTGACTAGAGATGATACACTGTGTCATCTAGTTGCATTGGTGTGAGCTGGCAGGTTTCTAGAACGCTGCACAACGGCGCATTGCAATTAGTTGCACGTTTCAACTTGTCTTGTCGCGAATCTTTGGTCTAAACTGGACTTTATTTGCACAGGAAGACTTGAAGAGAGTGCTCCTGAGAGTGAAGGAGATGCGGCACCCAGACACCCATCAGCAGTATTTGTGTGGTTACTCTCACTGCCAGAGGGAGGGGAAAGAACTTGAGTTTTAAAGGAAAAGTCAAGCATGGCTGGAGTTTGAAGCCGTGATGTCTGCCAAGAGTTAGTGTTGGTTCCTCATTCTCAGCAATAACTACTCTTCCCGAGTTGACTTATTTTCTGTTCTGTTTATAAGTATAAGGGAGAGAATGAGCCCTGGAGAAGAAGAAAAAAATGAAATGTCTTCTTTAATGATGCATGCCATAACAGCACAGGAACCACTGATCTAGAAAATGAGAAGGAGCAGTAACATTTCTAGCTTGTGACCCTCTGGAATGAAGCCATGTCTGCTTGTGACCCCTCATTACTGGTTGAATAAAGGTCTCCGGTTGGGACCAGTTCCAACAGTGAGTTTTTTTCCTTCTCAAATCATCGTATTTAAATAATTCCAAGCGTCCTGTGGATATAAAATTATCCACGAACACAGAGATAGGAAGAAAATCTGATGGTATAATCAGAACTTGTGAGCAGACATGAAATTGTCTTCACGTATTTTAACTCCAGATGCATCAAACACTTTACCAGGACTCAACTAGCTTAAATTATGACTCCTTGTTCTATTAGGGGTTCTGTGTTGATGCAATTGCTATAAGTCTCCATCTCATGTGTGCGTACGAGAATGTAAAGCATGGGATACTGATAAAGAGCATATGTTTCCAGTCAATTGCAGACAAATAAAGGTAAAAAATGACCCTCCAGCTGCGCCTGTCAAACAGCCAGAGAGACACTTCCTGTTCATATTGATATGCCTGTGTGTGCAGCTCGATGGCGATGTGTATATTACGTACTTGACTGAAATAAAATGCTGAGCCTGCCACGCGTTGATGAGGGGAATGAAAAGCAGCAAGTTGCTTTTGATGCATGAGGCCGTCAGGAATCACTGCTGAATGCTGCTGAGAGAAATGGCAGCGCTGACAGAATGTCTTTCTCTGTCTACTTTATCATCGGTTCCCCGCTCGCAGAGCCTCTCATGGAGCCTGTGTACGAGCGTGTGCCTTATTACTGTGAACGGCTGGATGTCAGAGAGGCTGGAGTGCCATTTTACAGCTACTACTGTGAAGTATGAAAAGGACCTTGTGTAGAGATCACACAGGTGCGTACCTTGCTCTGAATCTCCCACGGTTTGGCGATGGCAGACAGGTCACACGCAGTCATCATCATGGCCCTGGAAACACAACACGTGACTGAGATTTGTTTGTCTGTAAATTTCTGTTGGTACCTGCCTTTGTGTGTGTGTGTTTGTGCCTACATGACGATCTCTTTGCGCGTGGTCTCCAGCATCATGTACTTGGTCCACTCATTCCAGTTCTCGTAGGTCTTGGACTGGTCCACGATCTTCTGGAACATCGTCCTCTTCCTGCACAGAAATAATACAGTACTTCAATACACGAGCCCCATTTCCACCAAACACTTTCGGCATAGTACCTTTGGAACCAAAAGTAACCCTCAGACATGGTACCCAGACCCTCGGTCCACTGAGCATTTCCACTGCAAACAGTCCTCATAAATGTGGGTTGTTGTCACTCACTGCTCCATCCAGCACTCACTGAACCATACCATACTGCTCGGTGGCAACGGGGCTATATATCTTATGTGCCTTTATTGGATGTTCTTTACAAGGCATAAGTGATACAGTCTCTCACACATCATCCAGCTCTCTTTGTTTTTTAATGTTTCAGAGGGTGGCAAGGCAAACCTTGACAACACCTGCAGGTTTTGCTGTGTACTGGAGATGGACTATGGGGGTGCTCAGTTACCAGGCAGTAGTGACGCACGTCAGGGTTTTTTAAAACCTGCTCCAACATGGCCTGTTACGAGAGCCGATCTGTCCCACCTGACCAGCAAAAATATGCAAAGTACCAACGTAAGAAGACAGCAAGTACTTTGATCTGGAGCACATGCCTGACATCCTATGTGATTTATTTACATGAGCGCACAGCTGAGTGACACGGGTTTGTTTACATGACATAACAGAAGTGTATATTTATCAGATTCAGTGTGGACAGAGAAACGCTTGCTTGCTTGCTGTTAGGACATGGTGTTAAGCCTACATACTCTCAGAGGGAAATATTTTTACTTAACATTGTGACTGGAGAGATTTGAATATGTCAAACTTCAACAGATATTCCTGTTTAAAACCAGATAGCTGAAACCCTGAGCACAGCAGGGCCGATGATAAACCTGCTTGCTGTGTGTGTTTGAGAGAGACAGAAAAGACAGGAAGAGAGAGTCGACTGCACAATGTTTCTGTAAGGTTTTAAACCAATCTATGAAGTCAGTGTTCACATTTTCATGGAAATTATTCCAAAAATCTGACACTTAACAATAAGAAACGACTTTTAAATGTGCCACTCAATAATTAAATGTCATTATTCTCTCTTCAAGTGCTGACTGAATTTCATTAAAGCAGTGGAATAATACAGTTTATGCACAGACTGAGTTACACTTAGACCCCATAACACCTTGCATTAAAATGTGTTCTGGGTGATTGCAATCAGAAAGTGCTCGACCACATGAGCACAGGTGTAAATGCACCCAGAAGGTGGTCAGGGACACATTGTGACCACATTTAACACAAGTGTAAATTAAATTTTGTTTTTAGTTCACATACAACAACTACATGTTTCATCCTTGTCGACCACGCTGTTGCCTTCTACATCTTCCTGACGGCTCTGACGTATATAACAAAGAAAACTATGGACCAGCAAAGATTTTTTTTTAAAGGTTGCTTTATTTTTACACCAATATTGGCTCTGAAAACGCAGACAATATTAGGTTCTCTGCCGGAAACTGGTGGATTGGCCCTCCAGGTTGGGAAAGAGTTACTGCCTCAAGCAAGGGAGTATCTCGGGTTTTGTTCACGAGTGAGGGTAGAATGGAACGTGAGATGGATCCACAATTTGGTGCAGCATCTGCAGTGATGGAGACACCGCGACAGACCGTTGTGGTGAAGAGGGAGCTGAGCCAGAAGGCAAAGCATTCGATGTACTGGTCCATCTACGTCTCAGCCCTCACCTATGGTCGTGAGCTCTGGGTAGTGACCGAAAGAATGAGATCGCAGATACAAGCGGCTGAAATGAGTTTCGTCTGTGGGGTGTCTAGGCTCAGCCTTAGAGACAGGGTGAGAAGCTCAGACATCCAGAGGGAGCTCGGAGTAGAGCCGCTGCTCCTTTGCGTCAAAAGGGGTCAGTTGAGGTGGTTCAGGCATCTGATCAGGATCCTCCTGGGTGCCTCCTGTTAGTGTTCCAGGCACATCCCACTGGTAGGAGGCCCCGGGGCAGACCCAGAACACACTGAAGGGATTACATATCTCATCTGGCCTGGGAACACCTTGGGGTCCCCCAGGAGGAGCTGGAAAGCATTGCTGGGGAGAGGGACGTCTGGGGTGCTTTGCTTGGTCTGCTGCCCCCGCGACCCAGCCCCGGTAAGCAGATGAAAAGGGATGGATGGATGGATGGATGGATGCACCCTATGTGAATCAATATGGTTTTTGGACTGCGGTGACTACGGTGACAGGGGGGGCCATCCATGATCCATGTCGCACAGTGTAGCTGCACTAAACTTATAAGATTGCTAAAATCTCACAGCTGTAGGAGGCATTGCTGACCAGAGTCAAGATGAAACCACATGTCTGCTTTCAGTTTGGGCCATTTATGAAGCTATGGCTAAGCTAACGGTGAAGAACGGCTACAACTGCTTTGTTTTTTGAGTTGGACGGAGTGATCGGATCTCAATGTGGACACAGGGGACACTTAAACTACTACCAGGTGTAAATGTAATCAGGTTAAATGATATCTAGATAAAATCTGGACACTAGACGCATTTTAATGCCAGGTGAAAAGGGGGTCTTTGTTCGATCAATGAATAGCTGTGTTCATGTGTTTGCATACTGCTGTACTGACTTGAAGTAGAGAGCCAGGTCAGTGGCGATGATGGCGATGTCCATGAGGTGGATGACGGTGTCATGCTGACGGCGGTTCAGATTCTGATAAATGTTCAACGCCTGAAACACAAGAGAAAGTCAAAAGTATAAAAAGGTCAATGAACAACGAAGACAGCAGGTGGCTGCACAACTGATCTCAAAACTGTGCGCCACACAAGCGGAGCGAGACAAAACTCAAAAACTAAAATTATGTGTGAAAAAACTGATGAAATAAATTAAACAAATAAATGCAAAACAAAGAAAGCTGAAAATATGTCTCTGAATTTTCTGTTTACATTTCAGTCACAGTCCACGTCTGTATACATATATGTGTGCGTGTGCACTGCAACATACTTCATCTCTCAGCAGAGTCTTGCCAAACTCCAGATGGTGTCTTTCCAAGATGGAGGAGCCATGAAGCTTCGCCAGAGGATTACCAGACCTGTAAACACACACACACACACACACACACACACACACACAGAGTTGGGAGGTTACCCTGTGATAAATCATGCATGTTAAACTCAGGGTGGGCCTGGCCTGCTGTGTCCACGGCTAATGGCGGCTCTTAGTAGCTCATCCATCAGCAGGTGGAGCAGAGCAGCTGGAGGTGTATCTGGTCAATATCAGCTCATTGATGTTCTCAGTGTGTGATGTTACCTTCACACAAAGAGCTGAGGTCAGCTCGCCTCAACACAGGAGGAGTGGCTGCTGTCACCTTGAGTCAATTAAACGGTCTCAGAATAACCAAACGCTCAGATTAACAAAATGAGAGGAAGAAACTGGGTCAAGGCAGCAAGTCATAAATAAAACCATATTCCTAATGTATTATATTGTTTATTTCTGCTCTGCTTTGATTTAGCAAGGTGTTTTTTCATGTTAATTTGATTCATTAAATGTTTTTATCTCAGTTTATATTTAATTCATAGTTTAACTTGGCAGAGCTACAGCTCTCTGCTCTGCAGGTCCTCCTACGAGACGTCAGGATGTTTAAAACAAAACAGCGTGCCTGTTACAGTATAATGCATATCTGATGTTTGCTCTCACAGACCAGAGAGAAATCACCCGTGAGCTACTGCTACATGCGTGTACTGTATTGTGCATGGTATTTGTTTAAAGTGCTTGTCGCTAAGCTGATGTCACGTTGCCTCAGTAGCATTTATGTTCTCCTTTGGCATTCTGATAACCAAGACGGCAAAATCCAATATCCAAAATCCACTCTCCTCACAGCTCCGCTCCACTCACTCACTCACTCACTCACTCACTCACTCACTCACTCACAAGTTCTCCATCAACACTCAGAGAGACACAGAGCTGCTTCTCTGTTTAATCTGTCTGTTCATTAGCCTACAGTACGACGTCAGACTATTATGTTGCAAGTGATACCCTAAGTAAGTCTGTCAGATGAATGAAATTACCAGTGGCACACGTACAATATTGTGGGCCTTTACCACTGTCATTTTTGGCCGCACCGACTTCCATTTCCATTATTTCGATTATTCCATTGTTTCCATTAGTAGACACGCCATGCCACGTCAAGCTGCGCCAGAGATGGACCTTCTCAGGAGTTGGTCCAAAAGCTGGGCTGCCGCCACATTAATGAATACAGTTTTGCAGCAACAACTACAAATAAGTAATATTAACAAAAAACTGTAAAAAGAAATATACAGGTGTTAAGTCAAGCCACATTAATGTTAATTATAAAGGCCAAAATCACAAAGGACAGTCAAGCTCACTATTTACTTCCAAAATTGTTAGTGACCTCTAAAAGGTCATGTGTCAGAAACTACACTCCAAAACTACAAATCAACTTTAGGTTTTATTCAATCAGCAGAAGCAGGAAGTCCCTGCAGGCATCAAACATGAAACACCCCCTCCTCTCCCTCTTTGCCCCCCATGCAGCTCTTACTTCATCTGGTACAGGTTGTTGGTTCCTCTGTGGTCAATATCGTGGCAGAGGCCAGCAGTCACCATGGCCATACACTCCAGGTCTGTGTAGTAACGCTTCAGGTCACCTGTCTAAGAACACAACAGAGCGGCAATGCAATCAATTATTCAACTGATAGAAGAATAATCTGTAATTATTTTGATAATCAGCTCATCTTTAAAGTCAGTTTCAAGCAAAAATGTCAAAAATGTGATATTTCCAGGTTCTAAAATGTGAGAATTTGTTGCTTTCATTGATCTCACATTATAGTAAATTCAATATATTTGGGTTTAGAAATGTTGGTTGGACAAAACAAGACATTTGATGAAGTCACTTTAGGCTCTAGGATAATGTGACAGGCTCTTCTAACTGTTTGCTAATGTTCTGTAGAACAAACGATTAATCAAATATAATCTACAGATTAATGAGGAACCAACAGAATCATTAGCTGCAGCCCTAAAACACAAACATAAACATGAAGAAGCCAGAAGGAGAGAGAGGACACAGTTAATTCATAGAGTGGAGGTACAGTAGATACTCTGAACAGTAAACCCGCTCCAGAGCAGGTTAGCTGTTCAGCATCAGTTACCACGGTGATTTATCCCAGTAAAAAGAGAGCCAGCTTCATAGTACTGAAAAGCCAAGAGTTATTAACCCTGAAGTTACCTCGTTAACTCCAAACCCCGCTACACAGTACAGGCCTTGAGTTTCCCAGCAGGAGCTGTTCACATAAACAATAACGACACTCGCTGGTTTTCTTATTAATGACCAGTTCAAGCAACACTGACTCACTTTTCATCTGCAGATACGCTTCATTAACTCATTCCACATGAAGGAGTGAAGGAGGAGGAGACAGAGTGTTTATCACTTTGGATCAGAGAGAGGAGGAGGAACAGGACAGATGAGTGGAGGTGACAAGGAGGAGGAAAAGATTAAGAGCAGGATGTGAAGGAGTGATGAGGGAGAGGTGGCTCGGGTGATCTTTGTGTCTCACCATCAGCAGGGTGAACATGGTCTGTCCCACGTTGAATCCATGCCTCCAGTTGTGGTACGTGATCTTCCTGTAGCCTTTACTCAACGAGTAGATGAATCTCACCAGAGCCTGAACAACACAGAAGGTTTCCTGACTTTAATTTGTGTTTACACGACATTTTCTGTCCTCAGATTGTTTATCAGCTTTTAGCTGAATCACATCCTGATGATGTAACCTTATATTATTATTATTTTGCATTTTCTTCTGAATTAAAAGTTCTGAGCAAGCTGTAATTAAAACCTAACAAAATTAATTATTCAGGCTTTTGCTTTGGGCCCATGAAGAGTTTGGTCTCCTGTCAGTGGGACGGTTATTTGCTTTGAGCATCAGTTTACGTTTCCTAAGTGTAATTCTGCATCCATTTGACATATGATTATAGTTTACAGAAGATATTCTTAATGACTCCACCCATATTTCAGTCCTGCCCTGATTTTACATCAGCTGACTGATGCTTTAGACATCAACTTTAATCCTGATGTCGCTCCAAGTTTAGAGGGCTTAATGCATTGCAAAATGTATGATAGAAGCTTTGGGAAATATTTAAATGTAAACTGAAAACTTACCTATTCAGCCTTTTGATGAAGAATGGACATTATTTAGATTATTTTATTCACTAAAGCCCAGTTCAGACCAAAGATTTTAGAACGTTGCAGAGAAAAGTTGCAGCAGTGTGAACTGGCCAGTCTGAGCTCGACTCAAGCTGGCTGGTGGTGTTACTCAGCTGGTCGAATCAACAGTAGCTGATTTTGAGGCCAGTCATCTGTTTCAACAGCTTGTAGTGAAGTTTGCTGGTCAAGTCAAAATGACCACAGACAGTGTGTTGGCTTGCTGCAGCAGGTGCTCCGTCTCCACAGAGCCCTCTGTTTCCGTCCTCACGGTGTGCCGGTGTCAGACGGTGGGTCGCTGCTGCTGCTGGCTGTATGTGCTTATGCCCCGCCCACACACACACATTCTCATTGACCGATGAATTGGCGCTGGTTATTTATATTATTGTGGCGTATTGNTCATGGTGGTCACTTCCTGTCAACGTTACAGATCAGAAGTACAGAGAGTTGTTGACTAGAGATGATACACCCTCTCATCTAGTTGACTTGGTGTGAACTGGCAGGTCGGGGCATTGCAAGTAGTTGCCTGTTTCATCTTGTCTTGTCGCAAATCTTTGATCTGAACTGGGCTTTCCTCATATTTGTGTTGGAAAATCTGAAAATGATTTTTATTTTGTCTGTTATCATTATTATTGTTACATTTTTATCCACCGTATCAATTTTATTTGTCCTTGTTTTGTCTTTTTAATCTATTTTTATCCAGTTCCTTATATTAATTTTTCTTCACTCTGTTTTAACACCATAATTGTTATAATAGCTTTAAATTCTATTTTAGTGTATTTTTATAATCTTTACTGTACAAAATTAGTAATCATCAACATTCAGCCAAACTAACTTACAAATTAATTAACAAACCAACCACCCACCTCTCTGGGAATGTGAAACTTGTCCACCACTTTCAGCTCGTAGTACATCTTGATGCCACATTTCACCAGGTCCATTTCGGTGTGATAATAGTCATAGAAGTGGAACTCGAAGATCTCCGCTTTCTTAGAGTCTGGCAGAACCTCCGACTGTGGACACAGATGGACAAATGTGTATCAATTCAGACAACAGATTCTTACAATCATTTCACCGGGGCTGTGTGAGGGTCACAGTGTGAGTGTTGTCACATGTTGAATAAATATTTATCTTAAAGCACAGAACACCAACATTACACATTTAATATGTGGCGTCAGTGTAACGTTAGCTTGCCGTTATCACTTTTCCAAAATGGAATCAGAATCATGCCTCATCTTGGACGATATATTTGGAGTTCAAGTATTTTTGCTATTTTCATAGAAATTCCTGAAACATAAGCTGGATGTTTGTTGTTGTTGTTGTTGTTGTTGTTTACCAGAATCTCTTGGAGGTCCTCCTCCTCACACTCGTCTGGTTCCTTCCCCCATCTCTCCCTGGTGTTCTGGGGAAATACACAACATCAGCAGCTCACCTTGGATGAAACAGTTTAGCATCCATCACCTGACTTCTGATCTAAGGTCAAGCCAGGTCATCTCTGTCTACTATTGTTCTCTACGTCCACTGACGAATCACCTCATAGAAAATCTGACAGCTTATTTCAGCTTATAAACGATACCTTCCTCCTTCAGATATCATCCATATCAAGCGACTGCTTGGAAACTGAGTGGTTTCTAGACTCCGTCAAGCACAAATATCAAAGGATAAAGCATGAAATCTGGAGGGTTTGGGATCCATTCCCAATGTAGCCATTGTGCTGTATTTATTAAAAAAATATTTTTATCTAATTGGAGCTTTGAACATGGTTTTTATTTAATTTCAACATGACAGTATTCCATTCAAGATACTACTTCGCTCAAATTTTGATGAAAAGGAAAAATAAGATTTAGGCCTTGTCCACACGTACACATGTATTTTTGAAAACTGTGTTTTTTTCCCTCCTTTGTTCTTAGGAAAAAAAAAATCCAGCCCACACACAATGTTTTAAAAAAATCTCCCGTCCAAATGAAGACACACAAACACAACTGAGGCACTGTCAAGAGCTTGAATCTGAAACCACACAAAGACGAAGAAGATGATGTTGGCTAATCAAAACCCTTAAAAAAAAAAATAATCGATTTGCGGTTGAATGCCTCAGCGTNATCTCCCGTCCAAATGAAGACACACAAACACAACTGAGGCACTGTCAAGAGCACGACACACCAACCAGCGTGTTGTAACCTTGAATCTGAAACCACACAAAGACGAAGAAGATGATGTTGGCTAATCAAAACCCTTAAAACAAAAATAATCGATTTGCGGTTGAATGCCTCAGCGTACCAGTCTCTTATAGTTGACGTCCATGTCTGTGAAAACATGGATGCTTCACACACACTGTCCACCCGACAGCACAGATGATCTACACAATCAGCACTGATTCAAGGTGGACCCCCAAGATTAGAGTCACCAATTCAGTATCTGACCAAATGTCTCCACTTCTGTTCCTGAGATATGTATGATGTCACAGTGAAGTTTACCTTTGACCTTTTGGATATAAAATGTTATGAGACAGATGCAAGGTCACAGTGACCTTGACCTTACGAAGCGATGTGATACGATATGTGAATCACTTCATCCTCGCATCCAAGTCAACCTTTGTGCCAAATTTGAGGAGATTCCCTTGAGGCATTCTTCAGATATCGTGTTCACGAGAATGAGACAGACAGGGTCACAGTGACCTTGACCTTTGACCAATGACCACCAAAAAGGAATCGCTTCATCGCTGAGTCCAAGTGGACTTTTGTGCCAAATTTAAAGAAATTCCCAGGAGGTGTTCTTGAGATATCGTGCTCAAAAAGATGGGACATATGGACACACGTATGTACACACAACCTGAAAACATAATGCCTCAGAACACAGCTATCACTGGCCTGGAGGCATGTGAAAACTTTCACCATAGGGCTGCCTGTAGCAGTAACTTCCACAGCGCATTCTGACGTCTCTGTTTCTCACTATAATGGAAAATGTCCTGTTAGCAAGGTTAGAACCAGCAATATTTTGACCACGTCCGCCGCGGCATGAAATGACACAAAATGTTTCAGTGATACATTATTCATCTCTGCTGTAGTTGATTTGATTATAAACCAAATTCATTTACTAGGCAAGGCATTTACTAACCAGAATATTCTGGATTTCATCTTTGCGACACTTGACGTGGTACATCACCATGTCCTGGAAGATGTCCTTCCTGTTCTCCAGCTTGTTCATCTTGTCGTAGGTGTCAGTGTTCAGCACCGACCAGCCCAGGAACTGGGTCAGAGACTGGACGCAGGTGCAGGTGTGTGTGAGAGAGAGAAAGAGAAAGACAGAGAAACAGTTAACAGCCTATTACTGCTGAAAACTGTGTCACAAAAATGTTTAAATAGGAGTTGGTGCCACTCTTTGCTTTCTGTTTTGCCATGGTGGGTATCACTGCTCAAGCTAACTGCCCTCTATTTTTCCTGCATTTAAACATTTAATAAAATATACAGCAGTGCAATCAGAAAAACCTACTTAAAATGTCAAGTATTTATTGATAATGACCTATTAAAACAGGTCTATTAACATTTTAATTTTGCATCATTAAGGTAAAATTAAGTTTTACCACTTTACATCCTGTTGCGTCGTAAACTCCATAACAGGGGTGCTTAAAGTTTTGATGACTGAGTGCTAATTTAGGGAGCCAGCATATGATTGAGGGTCGTACAGGAACAGTGCAGATGGAAGCTGTCTACTGAAATCACTCAGGGTGCTTTCACACCTGCCCTGTTTGGTTCCTTCTTGAAGAGGTGGCCTTGGCCCGGTTATAAACGGACTGAATTGGTCAGAATTTCCATGTGGGAAAAATCCAGGAAGTAAACAAAACGTTGAAGAAGAGTACACTTGCAAGATAAATGTGACACTTTCTAATGTCACAATGAAGGGACAACTACACAGGTTGATTTTAGCGCTGCTCATCGTGGACTATTTCTTTGAGAAAGGTCTTTCTGGCAGAAACGTATTCCATGTGCTGTGTAAAGTGCGTTAGTGGAGTCAGTATAAAGTAAACTTTACTGCACTTACGCAATTTCGGTTATTAACAAAATGTATGTGTTGTTTTTATCTTTTACAGCCAAAGGCCAAAAACAAAGGGGTGGCAGCTTCTTCTGTAACTGACTGTGTTAAATAGACAGAAAATATCCTCTCATATCAATCACAGGCCCCTAAATCGCATCATTTCGAAATCATATCGTGGCAAATATTGTATCATTGTCCAAAGAATTGATATGATATCGTATTGTGATGAAACCAGTGATTTACACCCACAATTACTATCCTCTGTAACCAAAGAGTATCAGTGTGAGCTCTCAACAGTTAGTAGCAGAAATGGCGGACAATGGAACAATCAAAGTAATGGTGGAAAACAAAGTGCAGTGTGTCCTGTGTTGTTGGTAGCTGCTAGGTTCTAAGGAAAACAAAAAGATATACAGTTGTAGCGCCAACAATAATACTGCTCGGAAATAGTTGGAGAAAAAGTTTAAAAGTTGTCTGTTTCCACTTTAATCTGCCAAGTAACAAGTATCTATAGGTGATAAATAAATGTAGTGAAGCACAAAGCAACACTAGCAGTACACAACTGCTCCACATGCAGCGACTCCAGTAAAGTACAAGTGCCTCAAAATTGTACTCGAGTAAATAAACTTGTTTACTTTCCACCAGTGTCACCTGCTTCCTGTCTCCAGCAGTTTGTTTGGAAGATGTTACCACACATTATTTGTTAAAACATGCAGTGGAAAAGCTTTCTGAAGCGGATTTTGGTCAAATCTCTTTCCCAGTCGAGCGTTTAACTAACAGCAAATCACATTCAAATGTCAAAATAAAAACTGTTGCTAAAACTTCTTTGATTTTAAGGAACAGCTGAGGATCAAACTGTCGTGTTGTGTATTCAGACTGGATCATGAGCAGTGAGGCTGAGAGAGAAACTTCAGTAAAAAGCCTCCAGGCTCAATGATAAATAATGCAGACACTCTGAATGGCCTGAGTGTATTTATAAACCAATGACTCAGTGCTGCCACACACACACACACACACACACACACACACACACACACACACAAACAGCCTCTACCTCCATCAGCGTTTCGTCCATTTCATCAAAGGGTTTCCCATCCTTCCTGTTATAGAACGTGGCCACACCCACAATCTCCTCTTTCTTGTTGACGATTGGCATGGACAGGACGTTCTTAATGGTCCAGCCGGAGTCGTCCAGAGGCTCTTTCTGTGCACGTACACACACAGTTCAACATGCATTATTTCAATGACTATAAATAAGAATATACTTACACTGATATGTTTAACACAGTGATATGGAGCCTTTATTTCCTCCTATCACTATTTTTAACTGACGGATGTGATAAAGAAAGCAGGAACTCTACAGAAACGTAATGTGACCTTCTACGCTCAAAGGAAATATGAGAGAGAATCAATAATTCACCTGTTCCCTGCTCCTAAAATCTGAACGCACTGCAGGAGCAGCTGTTGAAGTCTCACTTTTTAAAGAGGGCTCTTGCTGAACTACTGCTGCACTTCAGCTTCATCACAGGCTGGAAGTGTTGGGAAAAAAAAAAATCAGGATTTGCTTGCACTACCTGTCAAATGCTACAGAGAACGAGATGGATAAAAATAGTTTCATCCTTCACTGGAAAACGGTGTCACTTAACAAAACCGCATGAAAACGATCATGTAGAAAAATAAATACTTTAGAGGTTGTGTGTTTCTTCATCAGAGATATCCGGCCAAAAAGCGGAGTTATTTACAGCAGTTAAATGGAGTTCGGTGTGAGAAATGTTTCAGAGAATTTAAACCTCCCTAAAATCAAGTTGATTTATCTCACCCCGTTAATACAAATGTACTGTAAAGTGCATTACAAGGTAATAAACAGCAGCACACAGCAACAGAAAAGAGGGAAAACAGAGAGAGCAAAAGCACGAAAAATAGTAGAGACACAGCGACTGGAGGTCTCTATAAGAGGGATGATTCTGCACCAGTGTTCAGTGGTCATTGTTTCCATGACAAAAACTGAGACAATGACGAGCTAAATATAGATCTTGAAAATAAAAACTATAAAATCTATGTTTCATTTTTGTTGATGAGATGAAAATTATCTTCAAATGCTACATGAGCAACAGGCTGGTAAACTCCAGTAAACCACTCACACCAGAGCAGCGTCAGCCGTTGGTGCGAGTTGTGAGCTGTAATTCAGTAGTAAATAATCAGCCATGTATGTCTGACTGTGGATGGCTGTTGGCAGTTAGCTCCACTTGTTAGCCACTGAATGGCAGCGGAGCAAGCAGCCACCGGCCGCCAGACTGACAGGACACGAGTTTAAACCTCCAGACTAACATGTTAAAGATTATAGAAAACATAACGACTAAAAACTGACTAAAATGTCGTGAATTTTTGTCAACTAAAACTATCAAGGATAAAACTAAAATGTGACTGATAAACATTTTCCTCTCAAGACTCAGAACAAATCTAAAATAGCTGTCAGAATTAACACTGCTGTATTGAGAATGTATTCAACCATGATAATAAGTAGTAAAATATACTGGATCAAATGAGTATGTAGTAGGGGGGTGCCACATCGTCTTGTTCACGATAATACCAGTATGATTTTTAATATCATATGAAAAATTCATATTGTGATACATGCAATATTTCAGCTTATTGACACACTGACGTCATACTGTTACCCACGGCAACAACAAGCATGGCTGAAAGCGAAATTATTACAGACTCTGTGGTGGTTCCAAAAAGAGGAGCAGCTTCAGTAGTGTGAAATAAACTGTGGCGTCCTGAATGTTTTATGAACAGCCCCAGACTTCTCAGACTCTTTTAGTGACTTACCGCTCAGAGGGAACTCATTCAGCGGCTCCTCTGGCAGCAGCACAGCGTCTCTCCCTCTCCCCAAGTGATTTTGTCATAAACCTTTGGTAATGTAAACCTACGTGACGCTTGCTGCTCGACAACAAACTCCATATATGTAACTGTGTGATAGTTGTGGTATCATAACAGCCTGTCACAGGTTACAGCGTGATGATTAGATAAAATGGCAGAGCATAAAGGTCCAGGTGGAAAAAAAAAACAACTCAATTATTTAGGATTTTACTGAAAGAAGGAAATCAGCTGTTGATTTATATATAGAGATCCCAGGGGACATTTGTTGTATTGGGGAGCTGTTTAAATGTGTAATTAGTGGTAGATTTTATTTAGTTGAACTATTAATATTGTAACAGAATCTGAATCTCACTCAAAGTTACTGTTGTTGTTCACAAACTAAAGAAATGAGAGAGTTACTGTTGTTGTTCACAAACTAAAGAAATGAGAGATCATTTTATTTAGCTTTTACTGAATATTTGAAGCAGTAGCTGTTAACTAGATCACTTATTTTATCGCAATTCTATGTACTTATATCATTATTTTCTTTTACTAATTTGTCATATCGTCAAGAATATTGTTATCGCAAAGACACCCTGAAATATTGTGATAATATTTTAGGGCCATATCACCGACCCCTAAAATGTAGTACGGATTTGGGACCATTGATAAGGACTGATTTCTACATTCAGAGGAGCAGATAGACCAGAATGCAACACAGTAACAAACCAGCCTGCTGTATGTTTTATCTAACATGACCACAACCCTCCGTTAACTCGTTCATGAGATAAACTCCAAATACCTCATCACAAAATGACTCCTGCATCTCTGTGAACTTCTGACTGAGATCAAGGTGCATTTCCATGCTAACATTCAGGCTCTAATTGTCAGCAGTGCAGCACCAGGAGCGATGTATGAGCAGGGACAGTGGCCATCAGAAACAGAGTATAATAAGGATAAATACAATGGGCGCTTTATAGCCCTCAGGAAACTAATTTAAACTAAGGAGAGCAGAGAATGAGGAACATATCATTTATTCAGTTAGGACGATACGGCAGAATCGCTCCTTATGATTGTTCCCTGGTGGCCTCTTATGGTTCATGAGAGCCCATTATACAGCTAAATTAGTTTTTTAATACATTATTCCAACATATACTCTCACTTCTATTTCATTCACATCACTCGTGAGCGAAGGCTCACATATAATGCAATTACTGTAATCTGACTGCGATATGCTAATGTCATCTATTACTTTACATAAAAATCTGATTTACAGATGATGGGCGATATTACTCTCCTCTCTCACAGCAATGACTGCTGTTAATGTACGTTAAAATACGAAGCTGGGCCGTACTGAATGGATCCTCTCCTGGATAAATACATGTATAAGAAGAAATAATGTGAATCAAATTAATGTCATACTGTTTCATATTTGTATTGAGCTTTGGAGGAAAAGTGCCAGATTAATTAATGTAAATGTTTTACAGTTGATGATAAGTACATTTTCATTTATTTGCATTTCAATTCAATTTACGAGCAAAGTAGTTAATTTATTTATTTATTTTTTCTTGTTTTTGTATTTTCGCCTTTATTTAACAGAGTAGAGACAGACAGGAAATGGGGGAGAGAAACGGGTATGACTTGTAACAGAGGTCCAAGCCAAGGCTGGAACCACAGTTATGTACCAATGCTCCACAATAAATTCCATTATGGTTATAGATTGGAGAGATACTGACAACTGTGTCAGAAAACTGAAGCTTAAACTTGGTTTTAAGGACATGTATTGTTTTGTTTTTTTTCCAGGCTTTTGCCTTTAATGTACAGGACAGAGTGAAACAGGGTGAGAGAGAGCGGGGGGTGACATGCAGCAAATGGTTGCAAGCCGGACTCGATCTTGCGACCGCTGCAGCGAGACATCACCTCTGTACATGGGGCGCCGACACTATCCACTACGCTACCGACGCCCCTAAGGACATGTATTGTTTTAACCCTTTGAACTACTACTACACGTACTGGTCTATCAGTGCCTGCATTGGTATTCTTGCTTGTTCTAATGTCATTTCTTGAATTACCCTCAAATGCTTCATATCCTCAAAAATCTGTGCAACCAAAGCTAAAAGGTTTTGTGAGTCAATAAAACATAATAACTAATAAAAGCATTGACATTGTGTCATTTAAATTTTTTTTTGTTTTGTACAAAAATCGGGTATGTTTTTTAACAGATTTACAAAATAAAAACACAAAACATATTGATCCAAAATATTTTTATGTGTAAAAACATAAGCAAATATGTCTGAATACTCGATAAGTTGTTTGAACTATGCACAGCAAACAATGATCTCCTGCTGGTGCTTTTCTAAGTACCTTGATATTGTACCACTGTTATCTAACTGATTATGATTTGTGTTTTGATCATGTTCTCTTCTTAAACTCTTAAACTCTGGGAAAAAAGAAAAAAAGCAACAAGTTGAAGCCATTTTACCTGGAAGGCGAAAAACTCATCCTCAGCTGCGTTCATGATGTTACAGATCTGTGGGAAAAGGGAAATAAGAAGATTAGAGTGGTGGGGGGTTGACTTTGGTTATGGTGATGAGGAAAATACATATGCTTGTACTATGAATTTATAATTAAAATATATTCCCAATCTGTAACGGCATTACAAAAATAAGAGGTGGTCAGGTTTGGCAGGAATGAAGGCTTTTGCACAACAAGTCTGTATTCTTTGTTGCACAATGATTACGACCTCGTGTTGTGTCAATCATGTTTACACACCAACTCCAAAACCTTTGTCTGTCATTTAAGTTTTCAGAACAGGTTCAATTTTCTGTGTTTTTTGCATCCGTCAAAATCCTTTAGAAACATTTGATCAAGAAGCAGTGAAGGAAATGTGGTGTAACCTGCAGGACACGTACATCTACAACAAATGAGAGGAACAGAGCAGAAGTGGACGGTGAGCCAGCGTATATGTATATATGGAAACAATGTCCTTCTTGAAATCTTCCACGACAAAGAAAAGGTAACGTTAGCTTATCCAGATACGCACCAACAGCAACGATGCTGCTTACAGAACAGTGCATTTAATAGCCGCACAGTATCATCCTATAACTTAGTGACAGTGCCAAATGCAAGACAGGCAGAGAGAGTGGTGACAGCTGGGGACGTAACGTAGGAGGAATGTTTCTTCCCATATTGTCTTGTACCATGAATTTTCACCATGAGTAGAACAAATGCATCGGACTTAGTGTGCAAGGCTTCTGTGTGTAATGATTTTTATCAGATGACGTACTTAAAAACGTATATGAAAAATGGCAGCTCTGTGATGCAGTGGTTAACATTGTCACGTCACAGCAAGAGGGTTCCTGGCTCGAACCCGGGGTGACGGAGCCCTTCTTTGTGCAGTTTGCATGTTCTCTCCGTAGGTTTCCTCCAGGTGCTCCAGCTTCCTCCCACAGTCAAAAAGACATGCAGGTTAATTGGTGACTATGTGTCAGCCCTGTGATAGTCTGGTGACCTGTCCAGGGTGAACCCTGCCTCTCGCCCAATGTCAGCTGGGATAGGCTCCAGCCCCCCGCAACCCTTAACAGGAAAAAATACTGACTGCATCGGGGCCTTTAGAGCAAGAAAGTGTCTTAAAGAGGAGGCCAACTTTGCTCTAATGTCCTCAAATGAAAAACTCCACCTTCACCCTTTTTGAGTTGAAGGACCACATGTTCATATGTTATGTCCAGGAGCTGACAGAGTTTTATTGCTCCACAGCCAATCCATTCAAAACCCTCGTGCCACATCCAAAACCATTAGCGTCAGTCTGACATGTCTTTTCCCCTAAATTTATGAAAAGGTGACTGTGGGGAAAATGAAGTTTTCACCTTTTACATGATGTAGAAGGAAAAAAGGGGGAAGATGAAGGGGGGGAGGGTAGTGTTGAAAAATGACGAGCAGCAAAGACAATGAAAGGACAGGACAGGAGGAGGACAGACGGGATGGGGCAGAAGGAGGGATAGATAGACGAGCAACGGCAGGCTCAGCGGTTTCGGAAAAGCACACTGTGATTAATTACAACGGCTGCAGAAATTACAATTATACATCACAGCGGCGTGTGGCTGAACACTTTTCATTTCCACAACGGTGTGCACACTGACAACTGTGTAATAAGGCCTAATGGCGTTCTGCTCGTCTGACCACCCGCAGCCTCCAATGGAGATAGTTTTGAAATAAAGATATTTTAAAGGACACTGGCTTTACATGGACTCCTGCACAGAGGAAAAGAAAGTTGTTCTCGAAAAGTTACAGTGAGAAATGAGGAGGAGGAATTTCATTCTGAGCTGAAAGTTTTGGGTGAATCCAGCCACAGATACCGGTTTTCAAAACATTTTCAATCACTCAAACTAGTCCATATCCATTGGTAGCTTTGTCACCTTCTACCTATGTGCAGTTTCACATAGATTGACCACGTCAGTGAGTAGAAAAACATGGGACAGACAGAATGACTGACTGACAGAATGACACACTGACAGTTTCTGTGATTATGTACAGCATACCATACCATGACTTAGTCATACCAAAAATTAGAAAAAACAACACCAACATTGGTCCACAGGGGGAGCCACAGCGATCGGTCGCATTTTAGCCATTTTGAAGCATTTTTCTGTTGTTATAGCGCCACCCAGTTGCCAATTAGAGTTAAATTTCTCCAGTCACCTTGAGGCGTCCTGTTCTACATATCTACCAAGTTTAGTAAAAATCCATATGGCGGTTAGGCCTAGATAAGAAATGAGCTCTCTAGCGCCCCCATTTTGTTTGATGGGGTCAATAATGGAGGGGTCCCCTCAGATTATGTGTGGTCATATGCCTACAAAGTTGCGTGGTGATGGGTGAAACCCTTGAGATGTTATACACCTTTATGTGATGAGCCACGCCCTCCGCAATATTCATTGCCTTATAGAAGCTCAGTTTTAGTAAGTTTTCCAACTTTTGCCAAGAGGGAACTTTAGATATTGGTCCCTAGATTATGTTCACCCAGTTTCATGCAGATCGCTCAAACTTCCTAGGAAGAGATCCATTTGAAGTGTTTTTCAAAAAATTCAAAATGGCGGAAAATCTATATAAGCGGAAGTTATGGGTTCTTGAGGCAAATGTGTTCCTCATGAGGAGAGGCATCTCTGTGCAAAGTTTCATGTCTCTACGACATACGGGGCATGAGATATGCCCATTCAAAGTTTGCAATTTCAATTGGTTGCTATAGCGCCCCCCTTTGGCCAATTGATGTAATATTGCTTCATTGGCATCCTCCCATGACCCTCTACCACTGTGCCAAATTTCACATGGATTGACCAAGTCAGTGAAGAGAAAAACGTGGAACAGACACACAGACACACCCACAGACAGAGTTTTCCTCATTATAGATAAAGCTAGATTTTATAGACTTTTGCCTGTAAACCATCTCACAGCGGGTGATTGTGATGTTGTCTGTCTCTATGTGTCAGCCCTGTGATAGTCTGGTGACCTGCTCAGGGTGAACCCTGCCTCTAGCCCAGTGTCAGCTGGGATAGGCTCCCCGCGACCCCTAACAGGATAAGAGGTTATGGAAAATGAATGGGTGAAGAGGATTATTGTAACGGCTGACCATGATCGTGGGAATACTGGAAATACGCTGCACTGTCAACACATGACGGGGAGTTTTAAAATGGAATATTTTTTGTGTTTATTTTGTGCTCTTCAAAAGTTAATTAATGTTATGTGATTACATGAGAAACATGTAAAAATATAGCGTGAAACTCACAATGCTGCCAGATAATTCTGTCATGGTGCGAGAATGTTCTTGTGACACAAACTGGAGAGTTTAAGCGTATTTCACCACATTCTGTGAGATCTGTTCAAAATCTGAGAGCAAACTTGAAGGGCAGGAGCTCTAAAGAAAAACACACACTCACCAGTCCAGTCTCAGCAACATAGGTTGGTAAACCGCTGATTAGAGCCCAGTGATCTGCCGGAGGAGTCCTGAGGGTGCACACAACATGACAAACAGAAATTTCTATTGTTATTAAAATCACTTTTGTCAACAACCACAAAAAAAAAAAAAATCATGTAAATTACTTTCCTGTTGACTCTGCCACAGGGTCAAATAAATGCTATGTAAAATCATTCAAATTCAAATAATGTATGCACGACTTTCAATTTACACAGGTGAGATTATTCTGCAGTGAAATGTTTGGACAGTAGTTATGAGTGTTTACAAGAGCGGCAATGTTGGATAATAGGAAACATAGAAATGATTAAAAAAAAAAACAAGACTAAGCAATGCTAAGCATGGTTGAATTTATTTATATTTAAACCTTAAATATGCCCCAGTGTGTTTGTATCTCTGAGGTTTTACAAACAGGTTGAATGCATTTCCTTCCTCATACAACATTTGCATTTTTATCTACACTCTGAAACCTGCATTGTTTCCATGTTTATTTGCTCACAGTCTTCTTCTTCCCTTCCTTTGTTAGTGCGTTGCTTTGTTTCTTGGCCCCCTGTACATCAGTGTAATAGTGTAACACATTTAGCAGGAATGTGTGATGCGTTCCTGCTTGCATGTGTGTGTGCACGAGCGTCGAACATGCACAAGAACAAACAAACAGGGACCCACTGCTCCACTGCTTTTTGGCTATCGGTCATAAACTCCACAGGGTATCTTCAAACTAGATCTCTGTGGTGACTTACGGTATGACTTTGATGTCCTCTTTGCCGTGCAGGATGTAGTCAATCAGTTTGTAGAAGACAATTTCCTTGAGGAGACACACAACAGAAAAATCAGAGACACTGTGTGGACCAGATATTTAAAGGTATACTATGCAGGATGTTCCTTAAAAGTAATGTTTAGACTCATACAGAAGTAATCCCTCTCAATTATTACGTATTAGAACAGTATGTGGAAGTCTACTGATCTGCTGAGACCCTGCCCTTTGTATTTTCCCGTCTTCTTTTTTTTTGCTGTGGTCTGTACATTTATAGACATGTATCCCTCTGCCAAAAACAGCAGGTGAGGTCAGGACTTAGCACGCATCCAAAGTTCTTCCGAAAGTTTTTTTTGCAGCTTGTTAATTTTAAGTTTTGCCTTAGACAATAGAAATAACTCTTGGCATATTCTTAAGACTTGTCAAAGGCTTTTGACATTGCTGATCACAACATCAGAAATATGGCTTTCATGGTGTTGCTTTAAAATGGCTGCTTGATTATTTAAGGGACAGAGAACAGTATGTCTTTGTTAATAGGTATGATTCAAATTGAGCTAAGCTACTTTGTGGAGTACCTCAGGGCTCTATTCTTGGACCTCTTTTGTTCTTGATTTAAATAAACGACCTACCTAGGGTCTGCAAAAATGTACTGCCTTTTTATTTGCTGATGATACATGTCTGGTATCTTCACATCAGCATTTTAGAACACTCATTCGAGAAGCAAATGAAGAGCTACCATTCTATTTCTAAATGGTTTCGGATGAAAAAACTCTCAATATAAATCGAACTTCATGATATTTAGTAAGAAAAATAAAAAAAATATATAACAAAGATAAAGCATAGTAGACGAAAAACTAACTTGGAAATACCTTATTGAACCTGTCTGTAAAAAGACTATGGAGTCAACTGGTATCTTAAGTAGAGTTCGTTCATGTTGTGTATTGTAATAAATATTGCTTGTGCTGCCACATGTCCCACTTATCTCAATAAGAATTTTCTAATTCAAAAGAAATTTTTGAGAGTGACTAGCTTTGCTAAAAATGTGAATCGTCTGCTTCTCTTTTTGGAAAATATTAACTTTTATCAATTTTTAATGTGAACATGTACCAGACTTGTGTACTGATGTGTAAATATGTACATCTCACTCCTGACTTGCCGAACGTTTTCCTAAACTTTTTTTAGTGTTCCTCAGACATTCACTCATATTCCACAAGACACTCTACGGACCTTCATCTTCCATATTGTCGGACTTCTCTTAATTAATATTCATTGTAATTCAGAGGACCGTTTTTCTGGAACAACCTCCTTCCATCGCTACAATCATCATCTACATTATTGTTATTCAAAAAACACCTGAAAAAGACTAATTTGCAAAGAGTCTTAACACTTCATTGATTTATTTGTAATTTGTTGTTAATTGTTTATCTGCAATAATTCTGCAATACTTATTGGTCTGGAACTCTTATTCAATTATGCAATCTTTGTTTTTATCCTTTTCTTTTTATGTATGATTGTTAATTTTTTTTTAAGGGAGGTTTCTAACCTCTCCTGCCCAATGTTTTAACTTTTAATTTGTTTTTCCTGTATTTTCTATACATGTATGTGCAAATAAACTAAACTAAACTAAACAAAGGGAAGCTACAATTATTGCTCAAGTTTCAGAGAAACGTTCTCATGAATAAGTGACACTTAAGGGAACATTTGACCCGATGGTGGCACTAGAGTAAATGAGCAGAAGCAGTAACAGTAGCAGTAACTGTAGAAGCAGTGGTTAATATTTCCTCACCCTGCCATCAGGAGTTTTGGGTCCATCATATGGTGGAACTTCTCCCATAAGAACTGGCCACAGGTCGAAGAACTCCTACACACACACACACACACACACACACACACAGAAGGAGAGCAGATTTAGTAAAGGGCAACATACAGCTGATTCAGTTGCTTCTGTTCTTTCATTATTTAGATGCACTTACTGTAAATTTGAGACACATCCAACATCACCATTCTGCCTAAAAATGCTAATCCCAGCAGCCTCTTAGGGGTGTGTAATATTTTTTGTTCTGTCATTGCAAAGTGCACAGTTTCCAAAACACGGACTCAAACCTAAGCTACTAGTTTTGTTTATTTTTAAGTGCTTTATTCATGAAATCCAGTGTTGTTAGCAGACAGCCATCTGTGTAGGCAGACAACATGTGTTTGTTCTCAGATAGCAGGTGTTCGGAATCAACTGGCAGCTGCTTGTAATTAGGTGACAGCCACAGCCAATAAGTAGTATTTATGACAACGGTTTAGTTATCACAAATACATGGGGATCGTACCACACTGATCAGAAGATGGCTGTAAGTGTTACTTCTTTCACTGACACAAAGGTTTGAAGCAAAAGAAAAGCAGATCAAGATGGGAAAATAATGCAGATTAGGCAAAGAAACCCCAAAGGAGTGTCTGAAAATATCTCCTCCCAAAAGAGGAAACAGAAACAGATCTCATCAAGACTCAGTCGGGATGAGAATGGTACAAACACAACAGTGCATAATTAACAAGCAATGGATGTATTCCGTTTAAAATCTGTAAAAGTTGATCGTTATATACACTGGTTCCTGTTTTCCAAGGATGTCAAGGTTGTTTGTGTCTCATGCTAAATATAAACTTTAAGGATTCTGTGATGATTTTTGCTGCAGTCAAACTTCAACTAGAATAACCGCCAAGCCGGTTTGCCTCTGTGCACCAGTCAAGTTGCAGCTACAGTTTACATTCAGGTCTGTGAAGACATAGATGCTTCACACACATCTTCACCCCAACAGCTCAGAAGATCTCTACAATCAGCTCAGTTTCAAGGTGGACACCCAAGGTTAGTGACACCAATTCAGTATCAGACCAAACGTCTCTCCTTTTGTTCCTGAGATGTGATGTGGAGTAATGGCCAAAAAATTGTTTTGTACAGTACATTATGATGTCACAATGACCTTTGACCATTTGGATATAAAAAGTCAGCACTTCATCATTTTATCTTATTAGACATTTGTGTGAATTTTCATCATAATTAGCATATGAAGGCTTGAGTAACCTTTAAGTGGACATTTGCGTCAAATTTGAAAAAAAATCTCCCAAGTTGTTTTTGAGATATCACATTAACAAGAATGAGATGGGTGCAAGGTCACAGTAACCTTGACCTTTGACTACCAAAATCTAATCAGTTGATTCTTGAGTCCAGGAGAACATTTGCGCTAAATTTGTAAACAAAACAAAAAAAAATCTCTCAATGCATTCTTAAGATATTGCATTTACAAGAAGGAGACGGATGCAAGGTCACAGTGACCTTGACCATTGACCACCATATCTAATGAGTTTATTGTTGAGTCCAAGTGAACATTTGTGCTAAATTTGAAGAAATTCCCTCAAGGTTTTCTTGAGATATTACATTTAGAATGAAACAGATGCAAGGTCACGGTGACGTTGACCTTTGACCCCCAACTTCTAATCAGTTGATCCTGGAGTCCAGGAGTGCCAAATTTGGGGGGGAAAAAAAAGAAGAAAAAAAAACCCTCTCAAGGTGTTCTTGANTTACATTTAGAATGAAACAGATGCAAGGTCACGGTGACGTTGACCTTTGACCCCCAACTTCTTATCAGTTGATCCTGGAGTCCAGGAGTGCCAAATTTGGGGGGGAAAAAAAAGAAAGAAAAAAAAACCCTCTCAAGGTGTTCTTGAGATATCACATTCCGCGAATGAAACAGATACAAGATCACAGTGACCTTGACTTCTGACCCTTGACTACCAAAATCTAATCAATTTATCTTAAGTCCAGGGGCACATTTGTGCTAAATTTGATAAAAAATTCCCTCTGTACATTCTTGAGATATAACATTCACGAGAATGAGACAGATGAGGTCACAATAACCTTGACCTTTGACCCACAAAATCTAATCAGTTTAATTCCCTTAAGGCATTCTTGAGACATCGCATTTATGAGAATGGTACAGACAGATATATGTACGTATGGACAGAGGGACAACCCGAAAATAATAATTCCTTCGGCCGCAGCTGTTGCCCGTTCCTAAAGGCATAAAAACAGATCACTGCTCCTGAATCTTCTTGCACGTTAAAGTTTAAGCAACTTGAACACTTAAAGGAGCTATATGTAAGAAATCTAAAGCAAATAGTCGTAAAATGTCACAGAGAATAAGGAATAATGTTAATATAACATACTGATCTCACCGACAACAACAGTACAGCCAGAATATTCGCATTTAAAAAAAAAAAATGTACGGTCTGCAAATCATGTTTATGTTTTGAATTTGTGTTTTGGCCTGTTGCGCCACCCACCGCCGTCTACCAGTCACACAGTCAGTAGAGTCTCAGCAGCAGTTACAGTTACGACTGAGCTACAATGGCTGACGGTGCAACTAAACCCAAACGACCTCGTTATGATTCCCAAAAACGCCAAGACAAAACTGGAGGCAAAGTGAGGGTCTATATAGGAGATGCTTTGAACGGTGGAGACCGTTGAAAGCGGAGAAGAATTTGAAATCGAAGTGGCTACTCTTCTCCTCGACAGGTAAGCTTTAGCCAAAGTTGGCTAACTAGCATCATAGCCAGACGGGGATGGACATTTTGAATACTTTCAACTGTTATTCATTTTCGATCATACATTGTAGCCCATGTGCAGGTGGGTCATCGACCCGACTGATTTTTTTTGAGAAACAAACGTTAGCAACACGGCAAACAGCGTTAGCAGTGTCCCGGTAAATAGCATTAGTAGCCGGCTCCTCCTCCGCTGTATCCCGGCAGCAGCGTTAGCAGCAGAGAAGCCGGACTTGCTCGAACGGTCCACTGGAAAACTGAAGATCAAGGACGGCCCTGCCATGGCAGCCACCCGTGGGCAAACAAATCACCCCCAGTTTCCACCAGATGCGTGTTGGTTGCGTCTGCGCTCTGGCACGGCAGCGGAGCCGATAGGATTCAATTCTAGTCAATGTGTGTGTTTCCACCGGCTGCGGCTGTGCTGCGTCCTGGCTCCGTCTCAGCTGCGGCACTCCGGAGCCCTCCACAACAGATACGCAGGAGTTCTATTTTTGCCGGACGTCGGAGCACAGAGCAGCAATTCAGCACAGAGCAGCAACCTCGAATCTTTAGGGGAGGGGTGGTGGACACGACTCGCGGCAGTATTTTGAATTTGAGTGCAGTAACCGTTTTGGCCACATTCTTACATACAGCACCTTTAAACGTAAAACTTAATTTAGCTGAGCTGTTCCCTAAACCTGCCCTGAATAAGATAAGTAGTTACAGATAATGGATGGAATGATAGATGTTCCCTAAACCTGGAAGTGAGTGTACCTTTAAGGCAACTTGACAGTTTAAAGCAGTGCAGCACAGATGGATCTACAAACAGTGGGCTACAGTGCTGCTTGCTGACCTCTTTATTAATTGTCTTGTGTGTTTTCCAGCTTATCCTTGACTCGGAGTGTGTATCCATGGTAACCCACCTTAGTCTTGGTCATGTCCAGCAGGCCCACAGAGTAACGGTCACAGTTGAGGAAAGCTCTGACTGTGTACAAGGCCTTGTGGAACTGCCTCTCTATGTCTGTCATCTCTTCAAACACCTTGCTGGCCGACCACAGCAGCACCTGGACAAAAGAGCAGAATACAGTGCACTCATCAGTTTCAAAGTTCACGTGCACCACAGACCCCCAGGTTTGACTTCGAAATCCTCCTTTTATCTAACGGTCATTTCTTAGGGTGCTTTCAGACCTAGAGTTGTCTTGCTTTGGTCTGAATCAGGGACTAATTTTGTTCCAAAGTTGTATAATTACCTAGAGTTGGTTCATGTTCTCACGGCAGCATTTACAAGCGGACCAGATCAAATGCCTTGCGTGAGAAAGCTGCTCTGGCATTCTACTCCATTTTAGTAGCCATTGCTCCTCCACAGCTCCAACCTCTCTTCCAAATATAGTCACTTCTGACTCCAAAAATCCAAGATGGCGACAGCAAAAATGCCAAATTCAAGGGTTCAAAATGGGAACCCACAAACCAATGGGTGACATCACGGAAGCATCCATATTTATACAGTCTATGGTCAAAGCTGGAGATTTGTTTGACTGCAGTAACAACGCGACTGCATTCTTGTCGGAATAAGGTGAATCTTTCCTTCTCTAAATATCTTGAATACTGTTTATTCAGCATGGCATAAGGTAGAACATAACTGTTCAAAGAAATGTAAGAGTAGCGTGGGTCATTTGGAGAATAGCAGCACCAGTATTTAGTGTATGTAAAAGACAGAAAGAGTAACGGCGAACGTGGAGAAAGCAGAAGACAGAAGAGAAGCAGAGGAGAGTTTAAATTTAGCAGTGACTGTATCGAGTGAACGTACAGTAGAGTTTACAGTTTGTGCGCTAATAAATGATGCAGCTCCTCAAGACGTCTCCAGTGTCTTCTCTACCCACACTTCCCCCAGCTGCATGTCTGCTGTAGATGTGTTGCCACTGCTTTATTACCAAACTGTGCTAAAACCTCAGATGAACGATCAGTCATCAACGATGCACAGTGTCAACTAGTGATTTTGAGAGTTGATGATTCTGTGAAACCCTTAATGCATGTGAACACACCCTGAGACTATACTCATTAAAAACAACAAGGCTAATTCCGATGCCAAGGTAAAGAGTATATGAAGTGCTTCGTGCTCAGTAGCCTCACCTGTCCCCTCCTGGTCTCACAGTTGTGCAGGTAGCTCAGGTGGAAGACTCTCAGGACCAGGTTGGCAAAGTTGAGATACTTGTTCAGGGTCTGGAAGAAAACAACACACACTTTCAGCTGCTTTGCAGAACAGTGAGACGTAGGGTTGCAACGATTTGAGATTTTCATGGTACGGTAACTGTCTCAGAAAATATCTCAGTTTACGGTATTACGGTAATACAGAATTTTTTATTCTTATCAGTCAGAATGACTCTTAAAGAAATGAAAACGGAAGACCAATTGTTGGTTGAACAAATGTTTTATTACTAATATTGAAACCATTTTGTTAATGGAAGTTTGTGTAAAACTGTAAAACAGGTGACTCGTTTCGAACAGCAGATATTTCTTTATTTTGTCAAAAGTTGCTGTTACAGCTGTGTGTGTTCTGTGCTGCTGTCCATTTTCCCTCCACTGTAGGTCTGCCCAGGTGTGCTGTAATACTTAATGAGGTGCATTGCACCTGGCCTGGAGGAGGAGGTGCTTAAGAGCTCCTGTGCCAGGGCAGAGGAGAGAGGCCTCTGGTGCGGGGACTGCTGGTCCTGCTGCCTCTCAGCCTGGGATTTTTGTTGTCTTGTTTGCATGTTAATGTATCCCATGGATCTGATTGTTTTAAGATGTCTTATATGGTTATTTTGGGTCAGTGTTGGAGTTTTGTTCATATCACAGGGCCGCCAAAGGGTGGGGCGTAACATTGCCAACAGATACATGGCTCAAAGTGCTATGTTTGACAGGTGGTATTAACTCAAAAGGTAAAATTATCTTAAGGGATGCATGATAATATCGGCACGTCATCGGTCCACTACAGAAGAGACTTGATGATCACTAAAATCAGGTGGGAAAAAAGTGGATATATCAATATCGCTATCGGTTTTACAAATCGGCATATCACATATCGACCAAAATTCCAATATCGTTTTCTTATTCTCTCTTATGCCACACAGGCGTTTCAGCTGCTGTTACACACCTTCGGGCAGCTCCAGTATTGCTTGGCAGTGGCCACACTTTAATTAAGGAAATAATTCACAACTTAAACATTTGACTGCCTTTGTGATTAAACTTCACATCATGTTTTTATTGTTTTGGCAGTGAGAAACAGGCAGTGTTATTTCAGTTTAGCCTTTCCTTGTGACTCTGATCATGGTGGTCTAACCTTTTGCACCCACAGGAACTCTCTCTGTCTCCAAATGTTCTCCGACAGGCCTCTCTTGGCAGAAAAAACACTCTCTGTGCAGCTTTCAGAAAGTTAAAGGATTAGAATTGTTAGTTATGATTTGGGAGGCTTTCGATCTCTGTAGCAATACATCAGCTGAATTTAGGTGACTTGTACAACAGCTGCTGCTGCAGGCCAGAGCAGCAGGAGGGCTGTGGCACGGACCCAACACATGGCTGATGGGTTTATGCAAATACATTCACATCAGTTGTTCCAGTCAGATATAAAACATGAACTTGATGTTGTTTGGAATAAAATTTAGTGGAAAGTTAGGCCATGGGGTGTTTGATACACATGTTTTAGTGCAAATAGAACCGCATGAGGCCATTTGTAAAGTGCTTTAGTCTTATAATTCCTTAAAATGAATCTATCAGTGTAGTTCACACCCATTTCTGACCAAACAGTTAGAATTCATTGAATCTGCTCCATATAAGGGACGGGCATGTTAAGAATTTCCATATTTAATGAATCAGACTAAATTATTAGAGTACATGCAAAAAAAAGTTAGGGGTACCTCTTCATCCTTCGTAGTGAAGCAAGGCCCGTCCAACTTGTTGATGGCCATCATGACGGCCACCATGTCTTTACCGTTCATGATGGGGACGGCGAGGATGTTCCTGGTCTTGTACTCGGTCAGCTCGTCCACAAATTCACTGTAATGAGGGCTCTATAGAGAGAAAGGAGGGAGAGTGTTTGTATTTAATTGTCTGCTCTTTGCCCCTGCATCCTTCATAACTTCCAGACTCAGCTCTGATGAACACACCACTTCCATCCATAAACGCTGCTGGCAAAGGCTCAAGGCCCTCCCTGCTGCACTCCACCTACTGCTCCTCATGTACAGCAGGGGTCATCAATTGTGTTCCTCCAGGGGTGAAGCAGAAGAAGAGCGGCTCATTAACTGCCAAGAAGGAACAAAAACCTACAGAGAGCGGCCCTCCGGGGGATCAGAATTGGTGACTGAGTTCTGAGTTTGGGTGAGGCAAAATGTGAGGGTTTTTTTCTTTTAACAGCAGCCAAGAACTGAGCTGGAAATTTTAGAGATGAAAAATAAACGTGTCACTGCTCTCTGATGGACAAACAATGGCATGCTGAAACTGTCTCAAGCACTTAAACATATCTTTAGCAGTCAGTTGACATATTGGGCAATCTTTAATGTGCTACTTTCGGCCAATATATCAGCCTAGCCGATTTATGAAATCACTACTGCACTACTGATTTATCTGCCCCACCTACCAACCTCACACTCACCCACAGGAGAAAAGTCCTCAAAGTCAAACATTTACATTATTAATGTTTCATCGCTGTGCCTCAGAAACCTTTAAGGAATATTTCACCCTTCAAATGACCATTTGTGCATCATTGACCTCGTGTTATGTTGAACTCATACAAAAAAAAAACAAAAAAAAACGATTTTCTCACATGCCTCCACGATGAATGAAGAATCCACAAATGGAAACAAATTCTTGATAAATTAAAGTAATGAGGATCTACGTTTAACAACAGTAAAACTACATTAAAACATCTACAGACACTCACAACTCCTGCAATATAACCCAAGTCTCATTTATCCAGTCGTATAATCAGAACTTTCCAAAAAGGCGGCGTTGCGTCTTTTGAGGAAAATGCAGGACATTTGGCTGAGACGGTGTCACCTTTATTCAAATATAGATAGTATCCTACTGTGAGATTCAAGATGGTTTCTATGTCAAAAAATATACAAATGCCCCAATTTATTACCTTGTTTTGTCAATAAAATCATGCATACTTACTTTTAATAGCACTCAATACTTCCTGCAAAAAGATTCAAATTAAAAGAGTTTCTGACTAAGTATGTACACAATGTGAGGTGCAGCTGGGCGCCAACCTTCCTTCAGGGCTGAAAAATGAAGACAACATGCAAGTGCCAAAAACTGCAGTTCCTCTAATGGCCACTTGAGGCTGGCTCCAGAAGCAAGTCAATCTCCACAGACCCCTCAATGTTAAAATGTCCAACTTTACAGTGGAAATAAACATGTTTACAGCCTGGTACTTTTATATAACTCAGCCGTCTACATATTATTAAGACTTAAAGTTAGGTTACTAAGGGTGGGCTGCTTTGAGTGACAGGCTGTCTGCCGACTGGGCCTCTCAGTCAGATCCACACTTTGCTCCTCTACTGCACCAGCCTTTCGCCCAAATATAGTCACTTGTGGCTCAAAACAACCAAGATGGCGATGGCCGAAATGCCGAACTTGAGGCTTTAAAACCAATGGGTGAAGTCACAGTGGCTACGTCCATTATTTTTACAGTCTACAAGGGGCGACTGAAAAGTTTTAAGCCTCAAGGAAACAAAACAAGATACATATTTTTCAGTGCTTATATTTTTCAACATAATCCGCCTCAAGGGCAACACACTTGCTACAGCAGTGCTGAAGCTTCTCTATCCCAGTGGAAAAGAACTCTTCAGGTTGGTACCCTAAGAACTCCATGGCTTCCATGACGTCATTGTCGTTGGTAAAAACATTTGCCTGCTAGAAATTTTTTCAAGATGGGGAAGAAAGTAGAAGTCCGAGGGCGTCAGCTCTGGTGAATAGGGTGGGTGAGGAAGAAGTTGGAACCTTCAGTAATGGAATGTTGCCATGGCAACCGCTGAGGTGTGGGCTAGAGCGTTGTCATGGTGGAAGAAGACTCCTCTGGTCAGCATTCCTCAGCTCTTTTCTCGGATTTTCTCTGAGGCATTTCAGTAGGTTAGGGTAACAGTCTCTGGTGATGGTATGACCCCTTTCAAGGAAATCAATCAGCACCACCCCTCGGGAATCCCAAAAAAATGATGCCATCACTTTCCCAGCTAAGGCGTGACCTTGGCCTTCCTCGGCGTGGGCGATGACGCATGCTTCCGTTGCTTTGACTGTTCTTTTGTTTCAGGCTGATAGTGGTGGAGCCAGCACTCATCCACAGCAATGAATCAAGCAAGAAAATTGTCCAGGTCAGCTTCAAATCGTTCCAAATTGCTCACTGACACGGTGCGACAAGTGTGCCTCTGCTCAGACGTCAGAAAATGTGGGACCCATCAAGCGGAAACTTTTGATAAGACAAGCTCATTCGAAATGTGGACATTGTTAATGATTATACGGAAAGGTTGTAGATGATAAAAAAATATTTGGCATGCCTAGCTACCCATTTTCTGGGTTAGGCTCAAAACTCACCCCTCGCATGATGATACGCACAAGTTGTGTGAGTTTGTGACAGACGATGATTTGATATAGTTCTGCTGTTGTTAAAAGCGGACCCCATTTATTTCAATTCATCAAGAATTTGCTACAATTTTGGATCTTCGTTCACTGGAGGCATGTGAGGAAAAACAGGGTTTTGTTTTCTCAAATTTATTGTATAATGGATGAATAACTAATATACATTTTGTACATTTGTGGGGTGACGTATTCCTTTAAAACTGCTGCTGGCACATGTTGAGCACAGAAATCTGGACAGCACACCCTCTCCTCCTACCCAGGTGCAGATACATATCCTGGGGCAAAAAAAGAGCTTTCGATCATTTAATGTGTGTGTGACAAAATGTAGTAAAGTAATAAGTGCAATATGTTCCACTGAAGTACAGTCCTGCCTTGTGTCTTCTTGGATTTATTCTAATTTGTGTATCTGGTTGAGCTTCAGTACTGGGATTACAGCGGCTCTCTTCCTGCACCACCAACTAAAACACTAAATCATCTTTTGTACTTACTAACATCTAAAGTTTTCCCTCACTATGTAGGAGACTGCCTGAGGTGTGGCAGTAGTCCAGGAAATGAAGAGGGAAAATCACTACCAGAGAGACAATGCTGATCCTGGATCAGCACCACACAGTAGCTGATTCAACCGCAGCCGCACACAGCTTACAAATAAACCCGTTCCAAAGATCTGGGCAGTTTGACAGCTTGTTATTGGCTGACCTTTGACCCCACTAAAGCCCAGAGAAGTCTTCATCCTGCTTGTTATCCTCAGCTGAAGCTTTGCGTTGACCTTTGCCAAGCAGCTCTACACTTTAGAAACATAATCTAAGTACAGGTTTTATTCTGGTGTAAAAACAAAAACACAAATTATGTATTTAGATATACTGTTAATGTGTGCAAATCTTTATTGTTTAACTATTCCAGCTTGATTTTGCTGGGAAGACGTGTAACATCTATGTAGATAGGAAACAGAAAGTCTACAGTCCCTGGTTAGACTTATAATAATTGTCACTGTAGGCTATTTTAAATCTATACGATAATTTGTTAAATAAATATTGTAAATGTGCCGTGGGACAAGACACACTTCCTCTTCCTTAAATGAAATGCATAACATGTAATTTATAAATAAATAATAAAAACATACATATGCCATAAATGTGTAAATAATTCAATATATAATCTGCAAATATAAATCATACATAAACTTCCTCCCTGGTGCATTTAGTTTCTCAGGTTGTGACACATTAGGTGGATTCCGAGGTGTCGCTGCTCCCCTAAAGAAAACTCAACACACTGGAACAATACGCTGCAACAGAATAGATTAAAGGTGTGTTAATGTGCTGAGTCTGTAAAAATGGCTCCGAGCCTGTGTGACCTCTGGGAGTAATCTGGGATCGCTCTAATTCAGGACAGATTAACCGGCTTCATCTGCAGCCTCCCCCACTGACACTCTCCACCTTCCTCACACACACACACCCCTCTCGATGAACCACACCTCAAATACACATTCAGAGTTAATAGTTTGTGAATTCACTTTGAAGGCGGCAGGGACAGAAGAACGGGGAGAAATGAGGCCAGCTGTTGCTCACTACGTAATCCCAGTGACACATTATAATCCCCACCTTCCACCTACAAGGATCCTGACTGGTTGACCGGCCTGCAGTGGATTGGACTGGGATGGAAATAGAGTGCGAGAGACAGTGATTCGCAGCCTCTGCATCACTCTGAAAGGCCATCCTCAGTGCATTAGCATCATAAAGCCAACCAATTATAGGGAAACATTAGCCGTTCCTTCGCTGCGACCGGAGAGACTGAGGCTTGGAGGCTTTGATATCGTTCCACTTGCCACATTTCCCATCCTGCTTTCATGTGTTTGTATGAAGCTGCGGCGTGACGGACAGAGGGGGTTTTTTGAACAGCGCAATGATGTTTGTTGTGTTGCGGCTCACAGCAAAGGCACAACAGGCCGGCCTGGCAACAGAACCGATAAAAACCAAACGGGAACAATCGACCCGGGTCTGTTTTGTTTGTACATCGGCAGCTGAGCTTTCTAATCTCCCATGAAACGAAGTGATTGAACTGATACAGAGGAGGGCTTGTAATCCATCAGTTATGCGGAGTGGGCCGCTGCCTTATTAAGTGTAAATGTCACAATATCAGTTGGTGCAGGACTTTGCAGGAAAGGAGGAGGCGGAGGAGAAGTGAGTGGACCTGCAGTAGCGTGGCAAACTTGAAGTGTACGTGGGAATAAGCTTGCCAGCCATTTTCAAATGTCAAAGGTATTGGCTGTAATGAGATTGAGCTGGCTTTGGATGGAGGGAATTAGTGGAGGGGGACACTGTGGTTTCAAGTCGCCATCTGGTGGTCAAACAGAGACAGAGCAACAGCAGACAGGCAAGAAATGGATTTGAATGTTGACTGAGCAGACAGTGCTATTTATACTTCACTGATTTTTTTTACATGACTAATCAGGTTTAGATTTTGTGAAAGTCAAAATGTAGAACAAGTCAGTAACACAGGGTAAAATGGTTGTATTCTCAGTGAGGTCTACCAGATTCAAAATGTAGAGACCCGTCTTAATTGCACTAGATGTAATATACATGTTAATGTTCCCAATTCCAAAAACTATAGTACCTACAATAATCATAATTATACAATCATAATAATATAAGCAATATCAAAAATAAATAATCTGAAGACGAAACATTTCAAAACCAGAGTTATAACAATATAAGAGTTGGTGGTTATTAAAAACATACACAATCAAATAAACCGAGACAAACGTGACTGTTTCTTCTTTCAGTGAAAATGCATTTAACTTTCCATCGCTCCTGAAAGCAGCGGCCCTCACTGTCAAATTAAGCTTCTTTTCTGTGGCCACGTCTGCTACCTGACAGAAAAAGGTCTGCTGTTAGGTAACCATTTGTACTGTACTGTCTGTTCATGAAACCACAGTAGTTCTGCCTGCGTAGTTCCTCTTTGATGAACATCTACAAATTGTATGATAATGCTGCCATTGTGAGGAGACGGAAAAAAGCAAAGTCATCTTTCTTGATTAACCAATATTGTGTGGTGGACCAGATATAGTATATTCTGTAAGTCAAGCCGAGGGCCGTTTAAAATTGGCCAGTGTGACATATCTGCCCCACAACGTCACAAGACATACTTGAGACTTATGCCTGTGGAGTCCACCTTAAGCTTGTTTGTTTCTTATTTTCTTCTACATGTTACTGTGGATGTTAATGTTTAATTTTTGTGCTGTGTGACAGGAAGGAAGGATATATGGGCTAATTTTCAACCAAAATTAGCACCTCCTTGAAAAGGAGCAAAACTCGGATGTCATGTTTGCACTACTGTCAACTGATTTATTGGCTCCACCTCCGATCAGCCGCAGCCAATCAGAGCTGACTACTGCAGAGTCAAATGTCATTTGTCCCTAGAATAAATGCTGACTGTAACCTTTCACAATAAAGCAATCCTAAGTGCTATATCGTAGGCAACTGGACCTGCTCGAGTTTCCTGAAGATGTTTCACATCTCATCCAAGAAGTCAGTCAGAACTGAAGAAGCCTCTTCAAGAAACTCAAGCATGTCCAGTTGCCCACGATATAGCACTTAGAGTCACACAAAAATTAACTTTATGAGTGTATTGAACATTGTTGTAACATTATAACGTGGATATAATGTGGATGTGGATGGCATGAGCCACTTGTAACAGTAGCACATTATAGTAAGCTAGAATGATACTGTAATACTATTCAAATATAGTAGTGGATTACTGTGTTGCAAAGTGACATGCACTAAATGAAGAAATGATGCTGTGTGGCAGAAAAAAATCCTCACTTCCTCATGACCTATCATCATGTTTCCTGCGCTTTTAAAGAAGTTAGAGCGACTAGAGGGGGTAAAGGGGACATGACGCCATTGAAAGGCAACCAATTGAAAAGCCTTGAATAAAATGACAGATTTCTCTGAGTTTAAACATAGTTGGAAACATTTGTGATAATGTAAGTACACAACTCAGAAACATTATATAACATAGGTCTAGCCGTTTTTAGTTGTTTCAGCCCAAAAATGTTGCAGACTGTATCTTTCAATGTGCGTGAGGGAACGTTTTTTTATATGAATACTTGAACTAGTAATGTATGTCTGATTCCCAGGTTAATGCAACATTACTACTAAACACTGAACACACAAAATACACACAATATCCACATGCATTTACCTCAGAAACATTTGGAACGTTGACCATCTTCTTGCTGGTCGCCACGTGGCCCACAATACCCATATCCAGCGGGTACACAATCTCACTGTCTGGCTGCACCAGGCAGTCATCAAACGCCGAATCTTTATTGACGTTAAATAACCTGGAGGTAAAGATAAACAAAACAAATCATAATGTGCGATGCAACTAAAGCATTTTTAACTCAAACAGGTTATTTTAAAGTGTTGCCTTCGGACAAACGAGAGAGAAAATGCAAATGACACTTATCAAGATGCCCTTGAGCAAGGCGACTACACCCTAAATCACCACTGGAGCTGTCAACATGAGGGGTCTGGCTGTAGTGGGCTTCTATCAGGGGCATGAAAATGTGTAACTGCATTATTGCAACGGTACAAAAGAAGCAGAAATGCTCAGCTAACGTTCTCTAATTTAATTAAGCTGCCAAATGTGAGTGTCTGGAACTGTGTGCTGCTAAAAAAACACAGCATCTGTGTTCATTCAATACGGTTCCCTGAAGATTTTTCTGAAAATGTCAGCAATGTGCTCCACGCTGGCAAAGTGACAGGAATGTTTCCACACCAGGTAATCATAAGATGGATGAAAAGCAAATAGAAACAGGAAGCAGTTTGAATGTTAAACTTATAGTGTGGGGTTCTGCAAGGTTAAGTTTGGAAGTGTAATGTCTTCACTTGAGGAAAAAATATTTGTCCTGTTTTTCTAAATGAACAAAATAATAATCTTGCTGGTGCAGTGGAGGGTATACGCAGGTATACAGTATATACCCACCTCTTTCTCTGGCTGTTAACTTTATACCCACTTTGGAATATAAAGGCCAGCATACCCACTTCCTCTTTGGTAAGCTACCCATCTATCTCATAGTGAAACACAGCTCATCAGCTACCGCAACAGTTTTAAGTGTTGGACAGGCGAGAAAGGGAAGGCAGATGAAATGTTAGCTACTATAGGTAAAATGGCTGCCAAACTGCAAACCTCAGCAAGTCATCGCTTTGTTTCCAAACATGGGTGTTTTGTAGTGACCCGTTGGCGGGGATAGTGCCACGAAAAGCAGATGTTTGTTACCGAGACATTGCTGCTTTTCCTGCCTGAGCGATGATACATTTTTAGGCTTTTTAGGCTATTTAATGAGGGACGAAAAAAAGACCTGATCTTGGAAAACATCACCAACACTGGCATGAAAATCTCACACAGCACGATGATGTTTTTTCCACACACTCACCACAAACCCACAGTCTTGGGGACAAACACTGGTTTCACACTCTGCTGTGGGCTGCGACTAATCGTACCAGATGGCATCAATTCATAAAAGCCACCTCTACGCTTCCATAGAAAATGGATCAAGGCAGTTAAAGGAGCAGTGCTTGGAATTTAGTGGCATCTAGTGGTGAAGACTGCAGATTGCAACCAGCTGAAACTTCTCCCAATCAAAATTCCTTAGTGTTCATCGTTCAGGAGGTTTTTACCAGGCGCTAAATTATCCACAGAGGTCTCTTCCTCTCCAAAACAGACACGCTGACTGAAACTGCTAAAAACTGAATAAAGGAGTAAAGCAGCTTCACGTTACAGTTCAGTGTTTCTCCAACACTGTTCTGCTTGTCAAACTTTACACCCAGAGGTAAGAAAATTTGTAGCCATATGTAACATCCAAAAACATACAAAAAAGCCTCTTGGAGCCATGCCCTAAACTCCACAGGAAGTCAGCCATTTTGAGTTTAATGTTTCATTTTTAGCCATTTCCAGGGGTCGTACTTTAACAATCTCCTCCCACAGATTTCATCTGATTGACGTCTGATTTTGGCTGTAACATCTAAAGTTCTTTCGCATCAAAAGTTATTCCAAGTTTGATTTTTCCTCCAACCGTGTAACCGTGGCAAGGCGTCAAACTTCCAGGTTTTGCCAGCAAACAGGAAGTTGTAACTTCTGAGTACCTTGTCCAAGCTTCCCCAAATTTCACGTTTTATAAGGCTCCAGTACTGAACTACATTCTGGCAACAGGACGTATGTCTTTACAGACATTTATCTTTTGGTTTACATGAAATTTACCAGTGGGGTCAACAATTGATGTACAACAACATGGCATATAATTAATGTGTCCTGCAGCGCCACATAGTAGACACAGGAAGTGGTACCAAATGTGAAATAGGTCACTCCAACGCCCAAACTCTATGAAGGATATAACATCTCACTACTGCAGAGAAGGCCCAACTTTCAAAGAAAGGAACAGCAGCATCAGTCAGCGTCCTGGCAGCACCCCTGAGTTGCGCAGAGGTGCGAGGGCCTGTTCATCGTGCCTCACAGCTTTAGTTATTCTTATTATTTAGTGATTATACACTGAATCAAACATACTTACTGCATTATATTCCATTTCTGCCAATATATCCCCCTAAATCCAACACAATGGGCTTTTAAATTAAACTCTGACAACCCAACTGTCCAATTCGTGATAAGATTTCTACAATACAGAAAAAAATATTCCACTGCTAGTTTCTTTATCTGACTAATTTCGGTCTATAATGTTTAGTGTCCCAGGCTAATCTGTTACTGCTTACTTTTCATGAGACCAACATGTGTAGTTCATGCAATCAGATATGAAATAAATCTTTAAAATTACAATAAATAACCTCTGTTTTAGTAATCATGATCCTTTTTATGAGACCTTATCAAAAGAGAAAAAAAAAAAAAAAACTCCAAAAGAAATCCCCAGTAACCTGGTTGCGAGCTCGGCCGTTCCATTCCTCTGCCGGTACATGAACAAACTCATACGATCGGCCCTCATAATGAAGCTGAGGTGTCTCATGAGGTTGAAGACGGCCTTCTCCATATTCAGGTTGTCCTGGATGTCCCGCACCAGATCGAAGAGGACCTCACTCTCGTCCACCATGGACATGTCGTGGAACGTGCTGACGTCCATCATCGCCTTGCGGTTGTTGTCAAGCAGGTCTGAGATGACCTTGGGTCGGAAGTTGATGTCGTAGTACTGCTTGGCGAACTGCGGGTTGGCATCTAGGAACTGCTCTGCTGCCGCTGCGTCCACCATGGCTGCTGCTGCTGCTGACAGGGGACAATGTGAGACAGATGGTAGAGATGCTCAGGGCTGGATGGTTAGCAATTCAAATCAAATGTGGGACACGTCTGGTTGGGGAAGATAAATGCACCTTCAGTTCAACATTTTTTCAGAAACTGATGCTGGATAACCAAAAACTGATCCACTGACAAAAACTTTTTACTGAAAGGTCTAGTGTGTAGGATTTAGTAGTATGTAGCAGTGAGGTACAGTAGCAGACCTAAAACTTCTCCTGTGTGCCAAGCATGTAGGAGAACTACAGTATAGTGGCTAACGAGTAAATGTGAACAGCCCAATCTAGAGCTAGTGTTTGATTTGTCTGCTCAAGGCCATTGTACAAACAACATGGCGGAATCCGTGGAAGGGGACCCGCTCCGTATGTCGATAAAAACGGCTTATTATGAGGTAACTAAAATACAAAAATTTAATTTTTAATTTCAGGTGATTATAAACAAATGAAAACATAGTAATGAATAATATATATACCATCACTGCCAATACATGCACCTAAATCCTACACACTGGACCTTTAAAGCTACATTAATTGTTTTTGGTCACTCGGGGGCTGAGCAAATCTACAACGAGGAAAAAAAGAAATGTAAGTTCAATAACAAGTCTAACTTTTTCTTCTGTTTGATGCTGAGCAGGTAGCGTACAGTGTATCTATCCGTTCGCAGCTGCAGCTGGAAAAGGTTTGATGAGAGCACTGAGACTGAACCAGAGTGGATGTACTGTAAAACACAAACACTGAGCTAAAAGATGCTAACAAGCTCAGTCTGTCTCTGCGGGTTTGTGACTACATGTGAGCCCTTTCCGTAACAGGCGGACATATTAGTATGTACCAGTATGTAGTGTGCATGTGTACTATTCAACTTAGGCTGTATACATGAACCACTGATAACCTGTGGTTTCATAGCAGACGACAAACTGTTACTGTCCTCCTCACGTCACTCTGACATGTTTGAAAACTATGTAAACATATTAATAATAGTCTTCATCCTTCTTCATTACAATAATAATGTATAACAGATCAATGAGGCCCCCTTTCTTGGCATATATTGTGTCTTTCATATCTCTGTCGGCACTTATGTTACATGACCAATATCAGCCTGTGTAAATACTGTTTGGTCCGTTGTTCAATTTCTGTCTTCAACTCTTCACCATCACCACTATATGGTTTTATTATTGGCTAATAAGAAATCTATGCTCACCCTGTAACTACTGAAACAATTTGGTTGTGATGAAAGCAAAGTGGATGTCATTCCCTTAAATCATAAGAATATGAGTGTTAAAGGGCAAGTTCGGGGGGGGTTCAACTTGGATCCCATGTTTTTGTGCCTATGTGACGAATGGGAACAACAAATTTTGACACCGGTCCAATGTTAAGCGAGATCTCTGCAGCCAGAAGCAGCGAAATAGGCTGCAACATAACTACTTAGGTCATGTTTGAACTGTACATTTACATCAAATAAAAGTGCTTCCTTTTGCCACTGACAACCTTAGATTATAATGTTAAGTGTCTGACAAATTATGGGACGAATCCCAACAAAGACAGGCCTGAAGATCCTTTTTATTTAACCAGAAACAACAAAATGACTACCGCCAAACCTACCAAACTCTGTTTAAATAAACAGTAATTTTACTATCATGAAACACACTTAATTCAGAGTCCACAGAAATAAAATAAAACTCACAACAACAGCCTTGTTCATCTTTTCACTGTTCCAATAATCACCTGCTCTGGTTTGGCTGAAATAAACTCTTAATAGACCTATTTCACAGAGGACATTTTGACTTGTCACAGGAGCAACACAGGTGTACATAATGACATAAATGATGGCTGAGTTCCATTTAGCTGCTTTGATTTCAGGGTCCTGGTGTCGTGCATGCTGGCTCACTGTCACTGTCTCAGTGGGATACTTGAATAGAACAGAGTCATTGTTAGTGTTATCAGTAACACCTGTGACTGTCCGACTGACAAGTCAAAATGTCTGCTGTGAAAGAAAGCTTATTCTCCCAGTTAGATGTGAAAATATGTTTGCTCTAGTCCAGTCGAAGGCAACCTGCGGCTCTAGAGCCACATGCGGCTCTTTAGTCCCTCTCCAGCGGCTCCCTTCGGCTTTGACAAAAACAGTTTAATTTGGTAGCCTATACACCAAACATTTCAGCAACTAATATATGCATCACCCGTTTTCAGAGTGGCGTCTTTTCCTCTACATTTTGCCAAATCTCATGGGCGGTGGCGACGGTAATCTTGATTCTCCCTATCTTGTCTAGCTCTGGATTTCAAATCCAAAAAAAGAAAAGCTTGGGAAACAGAATTTAATTGTGTGTGACGACATTTGTTTGCTTTTACTGCCAAATTTGCAAAGTTTAAATTCCACATAATCATAAGTAGCCCACTGCAGTGCCGCCTGGTGGTAAAACATGGATGCTCAGTGACCTATTTGTAATGTTGACAGGCTAATTTAGATTTTATAGGCTCATTATAAGGCTTGATATGTTTTGTGGTTACAGATAGATTTTAAAAAATTATTCCAGGTCAAAAATGGCTCCTCTGATAGTGAAGGTGGCCGACCCCTGCTTTAGTCACGTGGGTCTAGACTGAAAAATACCAACCTTATCGCTACGGTCAAATTATTCCTGGCAATCAGTTTGACCTGTCAGTACTGTAGACAGGTGTAAACAAGTGAGTTCTTATCTAATGCTTCTTGTTACTGTTTACTGTCCCCTCCATGTTCAAGGTATTTCACATAGAAGGTTATCAGTAAAGTTATCTGTCCTACAGATGTAATAAAATGTAAACAGTCCTACCTGTTAAAGTCCTTGTGTTGTCTCCCGCAGAGTGTAATCCCTCTGTCCTACTAACCAAATCTGCAGGTGTCTGAGAAAAGAAAGGAGATTACCAGGATGGTTTTAAATGGTCATGTGTGGCCATAAGCCTGCATCCAATTACAACACTGGGATTACAATACCTTCCCATGTTTAATGTCACAACATGGGAATCGTTCGGTCTCACTACAGGACACCCTCAGCACTAATGGTGCTCCTGTGCAATGTCATGAAAATTAAACTTTGTACTTGACTTATTCAGCTCATTACAAACACTTGTTAGCATGTTTTCTGGCAGATTGTTTTATAAGTACCAGATAAAGTATGTCATAGTGTTACACTCATGTGTCTCTCCTGCTTCTTATACTGTATCATGTATCATGTGGTGATGAACTGCAAACATCAGTCACCCTCACACCCTCTCTGAGCAATCTGACACCGAGAATAACAAACAGCGAGAACAGAAGTCGTCTCGTTGGTGCTGCCAAAATAAACTCTTTAGATTTGTGCAGCTGGTTTCACTTGTACGGTGTCTATCAATGAGGGTCTCTTCAGAGAGCTGCAGCGCAAAAAGAGCGCTCACTAATCCTGGATAACACATCAGCAACATCATCATGGGTTACATGAGTAACTGGCTTGTAAGACATGAAAAGACGGGTGGGAGGACAACTTCCTGTATGTATGTATGTCCGTAAGTATGAATCGACAATTTCAGATATTTCTACATTGTCTGGTTTTTCAAGTGTTCAAGTATCTACAGGTATCAGACACTCACATTTAATGCTTTTTACATTTTCCAGATAATTTTAAACCAGATTTTTGGGGGAAAATCATAGTTTTTATTCAAGCACTGCAGGTGAAGTTAAGTAGTATACATGTGGTCCCAGGATTTATGTAGATGTAAGCATATTGGAGTGAGTTAGGTTAATCTACATTTTGCCAACAGGTAAGTGAAAATATAATGTAAAAACACAGAATTAGGTTCAGTGTTACGTTAAAGGATTTGTAACATCAGAAATTTGGACTTTCACACAGAACACGGTCTAATAGTTATAAAAATTAAAGTAGAATATTTTAAGACTATTTGAGGACCTGCAGACACCCTGGTGTTTTATTGGTGTATAACAATTTAGGGTTTTAGGTTTTGATACAGTCAGTGGTGGAAATGGAAAGTTTTTAGATCTGGCATACTGATCAGGGACTTACAGGAACTTTTAAGAACATTTGTGATGTGACTGTGTATCTTTTTTGTGTGTTTTTAAATTAAATAAAGACAAATAACATACACAACAAATAGCAACACATGGCACAGTACGCATATACACATCTGGGGTCATGTAGGCATGACTGAGCCGCCCTCTGGCCACCAGCATGTTAACTGATTCCCCCAAACAAGTACTATAGCATATACACATAAACAATACATACACAAACCCACACACATCTCCACAAATGGCAGACACATGCTAACACACACACACACACACAAACTCACAAGCACACACATAAAAGTGCATTAAATAAGAGTATGTACAGAGGTGGGTGAGTGAGCAAAAGCAAATACCAGCATAAAGTTTAGAAAAATAAAATTATAATATAACCATATAGCCTCAATTTGCCTCCTGGGAGTAGTTGTTTTTTTCTTACTGTTCCAGGACATTACAATATAAAGAGTCCCTTATTTGCACACACTGTACATGTGTATAGAAAATACAGTGAGAATTTAAAAAGTTTAAACACTACAGAAGCCAAAAACAGCTTATGAAGATGCCTCCACTATTAAAAAGCAATAAAAAAGAGAAAGATAAAAACAAAGATTGTATATTGATCAAAGTTTCAAGACTAAGCAGCAACACAAAGCTGATAGAAATGTACCAAAAAAAAGTTTGTATTTACAAGTTTTACCGCATTACAAATTAATCAGTGAAGTGTTAGTTTTTGCAAAACAGAGTCAATTGAAAATGTTTTTAAAGTAATAATAATGTCAATGTTGACTATAGTGATGGAGGTAGGGTGTTACAAAAAGATGGCCCCCTGTGTTTCAATGAATATTGATTATAGGAAGAGCTCTCTACTACAATAACCACACAGAGAAACTCCCTTTATCATAAAGTATTTTCCTTTATCTATATATATATATATATTATTATTATTATTTTTTAATTAGTGATGTCTTATTTAGCCACAAAGTGATGCATCTGCCGTCATAGAACATCTTGGTCTCAGCAGGTCATGTGACGTGTACTACACGCTCCGTGTGACCTCATCACGCACGGTGCTCCAGTGTAAAATGAATTTGAGGGGGATTCACTCTCGGCTCTCTGGACACAACCTAAAATTAACTTGGTAAACCGCGACTGGCTCGAGCTCAGGTCAGTAACTTTACACATTAACAGCAATGTTTATTGTTTCCCGTGGCAGAGCAGAGTGTGACGTTTATCAACTTCCGCTGGCTCAAGTTTTTAACTCGTGTCCACGTTGACAACTTGTTTACAAAGGAGCTCATTCATATCTCTGCTTCAGCAGCGCTGCTGGACTGATTTACACTGAGTCACACTGTGCTGGACAGGTTAGGGAGTAACTACAGAGTGTATTCAGCAGGAGTTTATATCTGAAATGTGAGATATAACGAGCTGTAGTGTGTGTTACCGTTTAGTAACGTCGGACATTTTTATCCCTAATATACAGTTAGATCGCTACCGTTAACCTTAGAAACAGGCAGCATTTTAAACAGCCTGTATTCAGCTCCACTAATCTCATTAACACCACTACATACTACTTCTATTAGGACCAAAACCAGCTAACGTCACTGTAATCCGATTACCTTTGTAATTTTGAGAATGCTTTTAAGTCTGCGGTCAAACAGTGTTGATGGCATTAAAATGAGACTCAGTGTGTGTGTGTAAATGTCTTTTATGAGCTGTGGGGATTTAAATCAGCACGTTTTGGAAATCTGCCAGGTATAGAAAGTGATCAGAAGTTTAGTTTTGGACTTTTATTTAACCAACTTTCTCCAGCCTGTCAGTCACTTTCAGTTTTCAGTTGAGTCTTAACACGGAGGTGGGACTTTTTCCACAAATAAATAAATAAATAAAATTTAAATACAGTCATTTTAATGTTGTTTCAACAGCAGCAAACGACTCCTGTTCTAAAACTGACTTAACAGTCTAAACTATATTTCTGATCCTCTAAAATGACCTAATGCAGCTCACTAGATGTATTTGCTCATGAAATGGGGAACAAAATACCACAAAGGTGAGCTTAACCCTTTGAAACCTGCATCATCATCAGTTTTCTTGTGCTGCGTTCAAGCATTTAAACCTCTGAATCCTGAACAAATTGGTTTGACCTAAAAAATTATCTTAAAGAATATATAATAATAATAAAATTAAATGTTGAGTTATTTAATTTTTAAAATTATGTCACAGAAAAGAAATATACATAGCCTATTAGTTCATTTTATTTTTTAGCTTTTTTTCCCCAGGTAATTTTCTTTTCTTGTGTTTTCTCTTACTTTTATTAATTAATTAATTTATGTATTTATTTTTGATTTTAGTTTTCTTGTTTGTTTGTTATTTTTTTACTTTTCTTTTTGCATTATTTTGGGGTAATTTCTTAGTTACAAGAGTTACTTTGAATCCTGAATAAACTGGTTTGACTTCTTTAGAAAACATGGGGTGGGGGGGATGAGCGGCATGGCAAGAAATGTCACGCAAATTGCAAGATATGTGTAAAAAGTGACGAGAACATGACCTAAAAAAATTATCTTAAAAAAGTAATTAAATAAATAAAATACAACGTAATATTAAAGTTATCTAATTTATAACTTTGTATTAAAGTTTAACTATATTTTAAAATGATTTAATTTTTAAAATTATGTTACAGAAAATAAGTATTCAAATTGTTTTACTTAATTTCTAAATTTTGTTACAGAAAATAAATATGTATAGCACTTAATTTAATTTTTAGAATTTTTTTCATGAGTTAATTTTTTATTTTATTTATTATTTTTGCTTATTTTCAGCAATTTTCTTGTTTATTTTTTTTAACTTTTCTTTTGGCTTATTTTCGAGTAATTTCTTAGTTAATAGATTTACTTCTTGTAACTTTTAAAATATCTTGCTAATTTTCAGGCCATTTCTTGAGTTGCTCATTGAAATCAAGCCCGTTCACTCAGGTTTCAAAGGGTTAAACAATATCAATTTACTGTGCAAAGAAAGCTTGAAACCTGTTGACATAATGACAATTTTGCTGAAGGCTGTAAAGAGGGAGTAACATTACAGGGGTTGTTTTGTGATTTTTCTGAGCTTCCTGCTTACTTTGTCTTCAGTTTGGTAGATCTCGGTGTTAGCAGTGAGGGTTATTTCTCTGTTTTGGAGTCACTAAAAGTGTAAGCTGAATTGTATGAGTAAAGGGAAGTGTCATGTCTATATCTTGATGGAACATCAAGAGCAGGAACTGTATGTCACCCTCAGTAAAATGTCAGACATACACAGTCAGGCCCACACCCACTGACCTGACATTTAATAGCACTTGTTCTCACCCTTTACCTCACTCCACACTGCCTCTGACGTGTCATACATGTTTGTTTTTGTGGTGAAGTGCAAATATTAAAATATGAGTAGGAGCAGATGAGTTTGTGTATAAATAAATATTTGTTTTGTTGAACTTCTTCATTTCTTACATCTTGTAATCAGCTGTTACTTGAAATAAAGTTTGTATAACTGACTAAACTGAACTCTTTTTCTTCAAATCCCCACAGAGAAGGGCTCGATCATGACTCATGGCGATGACTGCTGTACAACAGCAGAAGATGGAGCTGAGAGCGACCAGCTGCAGCCTCTTCTTCTGGAAAGGGTGGAGAAAGAAAAGTCTAAAAGCTGGCAAACTGTTGTGTCACATCGTTTAAAGAAACACTGCGTGTGCACACCAAAGAAAGCTAAATCCAAAATACTGGGCTTTGTGCCGATTCTGAAATGGCTGCCACACTACCAGCTCAGGGAATGGCTGCTGGGTGATGTCATGTCAGGACTGATTGTTGGAGTCCTATTGGTCCCTCAGTCTATAGCCTACTCCTTATTAGCCAGTCAGGACCCCATATATGGTCTCTATACTTCTTTCTTCTCCTCCATCATCTACGCCCTCTTAGGCACTTCCAGACACATCTCAGTGGGGATCTTTGGGGTGCTCTGCCTGCTTGTGGGTCAGGTTGTGGACAGGGAGTTAGCTTTGGCAGGATACCTCACAGAAAGCAGCAGCAGCAGTAACAGTAGCGCCCTCCTGCTGGCCGGCCAGGGGAATGGCACTGTGGAATGTGACAGAAGCTGCTATGCAATCACAGTGGGAGCAACAGTTACCTTTACTGCTGGAGTTTACCAGGTAAGTGAGCAGGGGTGATTTATACCCTTGGACAGACAGGAATGATCATATACTAATGTAAACAAATGCTTCTTCTTCTTCATGGCTGATATCCATTAAAAGCACTGAAACATTTTAAAGACAAAAATATCTCAAGTGTCGTTTTGCAAATATTTCCTTGGATGTAAATTTCCTGTCTGTAGTTCAGAACCTGCCCGCTTACTCCTGCTTACCTCTTTCTCTCAGGTGCTCATGGGCCTTTTCCAGGTAGGCTTCGTCTCAGTCTACCTCTCAGACTCCCTTCTCAGTGGCTTCGCTACAGGAGCCTCCCTCACCATCCTCACGTCCCAGTTAAAATACCTCCTGGGCCTCAAGATCCCCAGGCCTCAGGGCTGGTTCACTCTGCTTAAAACCTGGTACGGCATTCTCACCAACCTGGGAAAAACCAACATTTGTGACCTGGTGACCAGTATAGTGTGTTTACTGATACTGGTACCTACCAAGGAGCTCAATGATCGCTTCAAAGCCAAGCTGAAGGTAATCTCGCTGACCAGGACTATAATCAAAGGTTCTTGTTTCATTTGTTCTTGGGTCACAGCTTGAGGTTGACCAATGCTGGGCTTTTAAAGGCTGATATAGTAACAATTAGGAATGCACAATACTATGGACACGTCATCAGTATCGGCCAATATGTTTTTCCTTATTTTGCACAATGAATGAATATTACATATATATTTAAAAGCATCGTAAATTATGTCTCAATCTGCTAGTAGGCTGTCACAATAAGAGTATACATGAATAACATGATAATAATTCCACTTCAGACGAGACTTGATGATCACTAAAATTAGGTAGGGAAAAAAATGGATATATCGATATCGGTACCAGTCAAATTACTTGGTAAATATTAGCATATCGGATATCGGCAAAAAATCCAATACCGTGCATCTCTAATAATAATGGTTTGGAGCATGAAAAAGCTGATTAATCGCCCAATATCCAACCTTTCACTTTTTTTTTTACACTGTCAGAAATTAGCACTCTTTGACTTTACGAGAAATTGGATATCTATCAACCTCTAGTACAGTGTCATGACCGGGGAAACATAATTTCATTTTTAGGCAGAACTAGTTAAGAGTGAAGGCACTTACCAACCTGGTCCAACTTTTTGTGCTTTTGAAATGTCTATTTTTGGCAACGTTAGCAGGGGCATGTTGGATATGGTCATGTGGTTGGGTTAATCCATTACTTTTGTCAAATGTTCAGTACATCCTTGAAGTTGCATATGTTTCGGTGAAGGTTAGATATGTCTGGGGTTAAATGTTTGATGTGGTTAAGGATGTGGTAAGAATCTGCCAATGACTGCGATGGGATCCATAAAAACACAGTAGTTCTACCTAGAAGTTAGTGGAAACAAACACTGTTATTCTGTCTACAGATCTTTTCACTGGAATTGCATTGCTAGACAACAGCTTGGGTCCATGTTTACTTCCTGTCAGATGATGTTATTTACATCCTCTCGAAAACATTCCTACAAGAAATACAAAGGGACTGATTTAAAATGTTTATGTTGTCAAGTTGAAAGGAATTGAGGCGAACAAATGATAGCTAGGCATAAAAAGTGCAGCGAAAAGTGATGCTAAGAAAATTAGGCTAAGTCTGAGCCCATACACAGGATAAACTCTTTTGACATATGTGTCTTCCCTTGCCTCCCTCTGACTAAACTCATTTGTTAGCCCACTAGTGGAAATACTGTTACAATAACAAAAATGGCTCTCAATTTTGAATCCACCCAGCAATTGTGTGTTGTCTCTTTTCTTTCCCTTACCCAGGCTCCAATCCCCTTCGAGCTCTTCGTGGTGGTTATTGCAACACTTGCTTCTCATTTTGGCCACTTCAATACCGACTACGGTTCGGACGTAGCTGGTGACATCCCCACGGGTTTCCTCCCTCCCAAGCTGCCGATGTGGAGTCTGATCCCCAACGTAGCTGTTGACGCCTTCTCCATCGCCATCGTGGGATTCGCCATCACTGTCTCACTGTCAGAGATGTTCGCCAAGAAGCACGGCTACACGGTGGATGCCAACCAGGAGATGTACGCCATTGGCTTCTGCAACATCTTGCCATCGTTCTTCCGCTGCTTCACCACCAGCGCTGCGCTGACTAAGACCCTCGTCAAGGAGTCCACAGGGTGTCAGACTCAGGTATCTGGGCTGGTGAGCGCCCTCGTCCTGCTGCTGGTACTGCTGGTCATCGCACCGCTCTTCTATTCCCTGCAAAAGTAAGCATAGAGAATTATGATGGAATGATGACTTGTACGCTCTTATCAACAGACTGATGAACTAAAATCAGCAACTTGATATTATCTGGGGCTGCCCACTAATATTCGACCAAAAGTTAGTCGACCAGAAAGGTCATTAGTCGGCAAAATTTCATTGGTCGCTTAGTCGCAGAAAAAAAACAAAAAACAAACGTGAAACTTTATTAGAAGCTGTGCCTTGTCAAAATAAATCCAAACCTATACAACTGGACCATGTGGGACTTTAATTTGAAAGGACAGACACAGGTAGTGTCCACGCTCAGCAGTTAGACAGGAGTCAGGTTAATTTCCAGGGCTGGTACCTGCGGTTATTCCACAGGCTAGTTAATAACATGTCGGGCAGGAAATCCAAAGTGTGGGATCATTTTGAGAAGGTGAAGGACGAACCCAAGGTGATATGTAAACTCATCTTCATTGGTCGACTACAAACATGACGTATCATCTGAAACATGGAAGTAGCTACATGCCCATTAGCTCACAGTGTCATTAACAGGCGGCTCGCTCAGTGTGTGACGTGCACTTGTAGATAAAATATAGGCCTATATTAATGAAGGTTCATTAGTACGGTTTTGTATTTCTCTGTAATGTAGCACAGTGTTAACAATGTTACTGATACTATTCCACCAAAATATATAATTTAATAATTAAATAAATATCGTAAGCATGCCGGTGACTAGCGACTGATGGCCCTAAATTACGACTATTGGTCAACTGAGAAAATTATTAGTTGGGGACAGTCCTAGTAATTCACATTTCTAACATTTTCTCTTGTAAATGTTTTAGTTAAAACCATATTAAGAAAGAAATAATAGGTATATAATCACAAGATAGGATTGATAGAGTCATGAGTGCAGGAGATGCACATTTAGTAAGTCGAGAGTAACTGAGAAAACCCTGATTGTCTTCTGACTCCAAGCTGTAACCCTTTCCTAAAAATAGTACCTACTTCTGCAAAAGCTGGTCTAGGCAGTTGTACCTGCTCGTCTCATTCCTGTAATTTCACTATTCAGCAGTCACTCTGCTTGTACTGGCCAGGGTAAGATTCCACACCAGAGACAGTATTTATCTCTAATCTGTAAAGTGCACGTTGCAGAGAATCATCATTACAAAGCACCGGCCACGTGCAGCTGAGACATCTGTGCATATTTTGGTGCTGAGGGAACACATGATGTTCGATTTTTGTCCCAGGTCAATACATTTTTCAAAAAAGGAAAAAAAAAAAAAACCTCACATTCCAGTGTTCCAGTTTGTTTAGGATGAAAGGGTTTCTTTCTAGTTTAATAGGAGTACTTAAACATTTGCTTGTGGTCCTTATCTTGTTTACCATGAAAAGAAGTTTCAAGGGTAGACAAATACCGATAGTTCAGGGTTAATGCTGACTCTGCTCGCTCTGTAGAAGCGGTGCTAGTTTAAATACCTTCAGGTAACAGAATTTCAGTGCAGATACAGACTTTTAAAAATGCTCCCACTGAGCGGCATAATATTACAAAATTATAATGTGGAATAAATAAGAGCAAGGAGCAGAAATATGACCAATGAAAAGAGTTCACTGCATGTAGAGAAGTAAACAGGACTCTTCACCCAATGGAAGGTGCTTTGAGCCTTGTTCAGTCTGTTGACTGTGATTGCAGCTGATGATTGGTATTGATTTGCTTCTGACATGTTACCTATGTACACACTCATACACAAACACACCCTGACACATTCGCTGCTTCATTGATCATATGGAATGTCTTCAATGAGGCCTGAACATGTTTGTCTTTGTTCCCCATCTCTTTTATTATCCCCCACTCTCCCTTTATCGATGTAGTTTTTCAGTCTCTTGAGCTGATTCTGTCTGGTACTCTGAATATCTCAACCATTTCCCCTCAGTGGTTGTGCCTGAGGCTACCAGACGTCAAAAGCTGTGTGTAAATTTTAGGTTTTAAGTTCCCTACGGCAAATGTGAAGTGAGGACTTGGATCTTCAGGTTTTTCAAACACCTTTATAGCTTTCATTCTTCAGAGCACTGACTAATGCTGCATGTCCACTGCATGGTACGGCTCAGTTCAGCTCGACTCATGTTTGGTACCAGTTCTTTTTCGCTACTTGGTTATCCACTGTAGAAATTACCCCTACAGTGTAGGTGGGATTTTCAGCTTATCCCCATCACAAGAAATTGCGGTGTCATCTTCAACGCGACACCAACTAAATTGTTTTACACGCAACTGCCTGTTTGTGCAGGAGGTCCTGTGTCAAATAACGATTCTAGTGATTATTCTCACCGACCAATCAGTGGTCTACAGTGTTTTAACTTCCCCTTCTAGTATTGGCTCAGCTTGATTGGAACCTCAACCAAGGTGTTAACAAAAAAGTACCAGGTACTATCCACAGTGTTTGCTAATGTAAAACCAAAAACAGTAAATTGTGTACCATGCAGTGGAAATGTAGCATTAGTGTTTTCCACTGAGTGAAGCTCCTAATCTTTGCTCTGTTTTCTTGCTTCCCTCTCTTGCCCAGATGTGTATTAGCAGTCATCATCCTGGTTAACCTTCGTGGAGCTTTACGTAAGTTCGGAGACATTCCAAGCATGTGGCATGTCAACCGTGTTGATACCTCCATCTGGCTGATCACCATGGCAACCTCTGCGCTGGTCAACACAGAGCTAGGTCTGCTCGTTGGGGTTTTGGTATCAGCCCTCTGCGTCCTGGGCCGAACGCAGCAGGCCAAGGTGCTGGAGCTTGGCCGGGCTCCAACCAGGGAGCATTATGAGGACCTGTCGTCTTACCGTGGCCTTCAGAGACATCCCGGAGTGGCTGTTTTTAAATACGAGGCTCCAATCTATTATGCCAACCAGAGCTTGTTCAAAAAATCTCTCTATAGGGGTGTAGGGCTCGACCCTCTGAAGGAGAAAACACGGCTTATGAAGCTCAAGAAGAAGAACAAACAGCAGGGAGAGGCTGCAGGACTCCCAAATATGAAGTCAGTGGATACAAGTAAAGAGGATAACATTGAAGCTGGTGCAACAACAACAACCTTGATGCTCGACAAGAAATCTTCCCATAGCTTACGCAGTGTAGTGATAGACTGCAGCGCCATCATGTTTTTAGATACAGCTGGAGTCAATGCTCTCAAAGAAGTCCGCAAAGATTATGAAGAACTTGGGATCAAGGTGGTCCTGGCCCAGTGTAATACCTCAGCACTGGACGCACTGGAAAGAGGGGGATACTACCCTGACAAAAAAGGATGTGATGAAGGACAGAACAAAATCATATTCTTCACCATCGCAGATGCCGTCCACTACGTCCAAAGCCTCTCGGTTCCGAACGGAGATTATGACAGCAGATGCTAAAAAGATTCATCCATTCAAATATCTGTTTACATATATGCAGTTGTACATTTCACATAATGCACAAGAGAAGTCTATTGTTACCTGTGAGCCTTGTAATGCTACAGTGATGGCTGAAGTGCAAGTATCCAACATTTTTTCTACTTAAACGCTGCAAAAAATTCTTTAATACTGTTTCAGCATGTTAAATGCTAAAAACCATTTCCAGGTCTTCCTCATAGAAATGGAACCAAAGTACAAAGTACTTAGAGTAAAAAGTGAAACTGTACAGGGGCAACATTTTCTCTTTTTTGCATACAGACACCCGAATGTGTTCATAAACAGTCCCCAACCAATCTTACATGCACAGGGTTACGTATACTTCTTTTCCGCCAAAAGGCAATGGGCTCCTTCCCTACTGCCAATAGACAAGTATGCCTTTATGTTTTTCTTTACTGGTGTGTCACGCTCGACACCAAACATGACACACAGGACGTGATGAACGCGTTGCAAAACGGTTAGTAAACAGTAGAAAGCAGCATATAGGCCAGTGAAATTATTTACTTCTTTATTAATATCTGTTACTTATTCAGTCTTTCCTCAAACTCGGTCCTGACTAATCTGAAACGATGTTCAAGCACTGCTTGGACAGAGACAGATGGAATTTGTGGTGGCGTGTCATTGCATACTGCTAGAATATGGGTGAAAATTAGCACGTCCACCCGGGTGCTATGTTTTCATTACTGCCTATCGGAGCTGGAGCCGATAAATACCCATGACTAGTACAGAGCCATACTACCAGACATATAACAGCCTACATTTAAACACCAAAAAAATCCTTAAATAGTAAATAACTTGAAATAAGCTACATGAAGAAGTGGTCTATTGAACAGATTGGCTGATCACAGGTTTAGTGGCAGAGGCAAAGGAGGAAAAGGATACAGTGCGCCAAGTGTCACCATAAATCAAGTGTATCTGGGGCGGCAGTAGCTCAGTCTATAGAGACTTGGGTTGGGAACCGGAGGGTCGCCTGTTCAAGTCCCCGTCCGGATCAAAATATGGAGTGTAGCTGGAGAGGTGCCAGTTCACCTCCTGGGCACTGCCGAGGTGCCCTTGAGCAAGGCACTGAACCCCCCCAACCACTCAGGGCACCTGACCAAGGCAGCCCTAACACTCTGATAGCAAGAGTGAAAAAACTAAATTACCCCTCAGGGGGATTTATAAAGTATATAAAATAAATAAATAAATTTAATAAATATCTCCAGTCTGTTCTACGAGGAGACCCACAGTGTGTTGAAGGTCATCCTGGAGAACATAATCCGCGATGCTGTCACCGAATTCTGCCAAGCACACCAAGAGGAAGACTGTTACTGTTGTTGATAAAGTGTAAGCTCTGAAGAGGCAGACAGGCATAAAAAGATGCGCCAGTTATTACTATCCCAAAAGTTTATATTTAAGTTGTCTTGGCAACATATCTTATAGGTCACACAACGATGGCCATTAAATATGCTATTAATGAATTTATTATTTTATTTGGCATATTTCCCACCAGACATTTTGGCCGGTGATATTTTCATCTGCCGGATCTACACGTGATACCAGCAGATAGCCAGCACATATGCTGGCTATCGTAAACCCTGCTGCAGAGTCATGTGTCCCAGGAATGGATTCAGATTGTAACCTTTCCCACTTTAGGGAGACTTTAGGGTTACATCCTAACTCAATTTGAATTTGTGACCCTTAAATTGAAAATTTACATTTAATGTAGAGGTGCAATAGGAGTTTCCCCCCCCTAAAATCTACGCAGTACATTTTTAATAATCAGGTGCCACAGTTTTTAATTCCACTGTGAGTGTCCCTGCAATTGAGTCATAGAGAGTTGCTGTAAACTTTTATTATATTTCTCAGCAAGAACCATAGTTAACTAAAATTATATATAATTTAATCATGAGCCCTTCCTCATAAATGCATCCTGAAATAAATTGTGGGACTTCTACCTGTGATTCTGTGGGGCAGAAATTTATGGTTGTAGGCTGGGTATGTGCAAAAAAAGAGAAAAGGTTTGTCATTAAGAAATGCTGTTTCTAAAGGGAGGACTGAAACGTAGATGAAGTATGAAATTCAGCAGTTTGTGGATTCACAAATAATCATTTTAAAGGTCTTCGGCTTAAATGGAAATTACATTAAACCTCACTTCCTATCCTTAAAATATTTATTTTGTAAGAAATGGCCCAACTGCCTGAACATGGATGTACTATAACTAATGGTAGTCCATCATGCAGTTTTCTCATAAACTGATGATAATCAAGGGAGGTGTATTTTGTTTTGGGTTTCTTTTGGAAGGACTTGGTCATGTTTACAAAGCCATAAAGCAGTAAATGAACACTGACGGTTAAATGAATGGGAGAGAAGGCTCGACTCGAGCAGACAAACATCATTAAAATTTCTTTGAACTCTGCATGTTGCAGCATTCATGCATTCAAACTGCAGTGCCTTAAGTGAGACCTATAACGTGCCTACATTGTACGCATGTGTATATACTCTGAATGTTTTTGTATCAGGTCCTTTGACATATGAATGCCAGTCACTTTTTACTGATGCAACTGGACAACTTAAGGATTTCTTTTTCTTCCTGAGAGCACAGTTTCTTTATGACTCACAATCTTGTTACCATATATATCTATTTTTTTTAAGTTTTCTCAGTTATTCATAACAACAAAGGTCATGTTTTAGAACTGGAGGATCTCATTTTGGAACAAACCTTCTCAGCTCTGGTGGCTTTTATACGCTGGCAGGCCTGTACTGAATATGTCACTTTGATGTAACACTTTACGTTTGTCTACAATCCATGTTTGCTGAGGGTGAAAACGTTACTGACCGCTACTGTAGCTTGGTAAATACTCTGTTGTCAGCTGTGTGCTGAATGGGGACAAAGTTTAAGTTTAAGAAAAAAAAAACAGTTGTGTGCAGTGAATGCCACGTGAGATTTACACCCAGACAGCCTCACTGAGTCAGTTTTGTTGAATTTAATGTTGAACTGTGCTGGTGAAACCTCAAAACAGCTCATTTCTTTGTGTGTAAGAGATTGGCTCATCAAACTGCGAGCCAGTTTACTATGAAATAAATTATTATAAATTGTTATAATTTAATTACTGAGGTCCATTTATTTCTTTGAGGTCATGCAGGAATGCTCAAGAGTGGCTACGTGATGATATGATTGTGCACTTAGTTAAGGGTGCCCTGTGGAGTTTTTGACCTCTGGCAGTGCTGTTAAGGTTTTGACTTGGTCCCAGATTTGTTTGTCATGTGCACATGTGCGTAGATGACTCAATATTCATTGGCTTCAAACCATTCTACTGATCTTCAGGCGGTGGTAATGTGCCAGTAAAAGGAAGGAGAAGAACAAGACTGCTAACTTGTGAACATGGTTGTGAACAATATAAAATGTTCCAAACACCGCCTTTGCAAGTGGTTTATGGGGAAGGAAGTTAATTCACATTTGTTATTAGGCTTTGATTCTATGCACAAACCCGACTGGCCCAGATCTGACTGGTTTGGGCAGTAATTTCTCAAAATTTTGTCAGGCTTAAATCTGATTGGGTACATGTAATTTCACTGTTACTGTAAGGATTAACAAAGGCTTAAGTTTCAGTGCGCTTGGCATCTCCTCCAACAAATCGCCCGGAGCCTCTGCTGCTGGTGCTCTGAATAACACTTTTGTGTCTCTTGCTTAGTCTTTTTGCCCATTTTAAACAACTTAGGAAGCCTCTTCATCAGTCTTATGTGTCAGGTAGTATTTGACATGTCCCATATCAGCAATCTTGTACTCCATCATGAGTGGTATATCAGCGGACGTGCTGAGGGTGACAGTCTTGGACAGTGGCGTCACCTTTGTAAAGAAGTTCAGGTAGTTGAGGGCAAAGATCAGCTGGACGGGTTCATTCATCTCAATAGTAACAGCCTCGTCCTTTTTGTCTACGTTACTGGTCTGGGACGGTTTGACGTTTCCTGTGTCCAGCTCCAAGTGCGCGCTTGTCCTCATAGTGGCTATTTACGAATGCATCCTAGGTCACAAATGTCTGTTACCTCACTGAAAAGGCTCAAGTTAACTTACCAGTAAGCCTGTTCTTTTTTTTAAAAAAAAAAAATTATGACAGTTGAAATTTGGCCGCAGGTCGGACTTGAGTCGGGCTTGGACAAAAACTGCGCAGGTTCATGTAGGTTCGGGCCAAATTTTTCGGGCCCAATCAAAGCTCTAATGTGTTTCACCTGAAGGATGCACACAATGCATCTTGTTAAGCAACACTGACTATAAACAAACTCCACAGGGCACCTTTAAACAACGTCCCAAAGATTACAGCCGAAAAGACTGGATGTTCTTGTTTTAAATAGCATTTGCCTTTGCTGGAGGGAGCATTAGGTTTTGGAAGGAGCAGTGTTGAAGGTCAGATCGGCAGCGCAGACCCAAAAATACATCAGGTATTCTTAAGCTTGTGGGAATTGTTCTACTCAAGGACTTGTTACAGGGGATTGAATCAGGTCAGCTGAGTCGAGGGCAGTCTAGATTTATTACACAGTTCACACTTAAACTTTTCATGAGAACAAATTTTATTATAATAGAATAAATATAATACAAATAAATAAGTGATTAATATGTGGACTTAATTCAGAGAGCAAAGACTGTATGTTTGAAAAAAGAAAACAAGAACGTGATTTTTCTTTCAGTTCAAATTGCTTTATATTCATGTCTTATGTGAAACACTTGAACTGCCTTGTTGTTGACAGACGCTACATAACTGCCACAGACAACTCTTTTTTAATTACTGTTTCAGCATGTTAACTAGGCTTCCTTAGAAATGGAGCCAAGGCAGTTAGTACCTGTAGTAAAATAAGAAACTTCACAATCATAACATCTGTAATTCACTGTGAGCATCATTTTCCCTTTTTCGTTCAAAGACACCGTCACCCACCCTTTTTTCACCAAAATTAACGCATATACTTGGGTGTTTTGAACGCGTGAAAACCCTCTAAAAATATACGATAGCCTCCTTTCCTATTGCCAGTAGACGAACACGTGTTTTTGTTTTGTTCTGTTCTTTATTTTCAACTGGTGTGTCGACAGGTGTGCCTTGCTGTTGACAGACGCTGTAGAAATTAACCTGCCTTGCCTTTCACACAGAAACACAAAGAGAGAGTGATATGTGTTGGTGATAAACTCAGTGAATATTTTTATGTTGTTTGTAGCTTTAGTTGATTCTGTAACAAAACTTGCCGCATTAGACTACACAGTGACATTATTTACAGTATATAGCACTTAGAAAAACAGTTACAAAGTTCACATTCATTATTTTGTTTATTTAGGTAGTAACATGTGACACTGCTATGTGAAATATGAATAAGACAGTTATTGCCTTTTGTAGCTAACATTAGTTTTGTTGTTGTTTTTGTTTTTAAACCAAAGATATACCTATGCACAAAAGCTGCTGACTTGGAGTTTTGGGGTTACAGTAGCTTTTATCCTGAATCTAAACTGAATTCTGAAGTAAAAGTCAATTGTATTTTACTTATTATTTGTTTTAAAATCAACGGAAATCTGTTTGCTGGTTGGAGCACCCGAGTTTGAGATATCCTGTAAATTAAATTATTACACTTTGTTATCTTTACATATATTAAAACATCTGCAAAATATATCAGTACAGAGTTTTTTGTTCTCTACTGTCCAAAGGTATTTCTTACATGTGCTGAACATGTGTTTTAATATGTGCTTCAATATACATCATAGTATTTTTAGTAAATAAAATATGGATGACGATAAAAAATTGTTTTGTGTATCCAGGTATTTGTGACTGAACAGTTGTGGTATAATTTGATTCTGTGGGTCAACGAAATCCAGCTACTGTTTGCTTTACTGAACTTATGTTTAGAATTTATTTTAATTTGTTTGCAACAGAGTATTAATAGCCCCATTATCAGCCTATAAGCACTAGGACTATGAACTGTACAAATATGAATTAGTTTGATTGTCAGAAGTGTTTCATAAACACACAGAGCTGCATTCAGTCACTGACAGTTAAACTGTTGTAAGGGCATGTTGCTCTGTGTAATATAAATTCGAGGGCTTACACTCCCTATAGTTTTGTTTTTACAACAGTTAAACCCCACCCTCTTTAATAACAGCCGTTACTATCCAGCTGAAAAGAGTTCAGGGAAACCACCACACCCGTCCCATCACAATACGTCACTGCAAAGCCACATTTTGGCAGGATAATGAATCTTTTTATGATTGATTTATCTGCTCATTATTTCCTTTTGTCAATAAAAAGTCAGAAAACATTGAAACATGTCCTGTGCAATTTCCAAGAGCCCAGAGTGTCTTCAGATGTTATGTTTTATCCCAGTGGTTCCCAACTGGTCCAGTCAAGGGGTCCAGATTTGGCCTTAGTCATTAGTTCAAGGTCCACACAGTTTAAATTATTCAGCGTCCTACTTGTGTTTGGCCATGTCATCAAGTTAGATCGTTGTCTGTTAAGTAGTTATATGTTATTCACTCACTCTACAGCAGGAAACAGCTTGTCAAAATAAAAGCTCTGCGGCGGATATTCACTGTCCTTCAAAATAAAGCGTGTTGTTTTTTTGTTTTGTTTTTTTACAAACTTGACACATTCGCGACTCACTTGTGGTCCATTCAGAATGGACCCATGACCCACCAGTTGGGAACCACTGATTTATCCAACCAACAGTCAAAAAATCCAAAGCTGTTCAGTTCATAATCATGTCAAACAAATCAAATTCTCAGATTAAAAAAAACACTAATTATTAATTAAAATAATGATTCAATTGTCCAAATAGTTGTTTATTATTTTTCTGTTTATGTTCAATACAAGATGTACTCAGGATGTGAACTTGAGTGGATGTAGCCACCTCAATCAACACTGTGTCTCTGCAGCTCCTGCCAGGTTTAATCAATCCATAATAAAAGTATATGAATAACTGTGTAAAGAACTGTTGCTGGAACTGGAAAGCCCCAAACTAAGGGTGCTGTCAGACCTAGAGTTATCTCCTTTGGTCTGAATCAGGGACTAATTTTGTTACAAAGTTGAATCATTGCCTAAAGTTGGTTTGTGTTCTCACAGAAGTATTTACAAGGTGGATCGGATCAAGGTCAGAACATGTTCTCATCACAAATGAACTGCACCAGACTTCTTTTGTACCCAGACCAAGACCACCTCTTCAAGAAGGTCTTGATACGGTTGTTTCGGTGCGCACTCAAGTGCGATAGCTGTGTTCACACCTGCCCAAACGAACCGCGCAAACAAACTTGAGTTCCATTGAACTGAACCAAACGGCAGCTATGAAAGCACCCTGAGTGCTTATGTACTGTCACCACCGATTTTGAACTAGTTGAGCTGTGATGCTTTTGCTCTGTCCTGTCTGAAGAAGAATACAACTTAAGTTGATCAAATTAATTTTGAAATGATTTGAAGGATGAGAGAACATTGCAGTTTGTTTTTCATGAGAATGTGCCTTTTATTATGTTAGAAACTTGAAATGTTGGGGGTTGTTTGTCATGCAGGAGTTGGCAGTGATAAATTTGTTTTTAAGACTTGGCCTTGGGACACAATCGACTTGTTTTGGATTTGCAGTATATTAGACATGCCGTTTTTTTCATAGCTTATTTTCTCTCATATTCTCTCAGATATAAAGTGGTAGCCATGTGTTTTATAGCTTATATAGATCTATAATACAAAGCATATAAAAAAGGAATTATGGCTTTGTTTGGCCGCAGGGAAAACATTGTAAAAGTGATTTTTAAAACACTGTGTACCTCATCAATTCCTGAAACTCATCATACAGTTCTTCTACAGTATAGATCTGTAGTGTCAGAGTGTTCAGTCAAGGATTTAACACACAATTCTTGAAAACTTTCCATATTCTGTAGGTGTGTTTTGTTTACAAGGTTCAATGTCAGTTTGGCACAAGTGTACCTATTCACAGATGCCTGATGTGATGAAGGTAATGAGTCACTGGGGATAGGCAGCCTTTGTCTAAAATCCTGATGTGAAAAAAGTTAGCTTTTTATAATAAAACAGGACTTTAATTATGATACGTAAACAAAAAAAGAGAAAACTATATGTTCTCATTATGTTGTTTTAATAAAATGCACTGAGATAAACTGCATCAGTGCCTCTCTTATCAAACAGTCCTTCTTGAACCACACTGTAATCTGCAAACACAAATACTGACTCAAGTATTCATTTACTCTCTACCCTTTTGTGTTGCAGATGCTTATCAGTGCATTGATGTTATTTAAGGGGGGAAATGGAGGTGTCATCACCTTTTAAATTACCGTTGTTTGAATTCCCAACCTGCACATACAAGAATATATATTGGACGTTCTGCTGTTCTGTTCCTGTTTCGGGGAATGTTTGATCGCATAGATGTTTGTGATACATAGATTTAAAAGTTGAATCCAAGGTTTTAAGGCGAGCATGGCTAACATCACATCATAAGCTCTGCTGTTCTGTCATTACCTCAACCAAGGACGGCATGTTTTCGACTCGCTCGCTTGTTTGTCAGAGGGATTATGTTAAAGCTACTGGCCCATTTCTAAGAAAACTTGGTGGAAGGGTGAAGCATGGGCCAAGGAAGAACCCATAAAATTTTAAAGTGGATCTGAATTCATGGGGCAGATACACAAATTATTTTTCACTTGTTTCGTTAGCAATGCGAGATAGGGCATTTGGCCTTGGCAGAGGTCTGCCATATTTCATATATTTGGGGATTTAGGACACACTCACATTGGAATTTAGTAAAATGTTGTCTTACAGTTACTTTACATTTCAAATTACAAACAGAATCGCTATGTATTTAAGTTAAAGATTGTAGGCAGTCTTCCCTTCCCTCTACAACACAGTTAGTACATTTATGTGCAAAGTTAAGTCAAAGTTACAGTTATAGACCGATTGCTGTCCTTGTCCCAGTATACAAGCATGGAAGGGGAATTGATTTATTAACCAAAGTATGTCCGACTCTGCTATGATAGGTGGAGATATGCCCCCTACAGCTTGCTGGCATTGGACCTTTTTCTGGTTGACCTATTACATCAAAGACCAAACAATCAACAAACAAGTAAGCTACAGTTAGTTAGCAGTAAACTGGCAACATGGTGGACAACTTTACAGCTCTGTACATTTCGTAGGTGCTGTACACTTTACTTTTTCTCCTCTTCTATATAAACAGTGTTGTCCGAACTAGTTTTTTCCAGCTTCGTCTCCTGGCCAAAGTTAAAATGTTTTTAAGTCACCGCAACCTTGAAATGGCCATCCATGCTCTTATAAGTTCTAGACTGGATTACTGTAATGCTCTCTATGTTGGTGTCTCCCAGGCTTCTCTTGGTCGCCTCCAGCTGGTGCAAAATGCTGCGGCCCGTCTTTTAACCAGCACTAACAGACGAGAGCACATCACTCCTGTTCTTAAATCCCTTCACTGGCTTCCCGTCCAGTACAGGATTGATTTTAAAATTTTGATGTTTGTTTTTAAAGCTCTTCATGGTCTCGCCCCAGTGTACTTAACTGAGCTTTTAACTGTTCGGGAACCTGGTAGAGCGCTAAGATCGTCAAACCAACTTTTGCTGGAAGTGCCCAGGTCAAAATACAAACACTGGGGTGATCAAGCCTTTTCCATTGCTGCTCCCAGGCTTTGGAATAAGCTCCCTGTTGAAATGCGTCTCATTTCTGACCTGGGCCTTTTCAAATCTAGACTGAAGACATATTTATTTAGGATGGCTTTTAATACCCAGTAGTGTGGTGACTCTTTTACTTTTACTCTGTTTTACTTTATTTTATTGTATTTTATTGCTCCTATTGTTTTTATTATTTTCATTGCTTTTATTGTTTTTATTATTGTTATTGCCTCTATTTATTTTTAATTGTTTTATTTATTGCTTCTTTTGCACCTATTGTAAAGCACTTTGGTTCACCGAAAGGGTTGTTGTAAAGGGCTGTATAAATAAAGACCGAAAGGGTTGTTGTAAAGGGCTGTATAAATAAAGAACATTTACATTTACATTTACATTCTTCTGTTATGCATTTAATGCTGTTCAACTACCGGAGTGGAAACTGTGAGCATGTGCAGAGTGCTTAGGCCAGTTTGGGTCAGACTGACTATATACATGCAGGAGGAATTCGACTCCCATTATCTGGATACATAAGTCCGACTTTGAGAAATTCGATTCGGCACAATTTCAGTCAGACAAACATAATAACATGTATTTTAAAAGTCTGGTTTTAGTCATAAGACTGTATTTAATACTAATGGGAGTTCTTGGGGTGAAGTGAAGTTGAATCTGGTGTTTTATAAAGTTGTAACTTTCCAAAATCAATGAAATTAGGCATTATCAGGTCAAACCCACCACCCAAATGTGAAGACTTGTAGCTTCTAAGTTTTTAACTTCAGTTCAGACAAAACAGATGACGACACCTCAGCCTGAGAGGACGAAGGACTTGTGCTCTGATAACTGGAGTGCTGGTGAGAACAGACCTAACAGGGCGGAAAGACCCGTTTTTCTTCACTCTTGAGTTTCAAGATGAGCGAGATTCATGGAAATCCCAACCTGCCTCCCAAGGTGAGGAAAGATATGTTGCGTCTATGCAACCTGATCACCTGACCACTGTTTAAAACGTCTTGACATTGCTCACAATGGTGACAACTTGCTCTAGAGTTTAACCATAGTGGGATTATAAAAAGCTGGATATCAGTAGTTTGTGCTCCAAGCACACTCTGAAGTATTGCATGGGTGCAGAATCCGCCCACCTCACCGAGTTGAAGTTGACTAATGGAAGATGGAAATGAAGTGTAATGAGCTGACAATTCAGGCAACTCTTAAATATCCAATAATCACCCGATTTATCTGAAGTCTCATGAAACCGCACTCCATCATGAGACACAAACGGACATTCATTATGCTTTGAAATGTCTTGAAATCAATGGACCACTTGCCTAATGTTGTCTTTAATAACGCAGTTGACTAAACAAGCAGCAAATATCCAATATTTGATAAAACATTAGATAATATTAGACTCTTTCAAACTATGATTTTACTTCTACATTGTTCTAAAGAAGAGCTGCGATAGCTTTACAGCTCATTTAACTGCACTTTTTATCCTGGTACTCTTTCATTGTCCTTGTGGCTGTACCCAGATGATAGAGGACCCTGCCTAGCAAGAGAAAATACAAAATATTGATGAGCATTTCAAGGTGAGTGAGGATCCTTAGATGTCGTCTGTACTCTGCTTTAGTCAATAACAAGACTGCCTCTCTGTAAACTTGTGGAGGAGATAAGAGTGTAGTGATTAGAAGTTTTGGGGCTGCCTTTATCTCCTGCTCTTATCATCTTCTTCCTCTCCTTCATTCTCCTCATCCCCACCTACCACTTTCACTGAGAGTGCTACAAAAGAAAAGTGGTGTTATATCTTAAAGTGGAGACACACAACCTTCAGAGTGGTATTACTGTTGGTGCCGCTGTTGCAAAGACAACCAGACTGCTAACTGCTTTCCTTAAAGCCTAGCAACTACCAACAACACAGGACACAATGCATTTTGTTTTCCACAGATACATCAATTGTATCCTGCTGCTGGGGAAAGTAACTGCAAAGAACTTTCACTGATACTCTGTAGTAACTGAGGAAAGGTATCGATAGCTACCAGGGACAACAAAGCGCTGCCCTCTTGTTTTAGTTGCACAATGGTTGATGCACTTTCTTTGTGTTGTAAATTGAGCCTTCATTTTCCCAAGAGGTCGTAGGCAGTGGCCGACAGAACGCATCATGAAAGTGTGGTTTATAGGGAACCAGTCTAAACGCTGATGGTGTCATTATTCTATAGCCTTTCCACTGCAGCGACATACCGGATTCAAGGTATACCATGACATAAAAGTTGATGGTTATCATACCGAGTACATTTGCTTATCTACCATATTGAACAAAAAAAAAGCATCTGGACGTTAAATCTCCCCTTTATCTGGGTTATTTTCTGAGTGGAGACTATCTTCACATACTTTTATTAACAAAATGGTTTCCAGTTACAGTAATAAAAGGTTTGTTCAACCAACAATAACCCTTCCGTTTTCATTCCTTTAACCGTCATTCTGAATGATAATAACATAAATTTCTTTAATACTGTGATACCCTGAATCCGCAATATTTTGTGAGACAGTTATCATACCATGCAAGTCTCAGCCATATTGCACTGTGCAATCAACATTTCTTCATGGTAAGTTCAAGCAAAAAAACACTATTTCCACTTTATCTTTGTGTGTAGATGTTAGCATGCGTTTCCCTCTAGGCCCCCACACTTCCCCACACAATTCAATTCTAAATAGAGGAGTGTTTGGGACGTCTTGCAGTCATGATAGAAGCTCACTTTAGTTTAGTTTGGTGTAGTTTAATTGATTTATAAAAGGACAGTGTGCAATGACATTAATCATTTACAAGAAATGCAAACATGGTTGCACCAGATTTAGAGAAATGCTAATTTCCATCTGTAGTCCTACACATAACAGGTAGACGCAATAAATAATAATAATATTCAAGGTGCAAGGCAGACTACAGTAAATCCATGTGCCTGACATAATAGAAGTAAGTAAACCCTGCAAAGTACAAAATACAACATAAAAAACACAGTAGCTACCTTGTAAAGGGACCAGGTTACCAGTACAGGTGCCGTACATTATAAAAACAGTAAGTGCACACTGCACTAGTGTTTGTTATCTTGTGCGTACAAAGAGTGTTACAGCATTTCTAGCTGTCGACATTATCAAAAGATTTTTATCATGAAGAGTTGATATTTTAATGAAATCTAACAAATGTTTGAAATAATTTTCTGAGTAGTAACATTACTTTCCATTGCACTTTTCAGAGCAGTAACAGTGTGATTTAATAGAAGTAATTAAAGAAAGAGAAGCAGTTAATTTTTTCATGTTGCATTTGGTGTTGTATACAGTCTCTGGTTTAGGTTGGGCTTTCCACATTCTGCACTGTGGACCACCAAGTGCAGTGACTTGTTTTTGCCACCAGAGAGCATCATTGACCAGGAAGCCAGGGAGGATTTGTTGAACGTGACATTATTCAAGTTTATTTTAATAATTACTTCTACAATATTAAACATGTACGTCTATGAAAAATTATAAAAGAGGTTATTGTATTTAAGTTCCACTTGATTTTAATTACTTGGATTGCTTTTTAGCTTTTACACATTTAAACTGAACTTCATTTCTGATCTCGTCACAATTTGTATCTTGTTTCTGTCTTGTTCTGTCTTGTCTTTTCAGACCTTTTGGTGCTATATAATGTGCTTTAATAAAAAAAAAATGTTGCTCTTTGAAAAAAAAAAAAGATTAAATATGTTGTGGCTCAAAATTAAACAGGACTCACCAAGGAAAAAACACAGTAACAGGTTGTGACAAAATGCTGCAGAGGAGGTCTTGTCCAAAAGGGGCTGATAGTGAAAACAGAGCAATTCAAGTCATAGGACCAGAGATCAGCATGAGATGCAGCTTTTTCCGGCAGGTTTAGAGGAGACATGTCACATGATTTGTGGTTCCTGGGATAAAAACACTGAAGCACCCAATAAATGAAACAACCTGTTTCATGCAGAAAAACTGCAGAACCTCTGGAGTCACCTCTGTGCTGAGTGTTGACTGTCCTCTGAATGCATGCAACCTGCCAGCTTAATCAGGTAAGAAAAAAAAAAAAGGACAGAGCGCTGAGGAGACCCAAGTTGTCTGCAGAGAGGTGAGGAAAGCAGAGGTGATTATAGTCTCTTTCACGGCTTGTTGCCTCTCCCAAATTACATTTACAGGGGAATGGCACCAGTGTTGATTGGTACACGATGGAAAACTCCTCGCACAGGACGAAGGGAGCAAATATACACTCCATCTCACTTCCAGTCTGCATATTTTCTATTATTGCCAAATCCCAAGATGACTTTTTTTTTAATCGAGAATGGAGATGAGACGTCGTGTTTCTTGCTCTGGAGGTGATGCAAGAATTATTCTAATGTGATCCAAACTTCATCTCCACCAACTTCAACTTGAGAATGAAGAATGTCTTTGCCATGTTTTTAACTTTCCCAGCTGCTTACCAAAAGCACTCTGCCCATATGTTAAGGTATTTATCCATGTATATACTGTAACAAGATCAATAGCACTGATTATTGCTGTAAGTACCAAGCTTGGTTCCTGGACTAAAGAAGCTGACAAATTTGATTCACAGTAGACAAGTAATTTATTATGTTTTATTTGTATACTTCTCATCTGTTCTGATATGCTAGTATGCATATTCACCTGTAAAGAATAATCTACAGTACTTTATATGTATTGAACAGTGTGCTGTTGTGGCACTGACAGAATGAACATCGTGTACCAACATTCAGAAAGGTCTTATTTACGCTGCTTACTTGGCATACAGTGATGTTTTTTAATTTATTAGGGGCAGGGTTAAATAATGTACAGAGAATACTGTTTGGACCTTATCTTTTAATTTGATCACTTAAAAACGTTTAATACTGTTTGACAAACTGGATGGCAAAACGTGGCATGACTGTTTCTCCAAGATGGAGAGTAGTTTGACATCATTATAGTCCCACCGGGGGTGGGTCAGATAACTTTGAAATGTAGTCAGTGAATACAAAATACATGACAGTTTCTCTAATTACTATGGAAAAAAATGAATGTAATTTAATCTCAATACTTTTGAATTACTTTTAGATTATTTCAAAATCAAAGAAAAGGAAAAAAGCCTGCACACTGTTTCAAGTCACAACTGTGGTTTATTAGGACAACGTTTCGATCCCTTCTGGATCTTCGTCAGGTCAAAAGGTAGGTCAAAAGGGATCGAAACGTTGTCCTAATAAACCACAGTTGTGACTTGGAGCAGTGTGCAGGCTTTTTTCCTTTTCTTTGATGCTTGTTGACAGCCTTGCACCTACCGGTGATGTGCGTATATCTCCTCCTCCTCTACTTATTTCAGAATCAAACATTAAATACTGCTCCTTAAAAATGGACACAGCCACAAAGAGTTGAGTTCCACAAACATTTTCAATGCAAACTAAATGCATATCCACCAGTTGCAGTAGTTTATATCAAATTACCCTCACAAATGCAATACTGGCACAAAGTACAGGTGTACTGTGTGTATTCTACAACATGTGGGATGTTGTTTCTTTTGTTGCTGCTGTTTTTTATCAAAGGCCACATGGAGGACTTTGTTCTTAAAACCCAAGTTTCATAATGATTAAACTGCCACATTTTAAAGATGTAATTAAGTCATTCTTGTATCCTTGACATCGTAACTCTAACTACACATTTTTTCAAATGTAATCTTGGCTGATTATAGTTATGTATTGTAATCTGATTACCTAATCCCACAATCCCTTACTACCCAACCCTAGTGCGACAAACATTGGGCCCTATTTAAATGGTCTGTAGCTGATGGTCTTAAGTGCGTAGAGCGAGTGCATTTAGGATGAGTCCAACTCAACTTTTGCTCGTCAAACAGGGCATGATCTGGGTGTAAAGTGAGGCGCAAGGGTCAGAGGGGTCTACCCCTTTAATTAATCTTGGGTGTTTTTTGGTTGCAACATTAAATCAACCAGAGCATCATCTCCCATCCCCTTGAAAGCAGTTGCAGGCACTGCTATTTACATGGTGGATCCAGGCAATTGGAGAAGCGAGTGGTTTTGTGCTGAGTGTAATGCAGTAACAGCAGTAATGTTACTGCAGCAAATATCGTGGATAAGCAGCAAAACTAAAAACTGTAGTTATAAACATGACAGAGGAAACAGTACTAAACTTTTATCTTCTGAATTTATGCTGCCCCTCGTGTGTAAGTGTGCACAGCATCTCTCTTAATTGGGAGTCAAACAGCAGCTCTGCAGCTCTGCTCTGATCTCTGCTATGTTCACATCCTAGAGAATGTAACTGATATTTTCCTCATTAATGATGTATTATTTCACCCACCCACAACCCACCCAGGCGTTCCTGTGTGTGTAACAAGCAGAGTGTATGTGTGTTTGTGACCTTGCCATGAAGGCACATTCTACTATCAAAATAATGAGCCCTTGAAATAGCAGGAAAACAACCGCACCAGATTTTTGTTGGTTGGTGGTGCAGTCACTTTCTGTTGCCTCATAATAGCAATACCCCAACAATGCACCTGACCACACCGCAATTTCACATCTACATACCCATGCTGGCACAGATGGATGCACCAACGTGAATGCTGGCATGACAGCTGCATTGGTCTGAAACTAGCAATGACAGTGACACTGTCGGTGTAAGATAGGGCCCCCGGAGCAGTGATACTCCCACTGGGAATTTCTTTTTGTACTATGAATTTAAATAAAGGTACCAGAGTGCACAAAAAAGGATTCAAATAGAGCTTGTGTATCAAATAAAGTGCCAGGGAGGATCCCATGGACCCCCAGATGGAGGTCTGAGCTAATTATTTATATATTAATTATCAAAGTTTGTTTATGAGCTGGCCCCTGGGCTTCTGATATTTTTGCAAAATGTGTCCCCCCAAGCAAACAAGTTGAGGATCCCTGCCCTTGAGCATTTTTTTTTTTTTTGTTAGACATAATATAATTCTATCAGAGATGACTAGGGTTGGGTCGGTTCTCGGTAATACCAATTCGATTCGGTACTCCGTCTTGGACCGGGTTTTGTTTTTTTAGACCGACCAGACCGCATACGTCATTTTACAGTGGAACGTACGTGGAGCACACTCCGCAGAGGTCCGCCCAGACTAAAAGCGGATGTCCGCAAGCCCTGCGCGCGCAAAGCTCAGATTTTACGACCGCTCCGCGCACCAGTGTCACACAAAAGACTGCTCGGCATGTATTTTTCACATCGCGGGGATTTTTCACTGACATTTTTACAGGGAACTACAACGCGGAAGTGCACTCGACTATGGAAGCCTGAATGACTGCGGACATTCCTTGCGGAGTCCGCTCCGCTTATAGTACGCCCGAGTCTGTGAGCACCTATGTCTGCGTCTTCGCCAAACGCACAGCGAGCAGGAGAGAGAGGGGGGTGGGGGTGGGGCGGGGACTGAGCTAGGTAGGGATGTCCCAATCCGATATTCGGATCGGTATCGGCCGCCGATACTAGCAAAAAACGGGCATCGGATCGGACTGCATGGAAAAATGCCGATCCAGTTTTTCACGGAATCCGCTCCAGGTTTTCCGGCCAGCCCAGCGCTCCGCGAGTCAAGCAGTCTATTCCAGTGATCCGCTCCAGCTCTTACTATCAATCCACCAGGCCAGCATACAGACGGCAAACACACACGGAGGATAGGAAGAGTAGCGGTCAACTTAGTTAACTGGCTATTTGTTTTCTGCTCTGGTTTTTTGAGAGTGATATTTTGATTTGGTTTACACTCTTATTGTTTAAGTAATGAGCACTGATGGCACTGTTTTGGGCACAATTGGTGAAATTGGAGCCATGGATGGACTACAAAACACTACTAAAATAACTGAAAAGGAAAGGCTGCATTGTTTGTTAAATGCCAATAATGTCTTGTGGTGTTAATCTTTTTTTTATTTATTAGGGGAGCAAAGCACAAGTGTGTGGAGTCTTGCTGCTATTTTAATTTCATTGTTAGACATTTTAAAGATTTCTTGTGTTGATCTATTTTCTATTTATTAAGGGGCCAAAGCAGCCAAAGCAAACCAGCTATATTTTTTATTTAATGTTAATGTTCAAATTTAAAGTTTGTTTATTTAACCCTGTTAACAATAAACAGGTCAGTTTCTTATACCAACTATTGTGGATCATTCTAACTAACCCGATTAAGTAGCTGTTCTTGTTAGAGTAATATTGCTTGATCAAACCTTTTCTAACATGACTGACAACAAAATAAGTGAATATGTATAATACGCGCTTGGATCGGATTGGTATCGGTATCGGCCAAAACTCAAGGCTGTAATATCGGTATCGGATCGGAAGTGAAAAAGCTGGATCGGGACATCCCTAGAGCTAGGGGGTGCGAGCGCGCATGCGCCCAGGCCTCTAGCCTGGAGTTTGTTTAACAGTGATGGGGAGTCGATAATGGCGGACAATTTAGTCTCGAAGAAATCCAAAACTGCGCCAATATGGCAATAGTTTGGCTTTGAGCCAGACGAAGGAGGGAACCCTTGTTTGCACTGATTGAGTAAGCTAAACCTGCAAATTTATTTGTAAGGAATAAAAGAAACTTACTGTCACTCTGTTGTCCTATGGTCATTTTTTATTTTAAATGAGTCAATTGCGCCCCCAAGTGGTGAAAATCCGATATTACCGACTTGATGCGGTTTTTCACAAAAAAACGGACCGTTTTTTGTTTGTTTGTTTTTTTCCTTATACCGACCCAACCCTAGAGATGACAGGAAATGGGGGGAGAGAGACAGATGAGGCAAGACATGCAAGAAAGTCCCCATCAGGCCACAAGAGCCCCAAACTGGGCGGTGGTTCAAGGACTAGTTGATGTCTCCATGCTCTATGCTGTTACGCTGTTTTAAGTGCATTATGTATCAAGGAGATTTGTCTCTTTCTCCTTTAAATCCTATTTTCTGAGGTCAATGACCAGGTTAATATGATTGAATAAGGCCATTGTAAGGTCAAGTGTTACCAACAACGCATTCCATTTTCAGTTAATGGAGGCAGGAGTCTGGACGATGAGCACACTTCTGACTACAGTTTGGCAGCTTGTGGTCCCACTCATCTCTGTATTTTAAACTTGTTATTTGTGACAAGGACAAAAGCTGCCTCGCCCCATAAATGCCACGACTTTACACTGCCTCCATTTCTTTGTTTGCTCTCCCACAGACAGAGACAGACAGAGAGGGGGGCGAGGGACGACTCGGGAAAGAAAAGCTCATGGATAAAGCACTTGTCATCCAGAGGGATATTATTTCAAGTTGTCAAAATCCCAATGTTCTGTGAAGGGACAATTCTATATTTCACAGAAGTTTTGACAGAGGAAGCCAACAGGCATTTTATGTTTGCTGTCAAAAACAGTTTTATCACCAGTCTCTTGCATCAGCTCCACTTTCTGTCTTTATTTTTTTTTTCTCAGATACAGCTGACAGATCTGAAATGTCTATATTCTCGCCAAGGAAGGAACTGTGCTCAGTAACATAATTGTAAATAGAAATTAAGGTTACACCATTTTTCTGATAATTTATTTAAGAAAACTAACAACTTGAGGTTTAGTTGTACAAGTAGTTTTCTGATACAGAAATAAAGTCAATGTTAGCGATAAATCAGAAGTGCTAAACAGCTGAAATTGGAGCTTTGAGGTTCTCACATAACAGCTTTATGCTAGAAACAGTTACTGTCTGGTTTGACCTGATGCAGCAGATGGGTGGGTTTGGTTTCACAGCATCAGCACAATTCACATGGTGTCAAACAGTGTAAGAAAAGCTGTCAGTCATGGAGGTGTACACTGAAGCGCCTTTCATAAACCTTGCTCTAATTCTGTTAATACTCTGGCAAACTCTGTGTCGTCTCAACTGGGTCAAACTCCAACACGTTAGCTTGTTAAAGGCTCAGTTTACCCAAATCCCCAAATAATATTTCTCACTTACAACAGAACTACGCAGCTAGTTTGTTTCATGTGCCAAGATGTTGCACTGTTTCTCATATTTTGCCACCACCCAAATACAATGGATGTACATTAATCTTTCTGTAGCTCACAGTCTTGTTTCTATTCAGAGACAATGTTTCTGTTACTCTAGATAATTCACAGGTTACATGGTGAGCTGTTTTCAATGGTACTTTCTTTTTCGTAGAAAGCAGATTGTAGAGAAGAATGGGCCTTTGTGTTGAGGCATTGACTATGAATCATAAGGGGGGGGGTTTTTTGTTTTGTTTTTTTCAAATACAATTCTTATATTTACTTAAAAGGACAGTTCACCCCAAAATAAAAAATCAAACATGCTGTTTATCACTCTAGATTGTTTTGGTGTGAGTTACCAAGTGTTAAAGATATCGTTCAAAGCGACGTGTGGTGCTCAAAGTGCCAAAAAACATACACTAACAAACTCAATGTCTCTTTCCAGAGAACATGACCCGATAGGGGTGTACAATATCACCTTGTTCACGATAATACGGTATAATATCATATGAAAAATTCTTGTCGTGATACTCGCGACATCATACTGTTACCCATGGCAAAAACAAGCATGGCTGAAAGCAAAATTAATAAACTGTGGCGTCCTGAATGTTTTATGAACTGCCCCGGACTTCTCAGACTATTTTAGTGACTTACCGCTCAGAGGGAACTCATTCAGCGGCTCCTCTGGCAGCAGCACAACGTCTCTCCCTCTCCTGTCACTGTTGTCAAGTGATTTTGTCATAAACCTTTGGTATTGTAAACCTACGTGACACTCGCAGCTTGACAAAAAACTTTATATATGTGAATGTGTGATAGTTGTGGTATCATAACAGCCTGTCACAGGTTACAGCGTGATGATTAGAGGAGAAATGGCAGAGCATAAAGGTCCAGGTGGAAAAAAAAACCCAACTCAATCATTTAGGATTTTACTGAAAGAAGGAAATCACCTGTTGATTTATATATAGAGATCCCAGGGGACATTTGTTGTATTTTGGAGCTGTTTAAATGTGTAATTTGTGGTAGATTTTATTTTGTTGAACTATTAATTAGTAGTTACATTAGCAGTTACTGTTGTTGTTCACAAACTAAAGAAATTAGTGAAAATTCTTCTTGAGTTTTTACTAATTTTTCATATCATCATTAATATCATTAGCGCAAAAATACCCTAAAATATTGTGATATTAATCTAGGGCCATATTGCCCACCCACTATGACCCGTTAACTCAAGATAATCCACAGACCTTGTTATGAGCAGTTTCATTTAGGAACTGTTTTCTTTTTAACAACACCTGGCAACTGTATCCCTGAGCAGAAGGAAGAGTGCAACTACTCAGAGTCGAGAGGCTCGAGCTCGTGACAGCATGAGATGCAAACATGAAAGGCGTCCTCCTCAGCTGAGCTGTAAAATCAACTGAGTGGTGCTAGGTGAGCTAGCAGTAGTTGCACACCTCCTTCTACTGCCCACAACAAGGTCTGTGGATTATTTTGAGTAACCTGGTCATGATTTCTGAAAAGAGACATTGCTGATGAGTTTTTTTAAACATATTTTTTGGGCTCTTTGAGCACCACAAGCTGAGTGCCATTTAGTTCCATTATACTGGAAAGATGGCAGACATCTCTATGGTCAATATATCCAACACTCACACCAAAACAATCTAGATTGATAAAATAAAAAGTCACAGTTGTGCAGTAGTGTTAAAAAGTCAGGGGTTTTTGCTCACAAATGACCTTTGAGCAACTACAGACTCCAGCTGCAGGAGCATTTTAACCAGACAACCAGCAAATATAATCTGGGTTTGTCATTACGATACTCATGGAATTAAATTAACAATAGCTGATACAATCTGCCGCTGGCAAAATTTATTGTAAACAGTGAAAGTGACGGCCAGCACCACTAGAAATGAGAAGCTGCTATCTGAATGTTTTACCTCTCTTTGCAAATAAGACAGAAGGAGAGATATCGATTTGTTAACATCAGTTCACCATTTCACCAGCCTCAGTTTCTGAATTCTGCACTCAAATAGTTTTTCACATCTACACACTAATTTGGATGACCCCTTCTCCTTGCTGAACCACAGCCACCCAGCAGTTACCACACCATTTACATAACTGAATGATCCTACAGTCACACAATGCTAATCTTCCTAAACCTGTTGTTGAACACCCCTCTGATCTCTATACGTGGCAACAGAACTTTCAGTGTGTCCATTCTGCACAATATTAATTCTGAGCCATGATTGGACTCGCTAAAGTGGGCTGAAGGGAGCTGCGAGGGACACTCTGTACTGCACCGGGCAGATGGCGTGGAGGAGGCAGAGGGCAGTGACACACACTGACAAACTCACACCCATGTACATGCACAAGTGACACACGAGCAGGCACACACACTCTTTTACATGCATGATGACCCCTCAGAGCCCCCACTATGACACCAAACACAGTGCTTCATCCACTGACTGAAAATGAATGGATCAGTGGATTAGCTAGGGATCACACACGCACACACTATCAGTCGACCACCAGAGGCTCTGACCACATATCAGCCAAAGAATGACAGTCAGATAGGCAGGCTGAGCTGGCTCGGCTCTCTGTTGATGCCTGTGGGGCGACAGTAAGGGGCCTCAACTTTATTCACTGCATACACAAGATCAGCAGCCAGAGAACATGTTGTGTTAATTCATTAAAGTAACACTTAACTCCTGCAGGTCGGCACGGAGATGGGACTCGTTAAGTAGTTGCCAACAGAAAGTATCTGATATTCAAGATGCCCGCTTTTGTTCTCCTGTAAGTAAAACATCAAACACTACTAGATCGTTTACTGCTGTATCATCTCTGCTGTCTCAATTACAACTGTATAGATGCTACATGTAGTAGGGCTGGGCGATGCAACTTTAAAAAAATACTTTTTTTAGGCTATATCGCGATACACGATATATCTTGATATTTTTAAATCTCCACTAAACTACTGTAGACTACTAAAATACAATATTTTTAAATGAACTACGGTGATAATGAAGCTAAATAACGTAACTACTGTCATATAATATTTTTTAATTTAAATAAACACAAGAAGTTTGTGCTCTAGAGAAAAGATCAGCACTCAGTGAATAACCTCCTAAGCCCTATGATAAGCTAATATGGCAAGGCTTAACTATACAGACCAGTGAGCAGTGATAACTAACATGTCTTTGGGGTCATCGGGTGGGAACCTCCTTTCACCAGTGTTTCGTCTAGTTGGTCCCACGACACCTCCAGGAGGCTAGACAGTGATCTCTGGCGTCCCAGAGACACTCCCCTAATGCCAGGTCTCACTGCTCCCCACACCAACCCAATAACCTCCTTTACCTTACTTACACATGGCTTTCTCAGCCCAAACAGCACCGCCACCTTCAACACACCCAGGCTCCGTACATGTGAGCTCCAGGTAGAGACAGCGCTGATACTACCTTTCCTAGCACATTCACCATACTCTATTTCCCATGCTACATATCATAACTCCAATATAAGATAAAGATAAAGGAGATAGATAAACTCACAGGATCAGCAAACACACTCATCTTGCAGCATGGTCTCAAACAAAAGGGATTCAAATAGGCCACTCCCACACTTAAATAACCTTCCTCTTCCTGGATTTTCTCCTGAGAGGAAGTGGATCTCTCCACCTGATCTCAAGGAGTTATGTACTCTGCTTAGTAGTTCCCTCTGCTGGCCCCCAAAGTAATAGTAGTTAAATAAAGTACTGTTACAGTAAAGTTCAATAAAATACAGTTATAATCAAGTTAAAGTATTTTCATTATTCAACAAGTCAAGGAGAAATCACTGGTGCTTTTATTTTAAACTTTAAGCTTCCTGTCAACAGTTGTTGTTAGCAGTTAGCAGAAAGAAACTGTTACCGCAGCGCCTTTAAACATGCAGATTTATTCACTGTAAGCTGGTAACAAACTTACAGCTCCCCAGTTCATATATTGATAGTATTTGCAAGTCACATTGGAGCTCCATGGTCCCAAACTGTGACTGCAAGTTGCGCTTTAGAGCCCTGCAGGTACTAAAACACACACCTCACCTGCTCACATTACCGTCAAACTCATTAAGTTAAACTGTTCCAGCGCTGCCATTAAGCATTGATGACTTACTCACTGGAAACTAGAAATAAACAGCTCTCTAGTTCATATATCAATATATGTGCAAGTCAGACTGATGCTCTGTGACTGCAAAATGGTAGCGGTCTGGAGCAGTGATATGAAACACACCTCACCTTGCCTGCTCACACAGAGGAGAGAATGATCTGAATGGAAAAGGTGTGTATGAGGTATCATGGTTGTGAATCTCTTTTTTGCTTGTGTGTGTCTGTGCGAGGGAGAGAGTCGTCGGAGAGAGTGATAAAACCGAAATGCTGAAGTGTCTTATGCCAGTGACTTTGAAAAATGGTGTGACAATTTATACTGTTCGGGACACAGTCATTTTATATGTATTGCATGTAGAATAAGCCGCGATACATCAATAAAGGCTAGAAAATGGTGGTAACATATATTACACTGTTTATTAGTATCAAAATGCTGTATGTAGCCCATTTAAAACAAAAGTTCATGAAGCTGGTTGCAGTCCATTCATGCTCTCTATATTGAAATACACAAGCAAATGTCAGCGTTAGTACAAGACTAGAATCGACACTTGCTCATGAGGTTTACTGACGTCTAAGCGCTGATGTCTGTAAAATGAACAAAGACTCCTTAAAACAGTCCAGTGTCTCTCCTCCAATGTCAGAGATGCATGATGGGAAATACAGGAGTCGTCCATCTCCCTTTCATCCAAAATCAGTCATTTTTCTTAGTTCATTCTTGTTTCTATTTCCAACAGAAAAAGCTTTTTGGCCTTCTGTGTTTTGCTGGGTCAACATTAATGCGATGACAATTGCTAATGGAATCTGCAGCACATTTACTTTAATTACAGCCGCCACTTAATGTCTCTGTTTCCTTCTAACTGTCATCTTCCTTTGAATTTGTTACGACCAGTTGTTCTTCAGTTAAACTTTCCTGCCCAAAGTCTACCCAGTGATATTGTTTTGTTATTAATAAAAGCTCTGGATGTTGCCTATGCTGGTCTTTCCATCTCCCTGCCTGCTTTGATGGATCACATCAACTGTTATTTTAGTATAGAATTTTTAAAAAAGGAGAGTTGTTCCCCGGCTTTAAGCTCACCTCTGACAAAAGAGACTGTCGATCTGAAGCAATCTGCGAGCCGTTAAGAGTAAACTGCCTCGTGGAAAGACAGATGAAGACAGAGAGACGGGCATGCAGGAGAAAAGAGACAAAAAGAAAGATTAAGTTGCTCATCTGCTCAGAGAGCTGACAAAGTGGCGTGGATGTTTCTTCTAGTTTGATGAACATGCTTTTCATAATTTGCCACAAGCACTCAGAGTCACCAATAATAAGGAGCGGTCCAAAAAGCCCCTGCTCTCAGCTCATTAGCACATAATGGCGACAAAATTAAAATTAAACAACTAAAAGGTCTGCACACAACTTGCATAAAACATAATATGCTCTGACATTTCAAGCTGGGCACTTCTGAAAGTCAAACACCAAACCAAACACAGCCGTAGATTAAAACGAAGAGGTAGTTTGAGCCAAACCACATCACCACACTACATTACTGTAGTACTTACTGTGCTAAATTGTGTTGGCATTTTGGCCAGCACTCTCCAAAAACAGATTTAGACTTGATAAGACCATCTAAGTTAGATAGGTCAAATAAAAAACGGAATTTCAATCATTTTTCCACATAACCAATCTTGCCACAATATACCGTAACATGAATATAATATTTTACAACCAGGTTTAAACATTAATGGGTTTTTTTGTTTGTTTGTTTTTTTCCACCACTTTTCTTCGTCGGGCAACTGAGTCAGAAATGTACCTGCCCCTATACAAACTGTTGTATTTATAAGTGGGTTTTGAAACATGACACATTGTGGTCATCAGTTTTGGGAGTACCTGACTCGCCTTAGCGTTCATGTTTTGTACAAGCACTGACGAGACCCGCAGCAGAGGTTGTTAGCAGCCCTTTTAGCCGCCATGCAAGCAAGATGCTGTCAGCTCTTGTTATGGCACTCCAGGAACACTTGGAAACTTGACATGCCTTTGAAAAACTACTCTGTGTAATCCCCTTGCTCTAAAACTGGTGAAAAACTGTGCACTACATAGTGGTAGTTTTTACCCACATGCTCTAACGCTACCCAACTAAACTCCTGTTTCCTGGATAATTAAAATGCCCACTAGCGCTTCAGCTTATAAACTTTGTCTTTACATACATTATGATCTCTGCCAGGCCTGGAGAGGATCATGCGTTTAGGAATGTGCATGCATGGGGACGCATGTATCTGTCTGTCCGCAGCTGATCTTGGGTACTACTGGACCAATCAGCCTAATATTTTTGTGCACATTTATGACTGTATGCTCAGGGACCTCTCGTAGTTGGGGTGATTTACAGTTTCTGGATTTATTGATTGTTTTATACAGTCACTAACTGCTAACCAGCTGCTGGGGCTGCAAGTGATCAACAACTGCTTCAATTTGGAATTTTGTTTCCACTAGGGACAAACATGGTGGTATATCAGTAATGGCATATTCATTTGTTGGCATTTTCACTTTGAAATTGACATTTTACGACATGATGGAAAAGGTCACTTTCTCTGTGCACCTAAAGATGGACATTTTCATACAACTCTAGGAAAAATGGGTAAAATATGTTAAACGTTTGAGACCTGACTTTGTTAAGATAATTACTTGAAGGAACATCCTTAATTTTTAATTTATTACATTTTCTCTCTTTCTCTGCTGTTTTCTCTTCTTTGTCCAGATATTGCATTGTTACAAGCAATTTGTGAAACTAACTAAAGTATTTTATTTACTCTATTTTATTTCATTTTAGCCTTTATCTCTACCTCTGGTTATATATGGTTTTGTTATATCCCCTTTTCCATAGCCATCCTTCGGAAATGGACAGAAATAGATGAGCCAATACAAAAGAATATGCTATATTTGGGTGTAGTTTATTTATTTTTCTTTTTTTTCATCTTTATTTTTTTAATTTCACTCATTTATTTTCTTATTCATTTTTGTAGGTTTTCTCTCTCACTACATTGTCAAAGGACATGTTAACACTGTATTTCAAAAATAAAAAGAAATTGTCATTTTACGCTGGAGTTTAGGAGTTGTCTCTGTCCAGTTTTACACATTGAGGTGAGACACCTGTATACATTTAATCAAACATTACTCTTCTGTCCGTCTGCTCACCAATTCCTGTGATCACATTACCCCTGTCCTCCAGACCCTCCACTGGCTTCCTGTCCCACAAAGTCCTTCTCATCACTCACAAAGCCCTCCATAACCAGAACCCTCCTACCTCACTGACCGGCTCCACCACCACACTCCCTCCCGCAGTCTCCGATCCTGATGTCAACCTACTGAGTCCACCACTCAGGACCAAGCACCTCGGGTGACAGAGCCTTCTCCATAATTGCCCCCTCCCTCTGGAAACCTCTCCCCAAACACTTTCTAGACTGCACCGACCTCTCCCAGCTCAAATCACTCATCAAAACTCATCTTTTCAAAACAGCTTTTAATGTGTGAATGATGTTGTGTGTATTTTACTGTATTCTATTTTATGGTCGTTTTTAACTAATATCAAATGTTTTTGACTACTATGAAAAGCGCTTTATAAATAAGATGTGTTATTATTATCATTTATTTCAGCAATGGTCATTGAAAACATTCAATAATGTCAGCCAGCTGCGGAAATGTCGGTTAACTCATCACTTCTCGAGCAATACAACTACCTCCCGCTGTCTTTTTCAAACACAGCATGCAAAGCAAAAACATTATCAGATTTATGTGGACATTGTGTCTGAGGTTTGTCTCCATAAAGCCTGTCTACTATTCTAACACCTTGATAATATAAACTGCATATTGTCTCCCCTTTATTCCACTACTGTTATACATATACGCTGGACAAACAGCCTGCACTGCACTCCCTGCTCTCCACCCACATGCCCCCAGTTACACCTACCACAGACCTGCCCACTACTGAGTGCAATTTTATAGATTTACATGAGCCAGGAAAAAAAAACACAAAAAAAAAATCACTTCTCTCAGTCATTAAATTCATTTCATGTCTCCTGGTGATGTGAATGCTCTACAAACAGGGCTTTACTGAAAACAGATATGTAGTGTATATTGTACTGTGTATTGCCTTCCTTGTGCATCATTAAGGTTAATCTATTTTATCATAATAATAATACAGCTCTTGAATAAAACAGAAAACCATTAAACCTTAATGGTGCAGTAAGAGAGAAAAGAGGAAAGTTAATGAGAGGGGGAGCTGTCTCATTACCTCCTCCTCACTTTAAATGAAGACAGAAAGTGAATCCCTGCTGAAGACACATGGACATGAGCGTAATAAAAACTACAAACAAGATAAAGATTAAGAAGAAAAGGGGGGTGTAAGAGCCTGAAGAGCTCGAGAACCAATGGTGATGGAGTAAAAAGAGAGATGGTCTTTTGGTAATTTAGCAAGTAGCTAACTACCTGTCTTTGATTTGCCGGTTAGTTTGCCAAGAAAAACACTCTGACAACACTTGTGTCCACAAATATAACAATATGTAATGAGGTTTCTTCCATCTTTGACTAAGTGTAAATAGTACAGTCATTGGTATCCAACAAGTATAATGACCACAAGGCAACCAGGTGCTTCATTATTTTCTACTTTTGCCAGCAACAGAAATCAGTGGTCGGCAGCTACAAGTTCTGCTTCTTGAAATTCAGAAAACTAGCTGTAATTAAAACTGCAGCACCTGCTGTTTCAAAATTACACTCTTGAAATGTATGGTTTGGATTCAAAATGATTGATAGTTACAGAGAGCAATGAGAAAAGGAGAAAAGGTGGTGAGGACAGACATCAAGCTCTTCGATATTCTACCAAAAGCTGAGTGAAATGATTCATATTTTCAATGTCTCTCTGTCTCACTCTTCACTGGGTCTTCTGCTTTCTCAGCTCAGCAGGGAATCACATTAACCAGACGAACCACGTCATATCAAAAAATGAAAAATACGTTTTACAAGGGGAGCGGCACGATTCCAAACTTCTAAGGACATCACTTTTTTTTGATGAAAGTTGTAAAAGCTCATCCAGTGTGAGCACATTTTCAGTTATGGAGAATGGCTGGAGGGTGAGTTAAGTGTTGTGTAATTTTTTTACTCCCCATCTGCAGTTTGAGTCAGTGACTGCCAGCCACATCTGACAGCAAAAGCTCTCACTTCCATCAAAATACATTTTACATAAAACTTAACAAGCTGATTCTGCAAGAATGGAAAAGGGATTTTATTGCAAGAGAGAGGTTCTACAGCTGCTCTTTCTTTTCTCCGTTATCACCAAGAGTGAGATTTATAATGTGTTTTGATCGGCCACTGTCACAAATTACTCTAACAGTTGCTCTCCAGGAACATCATTTTCAATGAGCTTTTAAGCACAGCACAAAATAGCCTCTTTCCTTTTCCACCTTCGACTTCATTTTTGAAAATCGAAGCTTCGGAGGTCAGATCGATTTTAAATCGAAGCCTTCGACGAAAAAAGTTACTAACTTACAAATTATGGCGAAAACGTAGTTTCTTGCAACCCTACAATTAAGATAAAAATATTCACAAACAAAAAACACTTCTGGTTGCTGATAAGTAGTGTTTAATTTTTGATTTAACACTAAAAATTAAAACCCTCGGCGCGCACTGCAGCGCAAGCAGACAGATGCGCGACTCAGAGCAGCATATGTCACTGACACCAGACTCAGAGCGCAACGGACCGGTGGAAAATGTCACCATCGGCATATTTTTTAACATCAATAAAATCTTTTTTTATCATTATTTTGAGTCACATTGTTGAAAGAATTTAGTCGTCTATGTTCAAGCTAGGGCTGTCAAAATTGCTCAAAAATGACGTTCGAATATTCCTTCTAAAAATAACTCATAGGTTCGAACCATTCGAATATTTTTTTTTCCGCATTATGTCCACAAGAGGGCAAACTAATACAGGGAAACATACTTGTATATGAAACATAACTACCTGTAGATATTTTTATTTCAACATAAACGTCTTTGAAAACATTTACATACCTACACATTAAAACACATAAAACAATTATCTATAACATTACGTTATAAACGACCGCGGACCTCTCGCTCGCCCCCCCTCTCTGACCCGTGACCACACCGCCCGCGGAAGCGCTGCGAATAGCCTCGAAGCACCGGACCGTGACCGGCTCGCGCCCTGCAGCGATCGTTTCGGCGTCTGGTCTATTTTCTGCGCGAGCCGCGAGCGAATGTGTCAAGCCGGGTGACGGAGACAACAGCTGGGAGCAGAACCGCTTGTCGACCAGCGTGGAGAAATGCGCGTCTGATGCCAACGCCCACTTGCAAAGAGGACAGCTGCGGTGGTGTTTTTTTTCTCTCTCCACAATCGAATATCAATTTTCACATTCGAAGGTCCATTTTTTTTTTCAAACTCGAATTTAAATTCGAATTTAGAATATTCGTTGACAGCCCTAGTTCAAGCAGGATAATAGGCCTCCATTCATTGCACATTGGGCTTTCTATTTCCTTGTCGGAGATGGTGTTGCGTTCAAGGTCCCCCCGAAAAAACGGGAGAAAAAAGGCTGAATATTTGAATTTTTTTTTTTCCACAATCGAATCCCATGCCATCGAACGAACCTTCAAAGCTTCAAATTTTTTGGGTCAGCCCTACTACCAGCCTCTCAGTAGATTACCACTGTTTTTTGGGCTGGTGAGTGAAGCAAATCCAGCAGCCACTTGCATATTTTAACAGCATTTGGCTGGTGCTAATTTCCAAAGCTGCAGTAGAACCAGCAAAAATTTGCCGGATGCTGCAAAACGTGTCATCCAAAAGATTTGACCTGAGAGATCTGGGCACTGGTAAGACAAAGGGAAGTTAACCACAGGTAATTTACACATCCTATCCATGTTGTTATGATATAAAGCTGGTTGAAAATTGGCTAAAAGCATCCCTTTAAGTGTAAGGTTAATTTTTTGTTACTAATGTTTTGCCACTTTTCACAGAGTGATAGCTCATTTTAGAAACGTTTTAATTTGGGGGGCAAATTCTAGTTTTTGTGAAAGCTGATTCTTTCGTTTTGGATATACAAGGGTGTAGGGCCATGTCACAGATTTGAATTAAACGGTTTTTGTGCTCCCCTCAAAACTCTGCACACTAACATTGAACTTTTCTGTAGTCTTTTAAACTCTCCAAGGCATCGTATATTATACTTTACATCATCATCGGCGACTCCTACAAACATGCAATTCCACTTGCCCTGCCCAGAGCCACCTGATTCAGATGTTATCAGCCCATTAAATGGCTGTTACCTGTGGTTCGTAGCCTCACAGAGATGTTTAGAAGAGACCTGCCTCACCTACTATGAGGTTTAAAAGACGTTGTCAGCCCATTAAATTGCCTCGAGTGTCTGTTTGCTGATCCAATGTTGTGAAATGCTGTTAGTGGTGACTTCACTACATTCAGCAAGCTCTCTTGGCATTTTCACTCTAATAAATAAACTATATAAAGTCACAAAACATCCAGAAAGGTAATATTATTACACATATTTTTCTAATTTACCAGCAAAATATACAACCATACACTTTAATTCATGCTTCTTTCTTTTACAGGACTACGACTCGCTTAATTGCCTTGTTCATTCGACCAAAGTCTGACGAGTTTAGTCGCCTAGTTAATTCATAGTAAAATAGACTTCATTCAAACTCCACAGAAACAAAATAAAACTCACCAAAACCATCAATCATCTTGCTTGTCTTAAGTTAGTTACTCCACTGTTCCCCTGCCGTCTCTCTGCTGCTGCAAGCATGACACGAGTCAGCTGTTCGCAGTTCTGTGACGTTATCCCCACCATTCGCAGTGAGCTCAGCTGCCTGTTGCACCACACTGACATCTGGTGGGGTATGATGTGCACTACACGCAAAAAAAAAAAACTACTTACAAACTCTCTAATATGAGGTCAAAATAAGTCAGTGTTGATTTTTGGTTATATGTGGAACAGAAAGCCCTCCACTCCTCCACTAGCCCTCCCTCCCAATGCTGATTTTTTTCTTCTTCTTTATCCTACATCACTTGACTTCCTCCTTTGCTCCCATCATAATTATTAAGGTCACGAGAGGTCACTCTCATAATGGCCTTCTGAAGCTCGTAGTAGATGTAGTAGGCCCCATCTAACACATATCTACAATGCTTAGAACCACTGCTAACACAATTTAATGGCCTGGTAATAGCTGCACCAGCTGCCACAGTGTATTCATGTCTGTTTGCTTCTCCCTGCTAACTGTGTATGCAATCACATGACCTCTTAAATGTCCTTTGCATTCAGACTAAACACACCTCAATGACTGATATTAATAAATGATAATAGCTAGAATTACCACCCTGCAGCTGTATGTCTCTGCACACCGGTCAAGTTTCTCTTGCAGTTTACATCAATGTCTGTAAAAAACAAAACATGGATGCTTCACACACATCCTCCCCTAGGCAGCACAGAAGATCTATACAATCAGTACAGTTTCAAGGTGGACACCAAAGATGAGTGTCACCAATTTAGTGTCTGACCAAATGTTTCCCAGGGGCTGTTTTAACTTTTGTCTGACTAGGTACTGCACTGCACACACTGGAGAGGAAGGATGAAAGTCACAATGCATTCTGGTCACATATGCTCTTTGAATGTTTTTACACTTTCTCCCACAACCCTTGAAGCGGCTCTAACAGAAGTTCTCTTGGGTTTTCAGTCTATTGAAAAAGGAAAGATGGAGAGACGGTGACAAGATCCCCGAGGGCAAACCCACTGGGGCTAAACCACTACTGGAACGCATCGCCAAGTTTTGAAAATGACGAGTGGTCCCAGGCATCGACTGAGTCCAAGTATAAAATGGCAGTTAAAATCCCCTCTGACTGTCAGTGATTTATTTGTCGAAAAAGTGCTGAGTGAGGAAACCAAGGCTCATTTGTCTCCAATAGATCACTACTGAATAAAAACATGAGGGCGTAAGAGAGTTTACAGTCAGACGGTCCACTCCACCAGCCACGCAGATGACAGAGAGGTGGTACAAGGTTCATTTAATATAATCAATGAAACTCAGTATTCCCAGTGAACTCCTGCAATGTTGTGCTTTCAAATAGCATTGAAAGTTGCTGTTAAATAAATGGATAGTCTCAGTGCTTCAGAGTTTGTTTCTATTTCAGGCTCAATCAAAAGGCTAAAATGTGGTGCCTGCTTGTCAGTAAACATGCACGACAACACAAGGTAGATGAGGCAAAAACAAATGAGCAAGCTGCTCAGAAAGTTGCTGCATGGTGACTCACTTGTGGAAATAGTAAGTTTAGCCAGCTACCTGAACATCACCGAGGTGATAATCAGCATACATAGAAACCATTGTGAGTCAAACTGCAGCTAACTTTAGCTGTCTCAATGAGGCATCGACAATTTACGTCAGCAAATACAATACCAGGATAATGAAAGCAGACACAACTGGTGTACATGTCATACGGCATGTCATGTATTCTACAAATAATGGACCCACTGTCAGTCAATTCTAAAGTACGTCAGCCTCTTCAAAAGATTCATCAGAGCAGCAGCAGCACTGCTTTGCTCCAGGTCACATCCTCTGTTGCTCACCCTGCGCAACAATCCTGATGAAACCAAAAGAATCAGAAGATGTATACCAGCTTTCATGCGCACAATGTTTGACATGTGGAGGCTAGAGTCCGCCTTGGCTTTCTTGTTTAATCACTGCAATAACAAATTCAACCAAAAATGGCCACTTTATGCTGGAAATCAAGTTCTTCTCTTGGCCAAGAAACCAAAGGGTTATATGCTCACTTTGATCAAAAGTGAAAAAAAAATTCTGGTGAAATATGATCTATTTAAGAAATATTTCCCTGCTGGAAAGATGTTCTTCTCATAAAACTGGGCTTTCTATGCAGTAGAAAGACACAAATGCTTTCAAAATTGGTGCTACATGACCAGAGAAAACAGAGAAAAAGGGCTGTGGCGTCTGCTTTTGCTCAAAATCTGTATTTTGTAAAATGTATGGAAGTAGACATATATGTCAAAGAAAAAAGGCACAAAGGCATATTTTAGGATTATATGGAAAGTATGGCAATTAAGTATGTCTAACAATCAAATAACATTCTGTGCACACAGAGTTTCTATCCAGAGTTTGCATGTTCTCCCTGTGTCAGCGTGGGTTTCCTCCAGGTGCTCCAGCTTCCTCCCACAGTCCAAAGACATGCAGGTTAATTGGTGACTCTAAATTGTCCGTAGGTGTGAATGTGAGTGTCAATGGTTGTCTGTCTCTATGTGTCAGCCCTGTGATAGTCTGGTGACCTGTCCAGGGTGAACCCTGCCTCTCGTCATTCCCAAACAGGCAATAATTATGTGGAGAAGACGAAAAGTTTGGCACTGAAATTGCATAGGGAAAAATAAAGCTGTGAAAGTTGGAGGATTTGGTGGAGCGGTTAAAATCAACTCTAAAAAAGTGGGTTTGATTCATAAATCATGATCACATTCCTTATACTGTGTGTGAACTTTTAAGTTTCAGCAACCTTGTGTCGTTGTTTTTTAAAACCAAGATTAAAAAGTTATTGTAGTTTTACTGATTTAAAAATACAAGCTATAGCTTTTGCCGTGTCAGAGTTGTTTTTGTGTTTCATCTCTTCGTGGCAGGGAAACAGAAACTTTAAATTGTTTATGTCAACAACACATAATTTACATTTTGTGCTTATTTCAGAAGTTTGGTGAGGCCCTGCTGGAATTAAACATTAACGCTGCAGTTCGGGTCTGCGGCAGCATTTGGAAAAGATTAGACTATTTATCTAACGCCACTTTGCAGCACTTGAGTAAGATTAGGCAATTCATATTCTGTTTGCATATGTAGCATTTCAGTATGTTAAGAGGGAAGCCAGTTAAAAGATGATATATGCAGGCAATATTCTGAGTGTACATGATGCAGTGGTGGTGTATAAATCATGCAAAAATATATCATCGTTACATATTCTGCACTCGAGATGAAGCTATATGCATAATGACTAGAGCCTCATTTAAATTCTCAATTTACACACTTTCTTCATGAGCTAAGCCTCCACAAACACCAGCACCACTCTGCACACATGCACACAGGAAGTAGTATCAGAAGTCAAACTAAGTATAAAACAGCAGTCAGACACTTTTTTTTCAGCACTTTATGATATCCTAACTCCCTCACAAACACAGATGAACACACACTTATAAACACACTGCTACACAAACACCAACACTCAGGCACACAGACAATGTCAAGCACATTTCTCTGCGCGAAGGGAGGCCGCAATGGTTTCTCTTGTCAACAGGAATGACAAGGCAGCCGACTGTCAGGATGAAAACAATGACAGCTGCACTCTGCAATTACCTGGAACATCAACAAGAACCCATTTACCAAGACATCCCGCTGGGACATCCCATTATTCCACCTGTCAAGACATATGCCACTGGGACTCCCCATTATTCCCTCCACCATCAGGGGAAGCCACACACACTGCGGTCCAAGAGGAAAGCTTGCGTACACCCTAACATCAGAGCACATGTGATTTTATCAAACACACATACACACACCAACAGCCTGATGTGGAGAAATACTGTGAACTGACTGTCATGTCTTCAACTGCAGATAACGTCATCCGTTCACTGAGGCGGGAGACATAGTTTTACTTTCATAAAACAAAGAAGTTGAGAAGACCAACAAAAAGAAAAGTGTATTAAGTATTGAAGGACGGGTGTCAAAATATAGACCCTTTGACTATTAGTAAGATGTTTTGGTGGACAGGGCTTAGCTGGAGGCAAAACAAGTCTCCACAGACATTAGCTAGCACTAGCTAGCAAGTTCTGTTGGCTTGTTTTAGACAATGGAGGAAGATGATGCAAATGGTGTGTTCAGAAATACTCATTTCAAGTGTCGGAGTGCACTCTGGCACAAACTAGACCGTTCATAAATTCAGAGCGCTGTCTGAATGTACCGTTGGGTTATCCAGAGCACCGCACTCTCAGAGTGGCAGAGCGCACTCTGGACACTGTCTGTGGAGACGGAGCAGCAGAGCGGAGTGAATGTGTGATTAACTTAACCGTTGGTTCATTCATGTAGAAATATAACGCTCGTTTCTTCCACCAACAGGGCTCTCATTTTAGTGTAGAGCGTCAGACTGAATTTACCAACGCACCATGTCAGGTCACTCACTCTCCGGGACCGCCAGTGTTACTTGAATAAGTAAACACTGACCAACGGGACCAGACTGGCCGACCCGTATGCTCTCACTCAGTGGATGGATGATGTCACAGGAAGCCAATCTTACAAAGGAGGACCACACTTGAACAGATTTGTGTATCCGTCCAGTCCTTTCGTCTTATCACATGTAAACATAGTTGTGTTCCTTTTTGTTGACAGACAGTGACAGCTGGTATGAGATAAAATTAAAGTTTTGAGCCATGCCTCCTTCTATTCTGGCTCCCAATAACACAACAAGACCACATTTTAAGACGCCTATGTAGCCTACAGCCCTGTGGGGGAGTGTCGAGTTTTGCCTCCACCTAACAATTGATGTTATTGTGACGTCAGCCCTAAAAGGGTCTATACAAAAAAAATAATTACTAATGCATTGCGACATTATCTGCATTCATTTGAAAAGTCAGGATAATTTAAAATCAAGTCATCAAAATGTTTCCATTAACTTCAAACATTTACAGATTGTTCTGACAGCTACTTTGTTTCCACTGACCACATTACGGCTCTTACCTCACCCATGTTAATGCAACCTTAAGGGTCTTTTTAGCCTTCAAGTCTATTTCCTTTCTGGTTAAGTGCACAAGTACATGATTATGTATCAGGCTGTGAGCTCTGTCAAAACTCCTCAAGTACACAGAAGCACTAAGGCTGCAGAGGAGACACCGAAGAAGAAAGCAGCTGCCACTTAAGTCCTGCTCTCTCTGCACAGCCGGTACAGACGAGGAGTAACACCCCGTCTGTACAGGCACCCAAGTGAAAGCAGCACATTAGTAGCTCAGCAGCAGCACTTTCAGTCTCACACAGGTGTCTAGACAGGAAGCATTCAGACACAGTAGTGCTGTGTAGGTCACCCGCATTTTGGCGGCCCAATTCACAATCACAGTATTTACGTTTGAAAGAAGAAAAAAAAAAAAAGACTTGAAAAGACATTTTAAACAAGAACCATTACAGTGCATGGCCTGTTCAGACAGCTTTATTGATTAAAATAGAAGTGAATCTGTTCTGCTAGAAGCACATGAGATGGACAACTGCAAAACAAGAATGAGATGCCTCCTGTGCAGACAGGTAGGCATAGCTTATTGACAAATGCAGCTTAGATGTGCTTCTCATGTGTAAACAACCAAATGCCAGAATCAGACAACATTATATCCTGCCTAATCAACTTTCCCAGTTTAGCAAGTCTGCTGTGGCAGTCGGTTTTAGTGTTGCATGGAGTTAGGGCATACAGACATTGCATTATCTTTTTGCTTTTATTGATCAACTTAGTCAAAGAATGGACGCTGCAATCATAAACTGAAAGTGTCTGCTTCTTACAGCAGCACAATGTAGCAGGAGCACTTATTAGGAGAGTGAGGGGAGTTGACCAATAGGACTATGGCGGAGGATTTTGTGTGAAAGACAAAAGTAAAAGCACCTATTTGGCAATATTTCAGATTCAAACCCAATGCTAAAAGGGACACTGATAATTTTAATGAGGGAAAAGGAGTTGATTATATGCAACTAATTCACATATTTCATTCAGGGCACCCTATTTAAACTGCTTTGGTCTGCCTACTGTCACTGCTTCCCACCCATGACCCACCTCCACCCCAGCTCCTCCTTTTTCTGTTGTGTCTGACTTATCAATGTCATTTCTGTTTGTTATTGATGCTGCTCTGTTCTGTTTCTGGGGGGTCTTTGCTGCTGCTCTCCCTGCCTCAGGATTTCCATGTAGGCGCATGGAAGGGCAGAGAGGTGTGCTCTCTCCACCTTTCTGCATAGGCCAGAGGAAAGGCAGAGAGGCCCCAGATCAGAGCCATACCACTAAATATATCACAGCAAATGGAAATAAAATTTCCTTTGACTGAAGTGTTCCTGACTAAGCTGCATTTCCTGTGACTACTTCATCACAAAGGACAAATCATGCTCTGACAGTTAAATGCTTTTCATGTGAAGCTGCAGCATTAAGAAACGTAAATGGACTGCATTTGTATGGCGCTTTTCTAGTCCTCTGACCCATCAAAGCGATTTTACACTACATGTCACATTCACCAACTCACACACTGGTGCCCGAGGTTACCATACATGATAGCACCTGCTACTCAGTAACCATTCACACGCACTCTCACACCGATGGAAAAGCCCAAGGATACTTCAACATGCAAACTAGAGCAGCTAGGGATTGAACCACTGATCTTACGATTAGTGGATGACCTCTGAGCCACAGTCGCCCCATGCCATTTTCATTAGCAGTAACTTAATACAGCACTATACAGATATTGAGCATCACCACAACAAATTCTTGTCCAGTGCAGTCTGTAACATCAATGCTGTCACGAGTTTCTTAACCTGTTCTGGTGTAGCATCCCAAGTCAGGATTCAACATTAAGTCTAACATGTCTCAGTCAAGTCATGGCAGGAAAATAATCACTAATCACCCTATCTGACAAAATGAACATCTGGAAAGACAGAACTGTTGCGTAGTCAGATCCTAGCCTGGTTCCCAACCTCTGTATCATCACCCACATTTTTCCAGTCACTCAAATAGTTTGGTGTTGTACCCACTGACAGCTGTTTATGAATGGGGATGTCACCCTTTCAAACAACTGTCTAGCTACTGTATATGCATGAAAAATAGCAACAGATGAGATCTGTTCTGCTGTATAGGTAGTTGTGAGTCGACCTCCACAAATAACTCGTACGTCAACTTCTTTGATCACAGTGAAAAATGTGAAGTTAACTGCTCCTAGCAACTGCTACATGACGCACATGAGCACAGTGTCAGGCTGACAGCATGAAGTGAAATGAGATGTTAATTCAGTCTGAATATCAGACCAGTCTGATCCCGGCATTACGTCAAACTTCACCTAATCCAAATTCAAACTCAGACCCAAATCTTGTCTCTAAATAACTCCTTTCACAGAATATGTCAAGACGTCTTCACTCTGTAAGTCTACAAGTCAAAACCCACTCACATCCCATACAAAGGCTGGACTGACATATGAAATGAAGTCTGTGTCTGATCTCATCTAATGGTCCTCCAACCAGCATGTAGCTGTCAGTGTCATATACTGGTGAGAGCAGTGAGTCATGCACCTCAACTATATGTCTTTGTGTTTGTGGTATAAAAGGTGTGGTATTAACACTGCACACGTATATATCTGTCTTTAGCCTTTTCACATCAGTGATGGCTGGCACATCATAAACTGACATCCTGTATGGGAGCTTTTGTTTGATCAATGCCCTGCACGTCAGCGCTGAGCCTACTTCACAGCATGGGAAGAAAAAAGAGGCGAGATGGAAGAGATGAAGAGTTGTCTTCAATCAACTTTCTGTTGTCAGCATCATGCTGTTTGACTTTCTCGGTCTACACAAACACACATATATAGCACACACTCTGCAAAGCTTATTAACAGTTGTTTTGTCACCCTTTAAATTATTAAATTAAATGAATTAAACCATTAACCAAAGGAAAAGAAACAGAACAGTTCTCTGTCTACTCATCTGTTCATTTTATTTGTGTGTGCAAGAAAAGAGCCATTCACACTCAGTAAATATCTGCAATCATGTTTGGACATTTTTCAATGGAAAATAAAATGAGACATTACATACATATCCAACCAGTTATAAATCTCCCAGAAAGGAACTGAGAAAGCAAAAGCACACGTCTATAAAGGCCAAAGCACACCGGCTTCGAGCGGCGCGCATCAACAAGTACGCCCCTATTATTTTCAATGTACAACACCACACCACGGGCGTAACTTCATTATTTCAGAAGCTTAAAGTTTAGTTCTGGTTCCTCTGTCAAGTTTAGAACTACAGTTTTTAGTTCTGCTGCTTATATAAGATATTTGCTGCAGGCACATCACTGCTCTTACCGCATTACTCTCAGCAGAAAAAGTCTACTCGATTTGAAGCAATCTAAGTCACCGACAATTCAGATCTTCGACCTTCTAAGGACAGCCCTACTAAATACAACCCGCTGCTTCTTACTTTGCACTTGGATTATGCACCATTTAACCAGCCAAAGTGGAACTGGACACATCCTGAATGCACCTGCCCCATGCACTTTAGACCATGTGCTATAGATCATTTAAATATCGTCCTTAAACTGAAATATGCCTATTTCAGCAGGATCTTTTTTCACAGTAAGGGCCAGATAAATAAATATTCTGAAGGACCGCAGTGGATAGCAGCGTGACATTTAGAGTGTATTAGGCTGACACTTCTCTTCCAAATGGAGTTTTCTGTGCTCTGTTTGAGTTTTTCTTCAAGGAATATAATCTGCCAAAACTGAGAGTAGACATCTTGGATGCCAGCGAGCAGAGGAAGCCTTACTGCTCACTCAGTGGTGACACACTTCATCTTTCAAGCTCCTAACAGTGATTACATACTTCTCTGGCTGTGCTTACTTTCAGCTTGTTCTGTGATTACAAACGCTGCACATCGCTACTGCTCAAAACTACTCACCCAGCATTTGTTTTAGTCACTAAACTTCCATTATAAAACAGTCAAACATACTGTATAGTTATCTTAAAGAGCAGTATCAGGTTGATGTTGTTCGTATGCTGACATCTGATGGAAAGACGTTCGTGTACTGATAATTTATCACGTGTCAACTCATAAGAACACCGCAGAAAAAGATTAAGTCTAATATGCTCGGCTGAAGACACAGAGACGGGAATCACAATGTGTTTAGACTTCCCACCACTGCCAAACCTCTAACCTGGCAGGATGTCAGGTAACCAAAACTCCACACAATAAACAAGTCGCTTAAAGAGTCCATGTTAATTGTGTTTACAAGCCCCGGGTTGTTTGTAATTAACCAAACTGAACTCTAACAAACCAAAAACATGCAACAAAATAAACTTTTCCACTGTGGTTTAGGAATGATTGCATGCAGAGTCTCAGAATAATCTATGACGAGAACAATGACTAGTTAAATATCTAATGCAGAGTGTAAAATGCTTCTCTTCTCCTCATCTGTCATCAGATGTACATCAGCAGAGATGGCTGCTATCTCAGTGACACTGACCCTCTCTGTCTTTCATTCTATCAGTTTACATTCATACTCCCTCTTTCCAGTTCTTCTCCTCTTTGCTGCCTTCTGTGTCTGGCCTCTCACATCTTTCAACCTTCTTCATCTCCTCTATGTCATCCCTCTCCTCACCTTTCTCAGACTATTTCTGTCTTCAGAAAAATACAAAGCTGAGGAGGCCTCTCTACTGTAAACACAGGACACCATGTCCACATGAACAGGCTTACTTCAAATGAAGAATCCTCACAATAACAGCCATTAGATAGCAAAGCTGTAGTTGGTACCTTCCAGAAATAACTTTTGTTATATTTGCTGAAACTTTCACTGTATTAACACAGAAGGACATGAGACAGACAATCTGTGAATCTGCCTCCTTGATTTCCCTCTATTGGCCAGACTACACACCAATAAAAATAACCAGTAAGGAGCCGTCAAGTCTCTAATACAACTGTCAGTCATGTCAATAACTGCTTGTGAACTGTCACTATGCTGAAAACAGTCGAGCCTAAATGAAGCAGCGCCCACTGGCTGGAGCAAACTTTCTAATTTTGCAGCTAAACAGTCCACTGAAATATGTTTCTGAAACATTTGAGGCGAAGAATAGGCAATGCAGTGACAGAATTTCGAGTCATATTTGATCTAGTGTCTATATACAGACTCTACATTCAGTGAATGTAGAGTCTGCAGGCACACCCCGGAGATCTTGCCTCCGGAAGAAGAGCGGAAGAGCCCTGGTTTCTGGTGCTAGGCTGTTTGTAGTCCGCGTGATATTGACCAATCACGTTTGAGCCGGCTGCAGTTGTTGCCAGGTTAAACGCTCCGTGCGGTGAACTAACGAGGCGGAACATAATTGGCGTCACTGCAAACTCTGAATCCATCGCAATGGTTCAGCATATTTACTTATATATAAACGGAAGTCGGAAACGGAAATTCGCCTCCTCCGCCCAAATCAAACCGGAATGCCAAAAAAAATCGGGGGTCTGCCCCCAGAGGCTGTATCACCGTCTGCCGGAAGTCAGACGCCGAATACAGCCGATGGGTTCCGAGAATGTATTTGATCAGCACTGCCTAGTTTAACAGTTTGACTGCAACTCTCGAGCAGTGAATGACATGATTGACAGTAGGGCTGCCTCGATTAGTCGACTAATCGATGACTAATCGACTATCAAAATAATCTGTGACTATTTTAGTAGTCGACTAATCGGTTTGAGTCATTTTTCATAAAAAAAAACTATAAAAGTACCCTAAAATACTCCTATTGCAGCTTCTTATGTTCAGATACTGGCAGCTTCACACACTCTCCTATGACGGTGAACTAAAACCCTTTGGCGTGAGTACGAAACAAGACATTAGATGACATAGTTTTGGGGTTTGGAAGAGACAGACCTACATTTTTCAACATTTTAACACATTTTTCGATAAAATGATTAGTCGACTAATCAAAGAAATAATCGACAGGTTAGTCGACAATGAAAATAATTGTTAGTCGCAGCCCTAATTAACAGCTGCGTTAGAGACTCCTTGGGTCCGATTAGTTTTCCAAAATCTGTTAGATCCTTGCAAATAAATTTTCACCAAAAACACATCAAGCAGCGGTGAAGTGTGGCCCGCAGGGAGCCGCCATGCAATGGCCATGACTCTGTGGCTGAGTGCGGCCAAATTAAAATGGGGCATAGTTTACAGGGGTTAAAGCAAGAAAAAAAAATTGTGCCTGAAATGTGGAGCACAGAAGATTTGTGTGCCTGAAATCTGAAATCTCTTCTGGAGCGGGGGGCTTGGTGTTGCGGTCACAAAATGAAGAAATAGAAATTTATGTGTTGCAAAGGAACATGTTTATTATCAAAACGAACAAAAAGATTATAGCTTTAGTAGTTACTTTTCAGATTAAACTTTTATATCATAATGAGTTTATAAATAAAGATTAAACTTTCAGTGGTTACCAGACTTTTTGACTTATAGCTCCTACATCTCTTTTTTGCCTTGGTGCTATTTATTTTTAGAAGCTAAATCATTTAGGCTGTTTGCAAAATTGTATCGCGCTTGATGTGAATTAAATAGGCAGTTACGTCGAAATTTCGCCTCTGGGCAAGCATGTCATCATTGAAATGGATCATATAATGTTGTGGTGGTGACTTTAAAACTTCAGGATAGAGGAACTTTCGTTTCTGTCTGGTTTCTGTTACCTTACCTTCAAAATTACCGCTGGCTTACCGGAGCCTCTCCCACTCCGTCTGTGCTCTGTGTCTCAATGTGACATGATGTGAAAGCATGCACAGGCGTCAGTGTTGATTGGCTATCACTTGTGCCGTGTAACCAATCAGAGGGGGCTGCAGGCAGGGAGGGAGACGGCTGTATCGGAGCCGAAGGAGCGAGTTTTAAAATACATTTATTTGATAAGTTATCGATGAAAAAACGTCCAATGCCGATTATGGCAAACAGTAGGTTGTGTTGGGGCGTCGATGGCTTAGTGGTAGAGCAGGCGCCCCACGTACAAGGCTGTTGCCGCAGCGGCCCGGGTTCGAATCCAGCCTGTGGCCCTTTGCTGCATGTCATCCCCTCTCTCTCTCTCCCCCCTTCACGCTTACCTGTCCTGTCCATTAAAGGCAAAATGGCCCAAAAAATATCTTTAAAAAAAAAAACAGTAGGTTGTGTTTACTCGCACACTACGCCTAAATCATTTTCCCGGTTCGCACATATATATATTTTTAGGGGCAAATGCGAGTGAAATGCTCGCACTGCAGAGCACTTCTGCCCGTGCCGGACAGAAACTTCGCCACACCGGAAATCCGGTGCTGTGCCGGAGAACTTTAACCCCTGAGTTTAACTCTTACAAAGAACACAAACAATTCCTTCCTGCCTGAAACACTTGAACACACCGTCTGGCCGCAGAAAAGTTCAATCACTGCAGCAATCCGTAGTTTGCCACTGCTTGGTATGGATTTTTTTAAGCATTAGAGGCAGTAGGAAATGGAGGAGGTACATGATCTTTTTTGCAGATTATCTCATGTAAAACTCACAAATATGACAAAACAGTTGCTTTCTTAAAAGTTACTAGCTGTAGCAGTGCTGTTGAGAAAAAAGTGACTACTGAATATTTGTGAGTTCACCAAAATCAAGCTGAAACTCCATTTTAGCCTGTAATGTGTACGAGACTGGACCATGAATTTAGGTGGTTAAAAGAAGACAAATACAGCCTTACCGACACAAAACAGTGAAAAATACTCAACAGTCTACTTGTCTACTTGGTCCAATACAGCAGTTCAACACAAACTCCTGGTTGACATGAAAACTCTACATTAGAAAAGCTGTACACAGGGTGTCTACAGGTATAAACAAGTTAAAGTTGAAGACTTTTTAAGACCTATTTAATGCCACTTTAAATTCCATTTAAGACTAAACTTGTGATGGAAATACACGCCAAAAGTGAAATTATACTCTTTCTAAGCACACACATTGACGTCAGTTTAAAATGAACAGTAAAAATGACCCTGACGTTACTCTCTGTGCTTACGGCTCTGCATGAGCGATTTCACTGCCCCTGATCCCCATCTTACCTGGTTTGAAACACCTTCAACAAACAGCACAGTTTGCTTCTTAAACATTCCAAGGCACTGGCTTGAGTAATTGTTGTTATTCTACTAAGCTATTTGTCCTTGCACTTGCATTTTCCCATTCGTTTAACGATCCAGATTCATTGCGTGATCTAAGTGCATTGAGGGGGCAAAAATAGGGCATGCACACATACGGGTGTTGTGTCAAAGTCTGCTGTCTCGTCGAAGAGTGTTTCCCTTCTGTTAAAATTTTATTTCCTATAGCACCAACACCAAAAATTATGTCAGTGATGTGACCAAAAAAAAAATAAGATCCATTCAATCTGAATTTAAGACTAGCCTTTTATTAGTAAATGTGTTTTTAAGACATTTTAAGACTTTTTAAATACCCGCGGCCACCTTGTGTACACATTTTTAAGTCTTGTAAAATGAGCACAAATACAATTTCAAGCAGCTCTGAGCTAAACTCCCTGACATTATGTTTCAATAACATTGTTATTTAATATCTTTGTTCTGCTTCTGCTGAAGGCCCGACTCTCACTTCATCTCTTGACTCCTCATTATTCTGCTGGTGATACAGGAAGTAAACATTATTCTTGTTCTGTCCCTATTGTGAGCCAGTCTGGATCAGTCTCTAAAATATGACACTGCTGGTTCAAATAAAAGCTGTGCACGTAAGTTCATGCAGACGCAGAGCAAGGGGGAGGGTGCTGCTGATGATGACAGTTGTAACAAATCACTGAAATAAGGCAGAAAAAATTATTTGTCTATGTATAGAAGATATATAAAAATATAAAGGAGATGTTCTGCATGTTCTGTTCCTTTCTGCAGATGGGGAAAGATATCACACTGATTTATTACATCTGCTGATGCTGTGTTTCACGACATACTGTGGGCGGAGTTTTCAACATAAAACACAGACACGCATTCATCCATCATGCTCACAAACAGACACACAGAGAGAAGAAATGTACATGCACATAAAGTTGCTCAAACGGTGCCCCCACACTCCACCCACACTCATATTTTAAAACCCATTCCCACAATCATCATTTAGCATAATTATTGAATCTGAACTAACAAACATTATAAGGAAATCAATCTCTTTTGTTAAAACCAGCTGAAAATTCAGTTTCTTATGAGACTGAAATGTCTGGAAAATCATTTCTCTCCTCACATTAAAAAAAAAATGAAGTGAAAAACACAGATCTAACCTGAATTATGATTAAGGGCAGTACCCACACAAATTCTTTCAAGCAGCTTATGTAACACTGAAAATAAAGACTTCAAAGTTCATACATTACACATTCCCCTTTTAACAGTCCACTGTGAATTAGTGCTTATGGTTGAGTCAGACAGGTTTTGCAGTTGCTCGTGACCTGACTCACTCTACAGTATTAGTAAATCCATTTCCAGCTGTATAAAATAAGATTAGAGCTGCGTAATTGTAGCAGACTACAGGGAAGGAATGTGCACTTGGAACGTATCTCGTTCCTGACGACAGGCAGGAAGTCAGGATAGTTTGTTTTCTTCAAAATATAAAAAGATAAGGTTGAATTCCCACACATCAGCACTGAGTTTCTGTCATAGACCTCCCTCAGGCATGCCTATAATGTTGAATCTTTAATCAACTCTACTGAGACTGTGCAGGACGTCAGCGTTTTGTTTTGCATGACTTCAGATGTACATGAGACAACATTTGGTTTTTTGCAACTTGTGCAATATACTGTATTTTATTTTTCCCCTGGAAGTTGAAAAACTAACAAACATGGTGTCTCTTTAAGTGATAGTGAAGGGGTTTGGATGATTTAGAGAGTTAATGTATTTTCTCATCACACGCCTTCATGTCTGAACAGCTGGTTGCACCCTGTGTGTATTGATCCCTCAAGATGCTCACCTGACAGTGATGATTTACTGTCAACTTTAAGTTCCACTTCATGGTTTTATTGATTGTATATATGCCTCTGGTGCTTACTCCGCTGTTTAGACCTGCAGTGGTTTCATTTTATTTTATCTAATGGGAATAAACTGCCCTTTTCCCCAATCTAGTGAGTTGATGTATTTTCTGCTCAGTAATTAGAAAATAAAACAGTGAAAACATACCAGGAATTGCTGAATTCTTTGCATGTCAGGTCGTGGCTGAAACCTCATGGACCACACTGAATCTGTTCATTCTTATCGATTCCTGTGGAAAGACAGGGTTTGTCTTTTTAGTCACAGGGGACACACACCATCATCAAAGAACAATATGCCTTATTAGATTTATAATATTCAACCTAGCTTTACGTTGCTCAAATATGTCACTGCACCCTTGCCTGATCCTGTTAGCCTTTATAAGACTTGACTTGAGTGATGAATCTGATGACTAAAAAATAGCAGTAACTTCACTTTAATTCTAACATCACTCGGACTTCAGCCTTTTGACTTGGGAAATACAGTAAGAACACCCTACACAAGGCCAAAGATTTAAAGTCACGTCATAGAAAAGTATATCCGTTGTGCCTGACAACAGATACTCTTTATTTAGTCCAACAGCAGCCATCACTTCACATGAGATATGTTTGGCAGTGCACACCACCAAACAGACAACACATGATACCTCTTAATATCACATTCAAATGTTAAGACTTGATATGTGATCAACAAAACACAGACATGGACATGTAAAACATTCATCTCAGAAATTACAAATGATTATAAATGACCTTACTAACAGAAGACATTATGGCAGGAAAAGCAAATGTCAGGTGTAATTAATAACATTAATGCCTACATTCAATTTAGATTAATCAGTTTCAAGGTAGTTTCAGGTATTTTGCAGGCTCATTCAATTAGCCATCATTAACAGTTTTTATCACTTGTGGTTTTCCTCCTATGAGAAGTTGAGATGTCTGCCGTGATTACAGTCTAAGGCCTATGCCACATATGTCTTACAATTTTTTAAATGACCTTAACTTTGTTGAGGGTGACAAGTTTAAGACTTGCACTTGATTTGAGGCTTATGGGTCTGACTTAGAGGGTCTGACTTTGAGCGCCAGTAAGCTCAGTCCATAGGGACCTGGCTTGGGAACCAGAGGGTCGCCGGCTCAAGTCTCTGCACAAACTAAGCATGGAGCGTAGAGTGGTAGCTGGAGAGGCGCTAGTTGCCTCCTGGGCGCTGCCAAGGTACCTGAGCAAGGCACCAAACCCAAAACTAATCAGGGCACCTGTCCAAGGCAGCTTCCTCGCTCTGACATCTCTCCATTTAATACATGTATAGATCTTGTTTGTGCAGATTTATGTGTATTTCAGGCCTGTGTGTATATGACAACAAAGCAAAAAAATTGAATTTCCCCTCAGGGATTAATTAAGTATATCTTCATCCTCTTAACAGTCACGACTTGGGACTCACTGCACTTGTCTGAAAAATCTAAATCTGTTCAAACTTTCTGACATAATCCTAAAACACATCTTCCCATTCTTTCTTCTGAAATATATTTTTCATTAATGATTGTTTTATCTTGTCATAGCCTGTAGGTTTAACTGAACTTTACTTAACTTTTAATCATACATTTTCATCGCCTTTTTTCTCTGTCACAAATGTTTTGATTGTGCTTCATGTTCAGCACTTTGTGTTATGCCTTAATTGTGCTGTATAAATAAAGTTATCATTACTGTACTTGTGACTTGCAAAACACACTTTGTCGCACTTCTGGATAACATTAGTTCAATACAGTAAGTTAATCTGCTGTCTCAGAACTCTGATGCTCCTGTAGTTTCACTTTGTGACACAGTTTTGACATGTCAAAACAACAATACAAAAGTTTTCTAGTAACGTTACCTTTTAGCTAGCAGCCCAACATCAGTTAAGCTAACGTTTTAGCCACAGACTGTAAAATAATGGAATTAGCCACCGTGACGTCACCCATTGGTTAGTGGCATAGGTTTTAGCTTGGCTATAACCTACTAACATTATGTTAACCGGCTTTAAACTAACAATAAGCTAGAGCTTTTTAAGCTAACGTTAGCTTTACAAATAACCGTCCCTCCATATTTTGTTGGCGGTAGTTTTGTTTTTTAAGCTAACGTTTAATGACTGCCATCATAAAGATGACAGAACATTCATATGAGTCACCGGTTAAACTTTCTTACCGGAACATTTTCCGCACTGCGGCAAACTGCCGAGCTGCTTCCGTTACCGCGACTCCATGTTGATGGTTTGAATTGATTGGTTAGCCGTACTGCAGATAGCATTCTGAGTCAGCCCATTGGTCAGAGCTGGTCCAATCAGATTCTTTGTAAGCGGGACGTTCGTCATCCTCCACATCTGTCTGAGTATGAAATAAAAGTATGTAAATATAAAGTGATCTGTCTGAGTATGAAATAAAAGTATGTAAATATAAAGTGATAAAAAAAAAAATAGAAATAAATAATTANTCGTCATCCTCCACATCTGTCTGAGTATGAAATAAAAGTATGTAAATATAAAGTGATTAAAAAAAAATAGAAATAAATAATTAAATATAAAGTAATAAAATAGAAATACAAATGTGCAATATGCTACAATGTTAACACTAGTACTTCATCACTAGTATATCATCACTATGCTGAGTCTGTAAGTGTGTAAAAAACAATATACAAATATGTGCATTGTGCTTAATTACACTGTATAAATTAGTGGTATATTAAGAACTATAAAATTTGTATTATGCTATAATGGTTGCTAATATATATATACACACATATATATATATATATATATGTAATACAAAATAGAATAAGGAAAAAAACAAAAGAAGTATGTGCTCATGTGCACTGTATGTTGAATAAATACATACATTCAAGAGATGTTGATGAGAATAAAGCTGTAGCTATACTTTAGAGTATTGCCGCAGCTGTATTATTGCACCAATTATTGCACAATGAAAAAGTAATAATAATTATAGCTGCTGCACAGCGATGGGTTGGGTCCTGGCATTTTTAGGCAATTCTGAGCAACAAGCAGAAGAACTGGAAGACATTTAGGAATTTAGCAACACAATCTGCCTTTTGCATCAGCTGAGGCTTGAACTCACAACTTCTGAGACTTAAGATCAATTCCTATCTCACTGAGCTAATTAGTCAGTGACAATTTGACTAAGCCAGACGTGCAGGTTTAGCAGCTGTCCATGCATGGAAAAGCAGGTTTCAAACCACTGTAAAAAATTCAGTCATTGAAACAAAAATCTGAAAATACACATATTGCATCTAGACAGCATGGAAATGTTGGTAATTTGTTTGTAACAATGATTGATTTGCTCCATAAGTGAAAAACTGATGTTTAAAATTGCCATTTTTACATTGACTCCAATTGTTCACATTAGAGCAAAATTCAAAATGCTGTCAAAAATTCAGTTTTTGAGATAAAATTCTGAAATTTGCCACACATCATCTACCATGACTCTAGAATTTTGTCATTTTTTTCATGAACATTGAAGATTTATTTAGCAAGAATTTGCATGTATATGTTTACAGTACCGTTTACAGTCAAACATTTTGATGCACTGTAGGCTCAATTTTTGATAAATCAAAAATCTGAGAAACATAGTTTTTGTAGGACAGTCTGAAGATGCTCTGTAGCAAGTTTGGTGTCAATTGAGCAAAAATTGTGGGAGGAGATAGGTTTAAGAAGTTTTACAGTTTTTGAAAAAAACAGAGTGATGAACTTCATAATTTTTAATAGGTTTAAATGTACAAAAGTTTCTTCAGTATTGGGGCTACAGTTTGATGAAAGTTGTGAAGTTGTAGCACGTATGGTTGATTTGTTATGAATTTTCAAAGTTTTGAACTTTAGACGCTTGCTGTAGCGCCACCATCAGGACTATTGGCTTGAGTTTACAGCTGAGGATATCTGGCATGAGACTGGACCTTTGTGCAAAGTTCGGTGAGTTTTCACCCATGGGAAGTATGATTTCCTCGGAAGAAGAAAGAAGAAGAAAAAAGAAGAAGAATACCTAGGATTACAATAGTGTCCTGGCAGCTTAGCTGCCCGGACCCTAATTATACCTTAAGTCACTATTGCACAGTAGCATAATAGATAATTATGAATTATAAATGTAGGTAGGATAACCATAGCCCGGGATGAGACATCCAACCAAGGTATTTCTACAAAGATATGAAAAGGACATTGTTGTGGACTGATTCCAGAAGATTTATGTATAATGGTCTTGTACCCATGGTTGCATTTTTTGGATTTTATTTACCAGTTGATGTTCCCTTTCTAATGAAAATGTAATTTTTGGCTGTTGCACTTACCCTTGTACCAAAGCAATTCAATACTATATCATCAAATTTATTTCATGACTTGCACCAGACTATCACAGGGCTGACACATAGAGACAGACAACCATTCACACTCACATTCACACCTACGGACAATTTAGAGTCACCAGTTAATTAACCTGCATGTCTTTGGACTGTGGGAGGAAGCTGGAGCACCTGGAGGAAACCCACACTGACACGGGGAGAACATGCAGACTCTGCACACAAGGGCTCCACCACCCAGGTTCAAACCAGGAACCCTCTTGCTGTGAGGCAGTATATTGCTGACCACTGCACCACCGTGCCGTTGGAAATAAAAGCAACATTATTCTGTATCCTACCATCAGATGTATTACCCACAGATAAGTCCTATGAGATATTTTTTTCAATAATTTGTGCCGACAAGATGTGCTTACTTTAAGGACTTGTACTTTTAGGCTCTGTACAGCCCACACTGGGTAAAAGGCAGGTACACTTATACATTTATATACAGAAAACATAAAGATGTGTAGGAGGGAGACAGCAACAGGGAGCCAAATTATGAGCAAGTGGGCTGCAGAGGGCAAAATATATATATACAAGACAGTGTAACATTAGAAACACAAGATGAAAGAGCGTACCAAAGTGTTTAAAAAGAGAACTCTATTATGAGAACAAGTGTCTGAGGTTAAAACATCACCACAGTGTCAGAAATATTCTCGAATATCATTTTGTGCACTGTGTCTGTTTTTGCTTTCTTGCGTCAGGAGGCGTAAGTGCCGGCATCAGCTGGCTGCCACAAACACAAGAGTATCTGAGATGTCTGATTTGTTTTGAAGAGGAGGACAACAAACATCTGACAACTGTTGTGCTTGAGAAAAGAGCCACAGCCTGATTCAAAACACAAACAGACCCAGTGTGGAAGTCCTCTTTTTCGGAAAATGAAAAATGACGCAGTTGGACATGAATCTGTTCCCGGGTGGGAAATGAAAGGTGAGGACAGAGTGGAGCTGGAGAGGCAGCCCCCCACGCTGGAGTCAATCTGAAAGGAAACCGACTGAGAGTCAGAGTCAAATTGATTTCTTTTTTTTTTTTTTCACTTTATTTTCAAGGAGGTATGGAGGAAAATAAATTCACTTTGAGTTTGCCAAGAATGAGAGGAGGGAGACGGAACGAGGACAAAATGTTTTCACTTAGGAAAATAAATAGGCTGCATTTGAATTTTGATTGTGACAGTCATTTAAATTCCCTCAGGTGAGGGTGTTACTGCATCGGCAAAACTGATATTTAGTCGACTGTTACTGAGCAGGATTGTTACAGTTTTGACTTCACTGAAGGATAAAGTTGGACATCAGTCATGGGCATATTAAGAGACAAAGGGCCCCTGGACACAGACATGCAGAGGGCCCCACCAACTCACCTACATAGAAGCAGAAGACAAACTTTGTCGTTGCCTCTTCTTGTTGTTGTTTTGCATCTCTGAAATCGCTATGCATCTCTCTGTGGCTCATTTGGCATCTTCTGTAGCTGTTTTATGTCTCTTAGTGGTCATTCTGAGTCTCTTTGTAGCTGCTTTTTGTCTCTACACAGTCATTTTGTGTCCATTTGTGGTTGTTTTGCTCCTTTTCAAAAATTTTGTGAGTCTCTGTGTCTCTTTGCAGCTGTTTTGCATCTCTTTGTAGTCACTTTGTGTCTCTTTAAGGTCATTTTGTAGCTGTTTTGTGTGTCTTTGTAGCTGCTTTTTGTCTTCTTGTAATCAAATTGTGTTCATTTGTGGTTGTTTTGCTTCTTTTCGCAGTCTTTGTGAGTCTCTGTTTCTTTGCAGCTGCTTTGCATGTCATTGTGGTCACTTTGTGTCTCTTTGTAGTCATGTTGTAGCTGTTTTGTGTTGCATTTTTTGCTCATTTCATAGTCTTTGTGGGTCTCTGTGTCTCTTTGCAGCTGCTTTGCATCTCTTTGTAGTTGTTCTGTCTCTCAGTGGTCATTTTGAGTCTCTTTGTTGTTGCTCTTCATCTATTTGATGTCATTTTGTGTCCATTTGTGGTTGTTTTGCTCCTTTTCTTTGGTTTTGTGAGTCTTTGCGTCTCTTTGCAGCTGTTAAGTATTTCTTTGTAGTCATTTTTGTGTGTCCTTGTAGTCATTTTGTAGCTGTTCTGTCTCTTTGTAGTTGCTTTTCATGTCTTTGTAGTCATATTGTGTCCATTTGTGGTTGTTTTGCTCGTTTTGTAGGCCTAGTCTTTGTGAGTCTTTGTGTCTCTTTGCAGTTGTTTTGCACCTCTCTGTAGTTGCTTTTTGTCTCTTTGTAGTCATCTACTTTCCATTTGGGGCTGTTTTGCTCCTGTTTTTTGGTCTCTGTGAGTCCCTGTGTCTCTTTGCAGCTGTTTTGCATTTCTTTATAGTCATTTTGTGTCTCTTTGTAGTTTCTTTTCATCTCTTTGTGGTCAATGTGTCAGTTTATGGTTGTTTTGTTTCATTTCAAAGTCTTTGTGAGTATTTGTCTTGTTGCAGCTGTTTCACATCTCTTGGTAGTTGTTTTGTGTCTCTTCGTAGTTCATTTTCATCTCTTTGTGATTAAATTGTGTCCATTTGTGGTTGTTTAGCTTCTTTTCGAGTCTTTGTGAGTCTCTGTGTCTCTTTGCAACTGTTTTGCATCTCCTTGTAGTCACTTTCTGTGTCTCTGTAGTCATTTTGTAGCTGTTTTGTGTCTCTTTGTAGTTTCTTTTCATCTCCTTGTGGTCAATGTGTCAATTTATGGTTGTTTTGTTTCATTTCATAGTCTTTGTGAGTATTTGTCTTGTTGCAGCTGTTTTAAATCTCTTTGTAGTTGTTTTGTGTCTCTTTGTGGTCATTTTGAGTCTCTTCCCGGTCAGTATGTGTCTCTCCGAGTGACACTTTGCAGGTGAAGGCCAGGGGCCCCTGACACTTTGGGCCCCTGGGCCTGTGCCCACCAGCCCTATTCAGTAATCCATCCATGAGATCACTGGGGGTTTTTTCAACTTGTGGTCCTTAAACTTGACATGAAGCTTTAGAGAGACCTCTACACACCACCGCTATTCTTCTGACCTGTGACTACACAGGAAATGTCACCATCAGACAGCTGAGTGTGACTTTATAGCTCCACTTCTTTCATATTTTTAGTGAGCACACCACACCATTGTTTTCCTTGTCTGTCAATCGCAGCCACCAGACCTTAAATGTCAGACACACAGGCTGAGTAACAATGGTGCAATTGTCTTTTTTCTTCTTTAATATCTTATATTAATTTTTACCCACCTCATCAAACCAGAACGATCACAGGGGGGGCTGTAAATGGACATTGTCAGAGAAATTCCATTTAAGATGCTGCTCTAGAAATGAAAGACTTTATTTGGATGAAGGAATAATGACCCTATGTCAGTCTGTCTGATGTGTTAGCAGAGAACGTGAAGCAAAGAATGAGGATTGCCTCTGTTTTTAACTTAAATGTGAAGCTGTGAGGGCCGTCTCCATTAGATGCTTTATTAAGAGGGATGAAACTGTGTCTCAAGAGACCTCCCTGAAAGGTATTTACATTCTGTCTGTGAGGCTTCTGGTCGCATCACACTTTTCATCTCATTCAAACACAAAGGCAGGCAGAGGACAGGAAAATGTACTTAAATTTGTACAAACTGAACACCACAAAGACCAAATGAGGAGGTCAAACATGGAGGAGCAGGGGTCTCGGCAGGTACATTGTACTTCTGCATCACAATAAACCAGGGATTGAGCGTTGATTAAATGAGGCCTAATGTTTCACTTCCCCTGCATCTGAAGTGGTGATCACAGCAGCCAAGCACACATTTTGAGCCCAGACAGAGGCCCAGAGGCAGATGTGGAGGATAAAGCAGCCTTTACTTGGTTAAGTAGCGAGCAAATGGAGATCGTTCCAAACAAACAACTGTACAAAGAGACTGAAGCAGGCAGGAGATCACACATCCAGACTAGACAGAAAAATGTCTGGAAGGAAACTTCGACAGACTGGAAAAGGGAAGAGTGCAAACTTTTCAGGTGGAAGCTCTCTAGTGACATCTGCTGGACAGGTGGGGTATGACAGGGTGTGAATGGACAGGACAGACAGAGTAATAGTCACTGGAATTCAAGGATAATGGAGAAGGGTTGCAGTCATGACTGTGTTGCAGCAGTGGTGACGTTAGCTATGAAAGTTCAGCGACTTTCAGTTAAGGTGACGTAGAAGAGCAACAGTGCAGCAGCAGCCTGCGAGAACCGGAAAGTCCCAACTGTCGAACAACACTGCATCACTGAAGGTTAATAGCCTGTGTATGGAGGATTCGATCTCTCACCTTGTCACATATGGACGTTTGGTCATGGACTTTCCATGTCAGGATATTATGTGCAAGGTACCCTCGGGTGCATTGGTTGTTGACATTCTAGGATGCCGTGTCAACTTTTTTTGGTGTCTGACACTGGAAGTCATTGACCAAGCGTTGGATTTTGACAACTTTGGAGTCAGATCTCTTTGCACAGACACATTTGTTGTAGCGTTATCAAATGCACCAGCCAACAACAGTTTGTAACGCCGCTGGTAACAACATAATAAAAGAAGCCGTAAAGTCCCTATAGGACGGGCGGAAAGGAAGGCGGATGGAGCCAACAAACCCTGGACTTTCACCCAGAAGTCTGCTGTTCCCTTCCCGTGTAAATGTTGAGCCAAACCATGATGTTTTTTTCTAAACCTAACCATGTGCTTTTGTTGCTCAAGGAAATACCACCAAAGTTGTGAGTTTATTTTGAAAAAGACTTTATGTATGTATCAACTGTACATCTCCTGTGAAAACAAAGTGTACTTTCAAAAACTGCAGTGCATGTAACAATTGTAAATTGACAAGGTGTCCTGAAACATCAACAATAGATGCAGGAGGGTTACTAGTGCGTCATATGTAGACGTGAAAATCAACAAACAAAGCGACAATAATTGACGACTTGGGGATGAGAACACTTCTGTTGGTCTAAAAGAGGAGACTGGAAGTTCGTCACTGACCTTGCTGTTAGTTATCGTCCTGTCTTCCATTGCAAAGTCAATATTTTGGAGGTTGCAATAATCCTTTAAAAAACTTTAGCAAAGCCAAAAAATGAACTTTACCTTGAATCAACCCTGAAAATTTGAAAGTGTGGCTGCTTTTTCATCAAAGATTTACAAAAGACTGTATTGATTTCATTTTTTGTAAAGTGTGCTGTGACAAGAACGACAGCTCTTATTCCAAATCTCTTGTCAAGTTTCATCCAGTAAAAGCACAATGAATCATTTGCTCACTTTATCTGCAGAGAGCCATGTTCAGTCAAAACTGCAGTTCAACTAGAAAATGTCCCATCATCATCCTCTACCATCCAGCTGAAAGGCAGATGGAAATCAATACTAATCTAAACTATGACTGCACCACTCAACCTAACATGTACCTCTTGTCCATCTCAGCACGCATAATTCAACATCATGAATCACCCTTTTTCCCCATCTCTCAGCCCCTGCAGCCACAATCCAATCAGACACATCTCCTGTGGTTTAATGAATCCCCACAGGTCGGACTCCTGCTCCATTATTTGTCTGCCAGTGCATGATTCCAGTACAACAGATTGGCAATCACATACCAGGTCTTCACATGTGTAATTGATTTCAACGTCTACAAACCTGTTGTGAATAAGCCCTGACAGAAATGATAATCGTTTCCAAAACTAATTTGCTGCAGTTTATACTGGTAGACTAATCTGTCTCTGTTTGTGTCTGACTCAATCTGTGTCTCATTGTTCGCTGTCTCGCTGTCTCTGCCCGAGGCTGAGGATGCAGTATACACAATATACTCTAAACCTTTAACATCACGGACATCAGTAGTCTAAATTACGTCATTACAGTTTCCTTTCTTTATGACTTTTCTTCTTTCCTTCCTTTTTTTATGTCTTTAAAGACATTCCCACTTAAAAGTTAAAGGTCCAGTGTGTAGGATTTAGGGAGAGTGTGTTTTCATTACCTTAGAGTGAGGTGTTTATATCTACATAGGAGGCGGGTCCTCGTCTACAGAGATCGCCATGTTGCACTGCCATGATTTTACAGTAGCCCAGAACAGACAAACCAAACACTGGCTCTAAGACAGGATCTTGTTTTAACATTTTCGCATCAGCCACCTTAGTTAGCAACCCCTCTGTGGCAAGAGCATTGGAAAAACACTGATTTTTTTAAATGTGAAACTACTTTATTCAGTGTTTTTACCACTTAAAATCATCGCGACTGCTTGTTTTAGAGAGGAGGAGACCTGTGCGGATAATTTGGCTCCTGAAAACACTCTTCTGAATGTCTGGATCTTATGTTGTCAGAGAAAAAAGGTGAGCATTAGCAGGTGCTTGGGTAGTGGCACATCTCTGACATGCCAAACAGCGATGGAGAAGCTGACCACCTCTGAGAGACACCAACCCTTTTTACACAGAGATGACCCTATAGAGTAATTACGCAGTCCCCTTTATGCCGCCTTTGCATTTTTACAAAGAACCAAATAACGACGGCATCATGCCGCTCCAGTGTGTGACTTTAAACAGCATGCTGGCATCGCAGAGGCAAAAGAGGCATCAAGGGTGTTACATGTAATACAACAGTGTTGGCCTCTAGTGTGACATATAACATACCCGTCGACAGCGCTTTCTGATCAATAACAACGGCATAACATGACAATAAAAATCATTTACTGTCCCTGTTATAAGGCGGCTGATCTCTTCCTCTGCTCTGAGGGTAAGGAGCTCCTGGACCTCATTGTTTTCCCAATTTGAAGACATTTTCGGCCACTGTTCTTCTTCTTTGAGTTAGTTTCTAACTGATCGCAGCCACTTTTTAAATCTCCCATGGTGGGTTGGATACATTATATTAAAACATCACACCTGTGCTGCTCATGACCCTGTCCTGCCGGCTATCCTATTTATACAGACCTTGTTTCACTGCAGTCACCATCCTCCATTCTGCCTCTGTACCTTTTATGCTGAACGGCAGACAGCATAACATAAGCATGAAGTTCCTGCTTTGGAGAGGTAGTGTAAAAGGGGCTACTGATTTGAAATGTGAACCTGCTTAATTCAGTGTTTTTCCAGTTTATATCATTGAATCAGTTTGTTTTGAATTGGAAGAGGCCTCTGTGGATAATTTGGCTCATGGTAAAAACGTCCTGAACATCCAAACTTAAAGTTATCAGAGAAAGAAGGTGAGCACACAGAGCAGGTGTTGGGCTGGCGGCCGTCTCTGACATGCCAAACACCAAAAGAGGAATTTTTTTAACGAAAAACTGCTTTTTTTTAAGTGTTTTTACAGGTTTTAATCATCTGATCAGTTTGTTTTGGAGAGGAAAAGACCTCCGGCAATAATTCTGCTCTCGATACAAACCTCCTGAACAATGAACACTGAAGGTAGAGAGAGGGAGAAGTTTCAGCTGGTTGCAATCAATCCTCACCACTGGATACCACTGATTCCTCCTAAATCTTACACACTGTTCCTTTAAGACGAGCATACTATGTAGAGATTGTTGAGTGAGGGGACAACCAGTGCATGTCAATCACGCAAACACTTAAAGCAGTAATATGCACTCACTGTAATGACACAGTATGTTTTTTTTTTAAATGGCCAACACAAAATGCATCTGACAAATGCACTCTTTCCACGTCCATCAAACCAGCTGCCTTTTAGCAGCAGCAGGCAACAAGTGACAAACTATGACATAATATTCAACATGCACAACACATATATAATTACACAAACACTGGTGGTGAGGTGTAGTGTCAATGTGGCCTTCTTTCTAAATCAAATAATTTATTCTTATGTCCCTTACCACAGCTCTTTCTCTTCCATTACTATATATGTCTTCATATGTGTCCATAATTTACTTTGTCCAGCAATAAGCAATAATCTGCACTCTAATATATCCTTTTCTGTATTTTCCAGTTTTTAATTTGACAAAAACACAGTCAACATTACAGCAAACAAAAACAGACAGAGTATTTTTTTATGCAAACTCAAATTCTGGTATGACAGCAAGTTGGGAACAGATGTATTTTTTGTTCTAACCTGGTTTGTTTTCCCTCCCTCCTCTCTCCTCCTCTGTGTTTTTCCCTGAGAAGGAAATTATCTTAACTGTTCCACTGGACCTTCTCCACAGCTCAGTGTTAAAGGTCAATAGAGTCCCTGTGGAAACAATAGAGACCAGAAGACATCGACTTGTTGAGGTGGAACATGACCCGAGGGAGAAATGAGAGGGAGGAGAGAAAAGCAGTTTACAAAAACTTTCACTGTTATTTTGGGGTGAACTGTCCCTTTAAGGCTGTTTTCATCACTTTCTGAAGCTGATCTTTTTTAGTCTTCAGCGTGTTTGCTGAAGCTTGAATGCTGCCGTCCACATTGGTCTTTCTACGTTTATGAATAACCACCCACCACCTTTTCTTCATCCCTTTGATCATTACAGTTTCTCACCTAGAACACTTAATGTGCTGTGGCATGTTCCCCTTTAATTGTCGAGTCATTATTACATTAAAGCAAGACAGGTAGTTAGCAAGATAATGAGGCTGAATATAGAATAACTTTGAAAATGATTTCACACAAAGACTGCAGTGTGATTCTCATGCAGTCTAGATGTGACAGCCAACATGTTGTAAATGATTGAAGTGTTATAAAACTGCATCCATCATCCATCTGTACAGTATGAAGAGTGTGTGACATTATAAAAACACTCTTTGAAAGTAAAAGATCACAAAATACACATTAAGTTAAAGTCTTACCCTGGGCATGTTTCTCTGAGTCCTGCAGTGGGCGCTCCATATTAACACTGACAGCATGTGTTTTAGATGGATGGGAGACGGATTAAAGCTGTAGTAGGTAGTTTTATATTGGAGTGATTTTCACTCCGACCTCGTCACATATCGACGTTTGATCATTGACTTTCCATGTCGAGATACGATGCACAAGGTACCCTGGGTGTGTTGGTTGTTGATGTTCTCAGACACCGTGTCAACTTCAGCCTGTTACATGCATTGTCTGTTTTCAAAATACACTTCTGTTTTTACTGGTGATGTACAGTTTGCATACAGTCTCTTTCAAAATAAAAGCACTACATTGGTTCAACATTGTGAATTTTTGTTTTTTCCTTCTACAACACACACACGTGATTGGGTTTCGGCAACAAATGTGGTTGAGTTTAGGGGAAAAGAACAGGGTTTGGCTTTACAATCTTAGGGAAGCGAACACTGGCCTCCTGGGTGAAAATTGATGGTGCACTTCTCCCACCTGCCCTACCTGGACTTCTGCCGCCTCAATTTGCGTTGTTGTCCTGCCATATTTCCCCCTGACGCCATCGGGCACCATTACATAATAACAGTGACTGGCCATGTATCATGCTGGATGCTACTTATCATGGTGTACTGAGATTTATTACTTGCTGTAAAACACACAGCCATCACTGTACTCTGTATGCTAAGGTAGGTTGGCTGTCCTTGTCTGCTCGTAGGCTTCTCCACTGGTACATCCTCATTTATAAAGCAATCATTGGACTACTACCTTCATACCTCTGTACATACCTCACTTTCACACACAATCCATCTTACAGTTTGCGATCCCAGGACTGTCTATCTGCCTCAGTTCCCAGAGCTCGCACTGAGTTTGGGAAGATCTGCCTCAGTTCCCAGAGCTCGCACTGAGTTTGGGAAGAGGGCATTCATGTATTCTGCTCCCTCAGCCTGGAATGGACTTCAAAAAACTCTGAAGCTTCAGAGCTTCATTTCAATTAATGGTTGGCTTTTTAATGGCTGAGATGGGAGTATGCAAATGCTTTGCTGCATAATGGAGATTTATTATTCTTCAATGCTGCCATTTTGGTCAGACCATGCTCGTAAAAGAGATCATCTGATCTCAAGCAGTTTGCCTGGTTAAATAAAGGTTAAATAGAAAAATAACAATAAAATGCCAACGTGAAAGGATGGATTTTTTTGTTGTTGTCGGACACTAGAAGTCACTGCCCAAGTGCCAGATTTCAATGACTTTGGAGTGAGAGCGGGTTGAACTTTGGCCATAATTAACTTTGAGCATTCAAGTGTTCTGAGAGAAAACTAGACTGCTGCACCTCCTCTTGGCTCTGTTTTCAGGATCTAGAAAATCTAGCCTGTTATGGGAGACTTAACCTATAACCCTATTGGCTGTTATACAAATGCAGATACATGTGCATATCCCTTCGATGAAAACCTGATTCAATTCAGCATTGGCAACAACTGTCTACACTGCAAAGCAACTGAGAAAAAGGAAGACAGATTTTTCAAAAAGAGAGTCTGACAAGAAACGAAAGAAAACGTGTCGGTATCGGCAAAGTGTCCAAAGTGTTAGCTACAGCCTCAAATCACAGTGTGTTTTCCGCCTCACTCCCTGCTGCTACAGACCACCTCACAGGGAGGAGAACGGGTAGCAGCTCGGGAGATGGACCTCCAGTCAGCAGCTGCAGCAACCCAAATCCAGCCAGCGAAAACCCCAGGGCCAGTGGGGTCGATAGCTTCAACTCACCAGCGGATCAGCAAACCTTCTGTTGCTGCCATTACACAAGTTAGACCTGGCACTGCCGGCAGCCACCAGCCCGCTGTGACACCCGGCTCTGGTGGGTTTGCAGGAGAAGGGTGCACTCGGGAGGAAATCTGCTGAACGTTTAACAGTACAAATCTGAAAAAGGACACAACAGAGGTCAAGCTTTAAGTCAGCATATCATTTTGCACATAACTGATTCCAAATATAACAACTGAAAATGACAATTTAGGTTTTAAAATCCCTCGTGTAGGATTTATCAATTAGTGTAAAAGGTACATGCTGTGGCTTCGCTTCAAGATGGACTGTTGTGGCATGATTTATGAGCTTGGTGTCTGTTCCCCTGACAGTTCGTCGCTGCCACAGACAAGGAACAGTCAGGGAGCTGTCCTCGATCTGTAACCACATTAAAGCCTTGTCAGGAAGGATTTTCTCTTCCTAATTGAATTGACTCGATGTGTGGGCTGGCTGCTTCGCCAACTTCTCTCTCTCTGTGTCTGCCCGTCTTGTCTGTCAATTTGTTTTCTGTTTGTCTTTTGTTGCTTATGTCACTGTCTCTTCCCTTTTTAATTTGGAGACGCTTTATTGTTGTCGAATACAGAACAACTCATCGCCAGGAGGAAAAACAACGAATACAATAAGATTCAGTTTGCAAGCACAGAACACAGAGGCAGTATCAAGTTAATTATTTGATCAACTCATACATTATTCTAATATTGCATATAATTTACATGACTGACCTGAAGAGATAAGATTGATTTTCAAGTAATTTTACTTTGCTACAAATAAACTTGGAAAGACTTCAGACATGCTGAACGACACTGTATGAAATTCATCACAGTGAACACTTCGCTGATTTTGATCCATTTTCAAACTTACTTTACTTAAAGTGTGGTAAAGTGTCACTAGATCTGATGACTGTGGAGGCCATTGGAGTACAGTGAACTCATTGTCATGTTTGAGATGATGTGAGCTTTGTGACATGGTGCGTTATCCTGCTGGAAGTAGCCATCAGAAGATGGGTACACTGTGGTCATAAAGGGATGGACACGCTCAGCAACAATACTCAGGTAGGCTGTGGTGTTTAAACCATGCTCAGTTGGTACTAAGAAAATCTCCCCCACACCATTACACCACCAGCAGCAGCCTGAAGCGTTGATACAAGGCAGGATGGCAGGATGAGCTTTAATGCACCACTTAGATAAGTGTAGAAAGAGCAAACTGGTGAAGTAACTGGGAGAGTCAATGTCCTGGTTCAGAGCTTTCTGGGAAGCCAGCTCAGTCCAAAGCTCCCAGCACGGAACGCCAAAGCCGAAAACAGGTGAGTAGCAAACAGTTAGATTGTGTGCAAAGGTACCATGAGAGAGCTGGCAGAAGGAGATGTCAAACAAGCAGGGAATCCAAAAAGTAGGAGGAGTACTCACTGGAGAAGCTAACACACTGCTGTGAAGCTGACCATAGACAGAAAGGGTCTTGTCAGTGGTGATGATGAGTGGAAGCAATCCACAGCACAAAAGTCCACAGTTGGATGAACAGGTAAACTCACTATGGAGAGCTGGGTGACGATCTCTCAAAACAGCCACAAGGAACAGGCGAACAGAAACCAGGAAGGCGGACGCAGAGCTCTTAGTCAGGGACAGAAAGAAGAGTGGTTTACTGGGGAGCAGACGAAACGGTAGAGTCGGGGCCAGGTGGGGTCGGCACCAAGGAAGCAGTCCAGGAACAAAAGCTGGAAAGTCTTACATCGGAATGGTCTTTATAGTGGCAGGAGGTGATGATCCACAGGTGAGAGGCGTTGATGGGGTGAGTGTGGTGGACCAGTAGGAGCGGGAAATGTGTGGACAGGTGATAGGCTGGCAGGTAGGTGTAGTGGAAAGGCTGCAAGAGTGGAAAACTACTGAGTGAGCTAAGAGGGTGGCAAGTATGGCAGGTAAAAAGTGCCCACTGTGACAGAGAATTTGTGAACAGGACATTTCCTGCACAGTGAGAACAGAGGCTGAAAAAACGGAGATCAAACTGTGAAACAAAGCAGCGCTAATCAAATATAAACCAAGATTTTGTTATTGTGTCGGATATTATATATCAAATGATGTGTTACCAGCCAGCTGCCATTGTGTCAAATGGACAAGTTCGTGTTATGTCACCCACCAGCAGCAGCGTTTATAGCACCAGTGTGGCGCAGTGCGTTCTCATACATGTAGGTTTTCTACCTATTGAGCAAGAGCGAATGTCTCAGCCCTTTGTCTCTGTTTTCTCTGGTCACGTAACACCAATTACAAAAGTATCTGTACTGTGTAGACATCCTAGTTTCATGAAAAGCCCATATTTCTAGCAGTGAAACTTCTTTAATTGAACACAGCAGAAAAAACGGGTCAGAAATGTTTGGTTTGTACTTTTTCAGTACTGTGTAGATGACTCAATCAGCTGAGCTGCGCAAAGAAAATAACAAGCCAGTTGCAGCTGGGTGACCACTGATGCCACACATTAAAGGCAGAAACAGCAAACAAGACTCACAGTCACTGTGGAGCTAAACCCTTAATGATCGTTGTCTCTGAAGGGTTAAAAATCTTCAGACATGTATGTAGGTGAAACACGGCACAATACCACTGTGTGCTTTGTAAAAAGTGCTGCCCTGGATGATGTGTGTTTCTCTGAGGGACATTTATCCTGCAGGTTTGACCGTCTCTATCGACAGTCTGCAGAAATTATGGTCTGTGGAGATGAATAGAGTCTGATTGAACTGAATCCAAAACGTACTGCCAAAGCAAAGTGAGGCTGAACTCCGAGCCGTGAAACTAAAACTGAAGTTCAGTCTGTTGAATCATGAGGAGGATGTACGTGTGTATTTATTTATCATTATTATATTCTGTGATAGTCAGTGTGCAAAGTGTTTCTATGAATGTTTACCAGTTGATGTGTGAGCATATGCTGGTCTGCGTGTGTGTGTGGGTCTCAGTGTTGCTCCTTGACTTGTTTATGACTCATTGTGAACACAAAACCAATCCCTGTGCTTCTCACTGGAGCGTCCCTGCTGGCCTGCAGTTTACAGCTTCACATCGACTGTCAATACAAAACAGAAAAACAGGAACAAGTCCGACTACATTCATTTCACAGAGCTGTGTGTTTGCTGTCGCTGTCAGACACCTGATCAATATCACTGTCTGTTTGGGGGTTTGACACGACTCCCATCAGAGACACGACAAAGTTTTTGGGCAAGTCTGCGTCACACAACTCTTTCCAAAATTCAAAATTAGAGATAATGGCCTCAATAATGTTTGTGCTGTTTTATCAGTCAAAGTACTTTACACTAGTAGCCTAATTAGGCCTCGACCCATTCACCAGAAAAAATATTAGCATTGTACATTCATGCAGACGGCGGATACTGTAAACATTCAATTAAATACAGAGTCCCTTTTATTAGCCCGGTGTAGCTTTGACAAATAAAGGCCTGTCTCAAGTAGAGGCCTGGTCTGGTTGCCAAGCAGTCCATCTTTATAGAAGTTCTTTAAATGTATAAACCCAGGATATTGGCTCCCCACTTGAGCTAACATTAGTGAGCTGCTTAGGTCACAAACACCAGCTTTTTGTCGCACTAGCCCGACTGGAAACGCAGCGATGTCTCAGTAAAGAAACAACCACCTGTCATGAAACTATACAGGGTGGTGACACAGCCACGGGTTGCCAAAAACATCCATGTCTGGTGGTTAAAAAGATGCAGCAGTGGTTTGCAGCTTGGCAGGTGTCTCCCCGAGGTGACACGCCATCTACCATCCCCTCCACCTCACAATGAAAAAGTCAGCATATATATTATATAGTGGCTGTTTCTACACATCAGAGTCCCAGGCCACTGCGGGCCATTTCATAGTCGACGCACGCAACGCACTTCCTTTCATAGTCAACACATTTAACGCAAGTAACCCGTGAAATGCAATACATCGCTTGCGCAATAGGGGGTAGCAGAGTCACCTTCCAGCTAGCTAGTACTGCTGTAGCTAGCTTCAATTTTCACTCTGCACTAACTATGCTCACTTTTTATCCACTGCTCACTTTTTAGCTATTTTGTTTTGCTCATTATTAATATTATTTATTGCTGTTTTCTTGTATTTTTGTACTTTTTTTGCATGCCTAGTTTTTTAAGTTTTTAAATTCTGAAATCTTTAATCTTTCGCCTTGACTAATGTAACACTGGAATTTCTCAATTGTGGGATCAAAAATCTTCTGTGAATAACAAAAAGTAGTTAATTTCAAGTACGTCGCTTGCATTATCTCCCCCACTGGCAACGCATGGTATTACACGCGTCGCTGCGTCATGTATCAAAAAAATGGACAACACATTTTGAGACGCAATCACACATAATGGCGGCCAATGCGTCTCGATGCGTCCCAATGTGTTCACGTCTGTGTGCCTTTGCGTCGACTATGAAACGGCCCTTAGTCTGCAAGGTGCGTTAGTTTTGACTCGTGTTTCTGTTCCTTTTGTGAAGATCCACAGTACTCACACGAGGCAGGGAAAAAGCTGAACGAGGTTTATTGAGAATACAATAGTTTAGTAATGTAGTCCTTCCAAATTACATCTCGTACGGTCCACAACCTACGCGATGTCCTATCTCAACATATTCTCACCGTATTATATATATTATACACTAACACTGCAATACACAATCAAACACATATTATGATCCGACTACATGTCATCTTTATGCAGGACATTATCAGCAATCTCTTCTTGTGATGCGCACTCGACTTATACCTGTATTCTTACACAAGCTTACACATGTATGCATCAATATAGTCCAGTTATATATTATCATATAAGTTCTGCACTTTAATCCTGGTACTTTTGCTTGAGAAAAAGTTCTCTTCCACCACCAAACTATATGTACTCATTATCACTGGTGTGTGCAGTGATGTAACATTAGTGAAAATAAGTCTCACAGAGGCTTCAGCTGGTCTCGTTAAGAATTCTTGGTGGGGGTTTTTTCTCCTTTAAACCTGCAAATCTCATCAGAGTGTTCCTCAAGATTAATGGCCGCACACTGAAAGAAGACAGTTGAGGCGTAGTGATGAATTTGGAAGGTATGTTGCAAAAAAGAAAAGAGTTATTTTATTTTCTTCACCTTGAAGGCCTTTATTAATTTTATCCAAACCAACACACTGTCTGGGACTTTTTTTTGAAACCTATTTATCAGTGGAGGCTTCTTGAGACAGTGAAGGATGACACAACTATCACTTATGACTTATGACTTTACACAAATATTTCTGACGAGATTTCACTGGTGAAAAGCAACAAAAAGACCAAGTTATTATTATTTATTTAACCTAAAGCCAGGCTGCAGCTCCTCTGTCTCATATGCTACCTCTCCAGCTAATGGTGAAATAGATTTACTCCTGCAAGTTGCACAGTGTCTAATGTGTCACAGCAAGAGTCAGGGAGGATGTGTGTGAATGCAAATGAGGCCGATAGTGTCTGAAGCTAATTCATATACCATGAAAGTACAGCTTGGTCTGCTCTGACTGTTGTCTTTCTTCACATGGCTGCAGCGTGGACTGTATAAAATAATGGACGTACCCACTCCAGTGGGAACTGGAGGCTCGCTGATTCAAGTCCCCATCTGGACCAAGGCACTGAACCCTAACTGCTTGGGGCGTCTGTCCATGGGCAGCCCCCTCGCTCTGACATCTCTCCATTTAATACATGTATAGATCCTGTTGGTGCATGTGTGTGTATTCCGGGCCTGTGTGTATGACAACAAAGTGAAAAAACTGAATTTCTCCTTGGCGATTAATAAAGTCTATCTTCGTATTCTTCTTCCAGTTTGTGGCCTTGTTTTGAAGCTTCAAGTTAAGCATTCTGGTCGTGACTGTCTTGGATTTTTGGGGCCAGAAATGACCATATTTGGACAAGAGGGTGAAGATCCTATTGCTAGCTGCTAGCTTGGTTGGCACGGTGCATTTACAGCTATGCTAATGCTAATTTTTGCTCGTGAAAAACACTCCCATCCATTCAGTCTCATCTACTTATCGGGGGCCAGCTCACGGGGGCAGCAGGCTGAGCAAAACCCCCCAGATGTCCCTCTCCCCAGCAACACCTTCCAGTTCCTCCTGGGGGACCCCTGGAACACCAGGAGACGCCCAGGAGGATCCTGATCAGATGCCCGAACCACCTCAACTGACCCCCTTCAACGCGAAGGAGCAGCAGCTCTACTCCTCACCCTATCTTTAAGAATGAGCCCAGACACCCTACAGAGGAAACTCATTTTGACCGCTTGTGTTTGTGATCTCATTATTTCAGTCACTGCCCAGAGCTCATGACCATAGATGAGGGTTAGGACGTAGATGGACCAGTAAATTGAAAGCTTCGCCTTCAGCTCCCTCTTCACCACAACAGTTTGGCTCAGCACATGCATCACTGCAGATGCCTCACCAAACCGCCGATCCATCTCACACTCCATTCTACCATCACTCATGAACAAGACCCTGAGATACTTGAACTCCCTCGCTTGAGGCTTTAAACCATTAAACAAAATGTAAAAAACTGACCATCCGGCTCCTAAGAGGGTCTTTTAGTACAACCAACGGTGAACAAGCGACTCAAATGTTTTAACTTTCATTAACTGAAAACACACTGAAATAGCGACAACTGCTGCTACACCTATACTTCATGAATTTGGGGTTATGCCATGGTTACGTTACCTAACCAACATTGTTGCTGTGGTAGCAACCTATCACCCATCTGTCTTTAAAAGCAGCCCTACCCTTGAATATGCGTAACTTTAAGCCTTAATAAAATGTAAACAGGTGAGTTATATAAAAATTTATCCTCGTACAGTTGTCACGAGTGTTGAAATTAGCCATAAAGACCAAAACTGTTTTTGCACCAGACTGTAAACATGTTTATTTCTGCTGTAAAGTTGGGCATTGTAAAATGGGGGTCTGTGGGGACTGACTTGCTCTTGGAGTCGGCCTCAAGTGGTCATTAGAGGAACTGCAGTTTTTGGCACTTCTGCATTGGCTCCATTTTTCAGCCCTGAAGTTGTCGCTTGGCCTGGAGACTAAACTGAATGCATCACTGGGGCAATAAGCATTTGCATATTCTAATAAACAGGAGATGGCACTGCTTTTCTTTTTAATTGGTGCCAGAATCAACAGTTTAAAAATTTAAACAGCAAGTCATTAATCAATAAATGTTTTGTAAATGATATATTGCGATACATTCACTCAAATTTGCTCAAACTCGAAGTCCAGTTTGAAGAAAGTCCAAAAAATATCTGCTGCCCAGCACAATGACCTCCTGACCTCTCCTCTCCCTCCTTAATGTAACATGTTTACCTACAGTGCTGAAAAATAAATCATCAGTATGTTGTTTGTCTGCTCTGTATAGGCTACTGAACATTTCTGACTGAGTGCCAGCAGCAGGTGTTAGAGTTTAACAAGTTATTCACACTGAATGCATTTCGCTGCATAATTTCAGATATCCATCTAGAGATGTGCTTCCATTTTAACCAATGCAGCTGTCTGCACCAGCTGTGTATCAGCTCTACAGCTCTGATTTATGAGCCATAACTGTGAAGCCAAGCCCATTTTCAGAGTCTGTTTTCCTTCCACTCAGTAATGTAAATGTTCCATATAAAAGTGCAGGACAAGTAACACAAACATTTTAAAACCAAATAATTAACACTGCTCTTCAGGTTAGCACTGTCACCTCACAGCAAGAGGGTTCCTGGTTTGAACCGCAGGCTGGGGAGCCCCTCTGTGTGCATGTTCTCCCTGTGTCAGCGTGGGTTTCCTCCAGGTGCTCCAGCTTCCTCCCACAGTCCAAAGACATGCAGGTTAATTGTGGCTGTAAATTGCTCGTAGGTGTGAATGTGAGTGTGAATGGTTGTCTGTCTCTATGTGTCAGCGCTGCGGCCAGGGTGTACCCTGCCTCTCGCCCAATGTCAGCTGGGATAGGCTGCCAGGCTCGCGACCCCCAAGAGGATAAGCGGTTTTTGAAGGTGCAGCACTTCACTCCTGATGGAAATGCTTCAGGCCGTGTAGTGTGTTTGCCCTTGTTGGCCACTGTACAGGTGAGACGTAGAAACTTTTCTCCCTCATGAGAAAGTCATTGAGCTGTAGACTTGGACTCGAGCCTGAAATCAAAGAGCTGGGTGGCCTTAGGGTTTAAAGATGCTGACCAGGCAATCACAACGTCCAGGGACATTTGGTGCACGTCGTCCTTCATCTAACTTCCCTCATTTACAGTCCGCTCTCTGCTGTCTCCTGTCTGAATGAGAGCCGTGTCAGAAATGATAAATGATAAAATATGATTTGATGTGTCAGTGACGAGTACAAAGAGTGAGACTTCCATCGTGACAAAGCTGAGCTGGTGTGTAATGCTCCTTCCATTCATCACTACAAAGTATCTTTGCTAAGAGGAAGCCCTTTATGTGCCTTATCTTGAAGAGTTTCTTCTTCCTGAACTGCTGACTTAATCTTCCTGAGTGCCTCCCAGTCATCAGTGTTTCACTTACAAAAGAGGAAACGGAGAGAAAGAGAGAACGCGGATTAGCTCAGCGAGGAAACAGGGATCCTTTTGAGTGAGGCGAGCGCTTTAATGACACTTTAATCAGCAGGCTAACTGACGGCTCGCTGTTATCGAAGTCACAAAGAAAGTCAACGCCGGGATTATCAACATCTCTTTAATCTTTAATTAGCCTTTATCAGAACTGTCACATAGCAACAGAAAAAAGTCATACACATTTCAGCTCCCTGAAAGAGAAGCCTTTTATGTTCTTTTAATACATGAAAATACCCATTTTGTTCTGTCAAAATAAATACTGAAGAGTTTTATAAAAGTTATTTTGTTGTCTCCTTCGGACAGTTTGTGGGAGTTTTTTTATTTATATACACATTCATGCTGTAAGCTGCAAACATAAATGAATAAATTAAAAGAGATGGAAGGAATACAGAGCAGGAATGACGTGGGATACAACTCAGGAAGTTGCACAAATAGCAGCCATTGTGGAAATCCTGTTTTTCTGCACCACATTTACATCGGTATAATTCTTCCTTTACTGACGAGGGTCCAAACTAGTCCTGCATCCTGGAAATCCAAGCATTGATTACCAGACTATTCCTTGGAATGTGCTGCACAGTAAGACTTAGACAGTGGCTGCATCTGAGAAATTCTGACATTTAAGAAGGCAGGTAAGATCTTAAAAACATTTTCATTTCGCAAATAAAAAAGGCAAAGAGGCTGTGCTGAGAACTTCAGTACCAGATATTACCTGTGTGGTTACATGAAGTGTATGATCCAGCATTTGAAAAAAAAGTCATACCAATATGTACACAAATTAATGAAACCAGACAGACCAGTCGCCAGAGGAAAATGTTGGCATTGTAAGTTTCTGCAAACACAAATATTTTGCATGAGCACGTTTCATATGGATCATATCAGAGTTTCTGAAGTGGCTTTGTAATGTGCTGACTTTGTCATCGGGAGGTGGAGGAGATTGTGGATGGGCAAGATGCCCGCCAAGCTGCAGATCGCTGCAGACCACTGTTCCGACTGAAACAGCGCTTCAAATTGGTCAGTCAGTGCTGTGTTTCCAACGTCTTTTTAGCCCCCAAATGTGGGTGTTTTAGGCACCTGTCGCTGTTTTTCAAGCGACTTTTCAGCCCCCAAATGTGGTTGTTTTTTTAGGGATCCATCGCTGTGTTTCCTGCAGCTTTTCAGAACCCAGACATGTGTGTTTATGGCGACCCATGGCTGTTTTTCCAGCGAAACTTTGGGCATCAAATGTAGGTGTTTTACAAGCAGCTTTTAAGTTCCCAAATGTGGGTGTTTTTTGGCGGCCCATGGCTGTTTTTCCTGCAGGTTTTCAGCCCCAGAATGTAGGTGTTTTTAGGGACCGGTTGCTGCATTTCCTGCCGGGATAATGGCATAAAAAGTGGTTAATTTTTACCGAGACATTGCTGCTTTTCCAGTGCACGTACAGTGCCAACACTTTCCCTGGTTCGACCAAAAAACTTTGTGATTATTCTGAATAAACTCTTAGTGGAGTTTCTGTATTTGAAGAAATATTGAACCATCGTCATGATCATTTCTTTTCAAAAACAAAAAACAGTATTTTGGAAATTAATTTGACAAACACACTGCATCATGGGATATTTAGGAGGCAAAAGGCTTTTAAAGGCTACAGATTCTGCTTAAGGTAAAGAGGAAAAGAACGGATTCTTAATGGAATTAAATATCTTAATTATTTCCATCCTAATTTCTCCAACAATGAAACCCTCATCAATCCGGCAGGGCTATATAACATTAGCAGAGGACTCTCACACTGTATTTAGTTGGTCTCTTTAAGTGGCAGTGCTGCTTTTCTGGCTCTAAACCATTCGTCTGCTTCGTATAAAAGAAAGAGAACTCGACACACTCTTCCAGTTGACCGCAGCTCACCTCCAGCACTCTGCACTCACTCCGCCTGAGTTTAACTTTGTTTTTAGCCCCACTGATGATCACATGGAAACATCTGGCTCAGATATCACTAATGAACCGAGGAGTTTGAGGACTTTACAAAACTTGAATCCAAATTCCTTCACAGGTGCACGGACGCTCAAACAGTTTCTTTGAAGCAGTGAAGAGAAAAATATAGATTTCAAACTTAAAAGTGTTTCCATTTGGGGCGGCAGGATTTTCTTCTCGGTCTGACTCTGCCTGAAATAGCTACGTGACCCTGTGAATCTCTCGTATGGTTTCTAACTCAAGTGCACTCAGATTGATTTTTTTTTCTTTGTATCTCGTGATGTGTTTGGTACATCTCCAAAAATGGTCTTCATTACACTTTTTTGGCTCATTAAATTTCATGAAGGTAGGCGAGCTTGAGTTTCCTAATTTTAGAAGCTTCCCACACACGCACACACACACACACACACACACACACACACGCACACACAGACACACACACAGAAACACAAAAGAATGGTCGTACACACACTGCCTGACATTAGGCTCACACAGATGTCATGGAAACTGCAGTGGTGGAAGTGGGCGGCTGTAACGGCAAAGTAAAGACAAAATAGACAGAATATAGAAAAACAAAACTCGAGTGTGACTCCTTTTATATTTATGGAAAAACAACAAACAGATGTTTGGTTGAAAAGCAAGTTGTGAGTTTAAAAAGGCTGAAAACATTAACGTGCTCATATTAAAAGGTGGAATTTGCTGCCTCTTAGGATGAAAACGTCTCTGTGGAACTGTGTTTTATGGAGTTTATATTCTGCAGCCTTTGCTGACAGGCGTTTGTGGCCTCGCTCTGCAGGGAAGAGGTCATGTTAGTGAAGGACGGAGTGAGGACACGAGGAGACTACATTATTATTGTGTGCCGTTGATGCAACTTGTATACAGACTCCAAAAGAGTTAATAATCTGATCTTGTTTAATTTGTCTAATTTAAAAAGTGAAAAAGGCCCTGTGGGGCCGTTACAAGCTTTAAATCACTTCGTTGTGGAGGAAAAATTGACCGTGCAAAAACATTTTCAATCATAATAGTAATTTATGATTATGACTCTCATTACTGACTAATTTCAATCTCCATTAACACAATGTTGGCAATCTATAATCATCTGGAAGTCAAGGCCAATTTACTCTGAGAGCCAAAAAAAAGAATCACTTTCTGTGACTCAAACTGATCAGGCAAGTTAATCAATCTAACAAAACATTAAATAGTAAATTACTGTAACCTTTTATTGTCATAACCTGCACGTTTCCCTGATTAAAATATTCACAGTTTTGAGAATCTTCATAAATTATTAATACTTTCCAAGAAAAAAAGAAATGCTTTGACAAATTTTATTTTACGATCTCCACTCTAATTTCATCAGCTACTTTTTATAAAGTTGTATCACAACCTGTGAAATCATCTTTCCATAACGGGAAAATCTTCAAAATGAACACTGTGACAAACAGCTGGTCCTGACACATAATTTGGACAAAAGAGGACCTATCATGCTACCTTTCAGTATTCTGTATTTTGGGTTTTGACTTGAGTTTACATGCTTTAATGTTCAAAAACACTTTATCTTTGCTCAGATTGTCTGACCTGAACACATATATTTACCCTCTGTTTGACACGCTCCATTTAACTCATGTTTCTTTGCAAACTGTGCATTTCCTGTTTGACAAGACACAATGCATGTAACAGGCAAGATGACACAGCGTCCCAGAACGTCAACAACAGGCACACGCGGGGTACCTCGCACGTCATATGTCAATGTGGTCAATACGTGACGAGGTCGGAGTGAGAATGTGTTCAGCAGGAATGGGATCCGTAAATTGGAGAGATATTAACATCAGCGACCAAGATTACATGTTTTTCTGACGTTAGCATGAAGCTACATGTAGCAGCGTGCCTGGAGCAGATGAGCATATAAAGAAATCAGCTTGTAGCCAAAGTGGACAGAACAACCTCTGCGAACAGAGCATTCAGAACAGTCTGAAGCCTGAAGTTTTGCTCACTTTTACATACATTTACCTCATTAATTATAATTTTGGCTGAGTTCAATTTAAACATCCCGACATTGTAACATTATATATATATATATGAAATACAATAAGGACAAGCATAATAGGTCTTCTTTAATACTAAGAAAGGTTCACGTAAATCTCAAGCATATTGGACATGTATTGGAAAATAAATATTCAATGTGCCTCGAAAGCATCCACAGGTTGTTTTTGGAAGGGATTATAAATTAAAGGAGTGACTATATTTGCTCTTCTAACTTCATTAACTGTGCTTGTGGCTGAACTGAAAGAGGTCACAGTTTAGTTTGTCTTAGAAAAACAAAAACAAAGAAATGCAATACTTTTTCAGTGTATAGGAAACATTTCCTGTTGACTGTTTGATGCTGAAAGTTGATATGTACTGCAGAATATTCAACAATCCTGAAGCAGCCACAAACCTTCAGCAGAACTTCTCATGTTTTTCAAACAGTGCCTCGACTGAGCCAACACAGAATGAAAAGGCGTTTTTCCAAGAGTCAAAGCATCTTGAATTTACACTTGAAATGATCAACTTTATATAAGAACTTTATATTTTTCATGAGTTACTTTTCTACTCGCTGTACACTGAGATACAGACTCTGCTGGTCGTCTCTGCAGACAGCCTTTTACTGTGTTGTGTAAGTGCTCAGAAACAAGCTGTTGCACCGAAACAACTGAGAAGCTTCAGTTCTCCTCCAGCAGCACAGAGGTGAAGAACATCGTCTGAACCGACGACAGGAAATTACTTGAAATTGCAAGGGATTATGGGTGGAAGGGGAAAGATTTTGACATCTGATAGCGACCCATTTCTCATGCTTGGATGGTCGAGTGTGACGTTATGACCTGAGGAATATCTGGGATCATACGTATCTATTTCCTTGTGTGTTTTTATCAGCTGGTTTATGTGACTGTTTGTTTTGACTCTCGTCCATCTAATGCCTCAAATGTGATGTGATTCTACCAGAACTCGAAGTGTCCTTGAGAGAAACACTAAATCCTCCTGAGCTTTAAAGTGTTTCTCCGTCCCAAATGTTTGTTTGCAGTATCAAACACGCCACTGGTACGCAGGAAAATGTACCAGAAACGTCCTTTAAAACTTTTCAAACCACTCCAGCAGCGTATTCCACTTTTCTGTCGTTGATCCATAACCTGACACAGCTGAACCCGTCTCTCGCCGAATTTCAGGGGAAAAAATCTCTTTGGAACAAACTGAGCATCCAGATGGAGCTGGGTTGTGCTGCAGGGATGGTTTGGGACATTTCTGTGGATATTCGGATACTGTGAGTCACTGAATCACCAATTTAATCCATCGTAGCCGTAATGTAATCCAAGCTGATGAACTTCTTCAGCCCAGTCACCAGAAAATGTTGGTGTTGTACATTTCTGCAAACCATGGATACGTTTTCTTTTCTTTTTCAATGGCTGATTGACAGCAAGATGGCGCTCCCCTGTGTGTGACATCTTCCCTCTTCTACCGTAGTTCATGTGCAATAAAAACTGGAAATGTGCAGTATCCATAATGTGGAAAACCTTCGGAGTGCCCTGCAGGTGGAGCTTATATTCTTGTATTAATCATACCTTGTTTTGCGCACTTTACCTTTTAGTATTTGTCACCTGTCTATTTCTGACTTGACTCAAAGTGATTTTGCACAAGAATTCCTTCGTACCCAGACTGAACAAATGGCAAATAAAGTTATCTTAAAATGACAGAAACCATCTATGGGAGAAATTTATTGGATGTGTACTTGGAGTTTTTAGTTTGGAGGGGGAAAGGTTTATGACCAATACTGCAGCCAACCACCAGGGGGCGAACAAGATGGTTTGGCTTCACTTTGTGGACGCCGTCATGCTGTCTGACTTTATATACACAGTCCATGGTCTCCACCGGGGATAGTGCGACGAAATGCCGTTGTGTTTTAATGAGACAACTGCTTTTCTCGTCGGGGTTGTGCAACAAAAAGTGGGTATTTTAGACTACAACATGATCTTGTCCCTAACCATAACCAACTGTTTTTTGTGCCTAAACCCGACCACATGTTAACCACAGTGTTGAAATAAAAGCAATGGACAACCCTCAACCGCCTGAGGACAGGCGTAGGACGTTTCGGGGCAGCAATGCAAAAATGGGGTCTCGTGGACAGCGCCCACTGCGAATGTGGGGATCCACTACAAACTGTGGAACACATAATAACCAGCTGCCCCAAACACTGGTCACCGAATGGCGATCGTTGTCTAACTGACCTGGACGATGAAACACTGGACTGTCTTGCCTCAACGGAGCTGAAGCTCTAAGGACATACGCCAGAAGAAGAACGCTGAAATGAAACGTTTCAGCGTATCCACTACATAACATCGTACAAATGTAACACATCAGGGATCTGCAGAAAAGTACAGTGCCAACATTAATTATGGCGACAGGTTTGATTTCTCACAGCGGTTCAAGCCTACAGAAAGTGAATGATACTCGAAAGGCAGATTTTGAAAGTCATGGATATTCATGTCTTGCTCAAGGACACTTCAGCATGACAAACAGTTGCCTGCAGATGAAAATGATCTCTACGTTTACGCTGGTACGACATCAACATTTATTTTATATATTGTACATGGTCAATTAAAAAATTAAACATAGATTTTGGATGTCCTCTGTAGCACTGAAAGGTCATTAGTCTTGTAAACTCACATCTATTGTCTAAAACTGTGGAGATGTGACCATGTGCTTTAGTGTTCGAACATGATGGTAAGTAATTGAATTAGACTGAACTACAGTGAAGTGTCCATCGTGTGTGAAGCAGCTGACCCTCCTCTCACTCTCTCCCGGCTGATCTGTGATGTGTGAGGCTCATATTTATGTATCTGGAGTAACATGAGAGCCGGAGTCATTTCTGAAGTTTCAGATTGGATGTTTCCTCTGAAGTGTGACTGGTTAAACTGGGTCAATGGGCTCATCTCTGCACAGATTGGTAATTACCTCGCCTGCCCAAGTGTTTCCAGTCAAGAGCTTTTTGGCTTTTCTTTGTGCCACTGAATCAGAGCTCGACACTGTTTTCATCTGATTAACTGATTTGAGAGGGTTGTGTTTGTTCCTATGAAGACTCTTTTTAGAAGGTTCACTTCTGTTTCTGAGCCTGAGTTGGCTCTGGAAGAAACTATGTTCACTGTTTGTCCTCTTAAAAACACATTTAAAGACTTTTGTTTTTGCTTGTTTTTCACAGGTTTAAGACTTTTTATGCACTGTAGATATATTTCTCTTGGTCGCACATTTGTTAAGTTCCATCCACCTGACATTTTAGAGTGGCTTTGTATTGTTACCATCCCACGTCTCACCTGTGAAGTAATCGTGCTGTTTAATCAGCGTGTCACACCTGCCAGGTGGATGGATTATCTTGGCAAAGGAGAAGTGCTCACTAACACTGATTTAATGAATTTGCAACTACAATTTGAGTGAAATATATCTATAGAGTGCATAAAAAGTCTTTCACCTAAATGTGTGGACAAATGGGAGCAAAAACAACAGTGTTCACTGTTATCAACTGCTCATTAACTACAGAAAATCAGTCTTGATTTAAAGGTCCAGTGTGTAGGATTTAGGGGGATATGGTGGTAGAAATAGAGTATAAGTATTTTCTTAGGTGAATAATCACTTGTGTTTTCGTACCTTAAAATGAGCTGTTTATATCTACATAAGGAGCGGGCCCTTGCTTATAGAGATCGCCATATTGCACCGCCATGTTTCTACAATAGCCCGGAGTCAGTGGCGGCTGCTGGTCTTTCAAACAGGGGAAGCTCACTTTAAGTTTACGTCATAAAATTTGTCATATTGTAGCGAGGCAGTAACTTATAAAAGGAACATTTAATTGAAGCCGTTTTTCAACCACACCTACGGCTCCATTAGGTCCCAGGGAAGCTGAGCCTCCCTGGAAGTGACGATTGTGTTGCATTTATCCAGTGAGCGTCTCGCTTTGCTGCATGAAAGAAACCTGCTCAGCGCTGTCTCATAGGAATGCTTGGAGGCTCCGCGTCCACCGTGCTGACACGAGAATGTATGACAGGGAGGTCGCGTTTGAAAACTGGTGATAAACAGCTGACGTTTGAACATCATAGTCATGATGTGAAACGCATCCTAGCGCACGTTTAATGCAATGTAAATTCTTATTTTAATGTAAATTCAATAGTGCATATTTGACCATTTCTTCTATGAAATTTTAGGGGAAGTTCAGCCTCCCTTGTTGTCTCAGAGCAATCGCCCCTGCTCTCAGTGGACAAACCAAACACTGGCTCCAGATAGGGACATTCGTGTTTTTGTATTCTTGTGTTTTCACCCTCTCACGTTGGCCGCTGTAGCAAGAAGCTCAGCTGCACTGAGCAGCACCAGTTCCAGTTGGTTTGTGACATGAAACAGCTTTGTTCAGCGTTCCTAGCGGGTTAAATCACTTGGTCTGTCTGTTTCGGTGAGGAAGCCGCCTCTGCAGATAATTCGACTCAGGGTCAGGTGAGCACACAATAGCACTTTCTTGGCGAGCCACCGTCTCCAAGATGCTGAGCAGCGTTGGAGAGGCACTGATTTCAGCTGTAAAGCCCTCTGAGGCAAATTGTGATTTGTGATATTGGGCTTTATAAATTGAAGTGAATTGAAATGCGTCATTCAGTGTTTTTAGTGGTTCCAGTCGCCGGGTCTGTTTGTTTTGAGGAGGAAGAGGGAAGAGACCTCTGAGGATAACTCAAAAAACCTCCTGAACAATGAACAGTAAAGGGATTCTGGTCCGGAGAAGTCTCAGCTGGTTGCAATATGCAGTACATCACTAGATGCCACCAATCCCCCTAAATCTTGCACACTTTACCTCTAAGATGAGATAGGAAGTCTGAGATAAGACTGGACACAGTTCAGGAATTGCTTCTGTATTAGAACAATTTTTTTCTGTCTTTGAAACTTAAGCTAGGACAAGCAGAATATTTCCTGTAATAAGGCTGCTGGGGTCTGTCTCATATATTAACATTTATAACCACATCAATTTTATCTCTTCTCAAAGTCACACTTGGTATAATGCTTTTGATAAACTGATCTTTTTGACCACTTGGGGGCAGAATAACTCCGCAACAAGCTGACAGACACACGACCCTGACATATCTTAAGTTTATAAAGTTGTTGTAGATAATTTGTTAGAATATTCACACGTCCAGCAGACACAGAGCAACAGCAACACTTGTTGAATACAAGTCCAATATTCAGTCTCCTTTTTGATCTGCTTTGGTCTCCACCATCTAGCTCTTGATTCGTTGTCTATCTGCTGTTTGGTGCTGGGCGGTAGCTCGCTGTGGGTTTATCCAAACTTGTTTATTGCTACAGCTACACATGAGGCCACTCAGCCATGTAATAAATGTGCTGTAATACCAAAATAATGAGCTAAACAGACTATAGAGCCGTGTGGAGCTGCAGAGGTGGTGATAATCTCTGTGGGTCTGTCACTGTGAGCGAGCCCTTCACACTATACTGAGTCGTTTAATTGATAATTAATATAAACACGGTGATTAGGGACAGAACGTACAGGAGTTGCCGCTATGCAGCCTCCCTTTATGCACCATCCTTCCTCGCACAATGCAGCGGTAGAGTGTTTTCACTGTCATTATCCTGTGTTAAAACTTTGTTTATTATATTAAAGGAAGGTAAAAGTGAGTCTACAAGGAAAGGTAACTTCCTCAAACTCAACATCTGAGTGCAAAAGCAGAGCAGCAGAGCAGACGCTGCATGTGCTGGTTTGATTTGGAAGTATCAGATGATTCATTTTCACTTGTTGTCTCATTAAGAAATTTCTCCACTGTGTTTTTCATGTGTCATGAGTGGCAGCAGCGCTCAGTGAGAGGAAGTGGTGAGATTCAGCCTTCTGAGACCAGTAAGTGGCCTTTTGAATAACGTTTTACGCTGGACGGTTTGAAGGGAAATAACAGGAAATCAATTACATCTGAGATTTCTTTTCAAATAAAAAATGTTGCATTATGGGTACAGGTAAACAGCTGGCTTTAGTGCTCACAGTTTCCATGAATAAACATTTCTGGTACATTCTTTAACATGGCCTCGGAGGTGAGCAGAGGCGGAGGGAATAAATAGCGTGTTGAGCGTGGGATGATGGGAAAAGGGTGTTTCATACATACGAACATCACACATGAAGACACACTCAGCAGCACGCTCGTATGAAAGCATGCATCACCATGGAAACACATAGGGACACACATAGACTGCAAAAACCTGCAAATGCAATCACACACACACATCATACCCATGCACATACCGCTCCAACGCAGCGCCTGTTGAATCATTCATGAGCAGCTTTTATGTGTTGTGATCCTCAAACTTCATATTGCGAGGAAAACAATGATTCAGACGGAGCCTCGCGGAGTGATGAACACAGAGCGTGAGCTAGCAGCCTCTGTAATAATGCACTTCGACAGTTTGGGTCAAGGATTTAACGCAGCCTTGCAAACACATTTTCTTTTCAGCTTAGTGAGGATTTAGCAAAACTGCAAAGCCTCGACCTCGGAGACATACAGGTTCCTCAGCTTTGTGTCAAGGCTAAAACACGTGATGTTTAGCATGTGATGTTTCGCAAAAGAAAGAACGCACTGAACTCTGCCTCTTCTCATGAATAACACTTGATTAAAAAGCCGACTTACAATGCTCATTTTACAGGGAACGACTTCCTAAAGTCTATCGTCAATTTGTCTGATTTTGTACTGGAAAACAACAGGGAGCATCGTATAATAATCAGAAATAGGTCCTCTGTGTAATATGAAATAGCTTTGGCAACATAATTCACTTCCACGACTCACAGTCAGTCATTAATCGCGTCTCGTGCTGTGAAGTTCTCCTACACATTCCACCGAAGCTGCCGGTTCTCCACAAGACAAGCTGGACGTCACAGATAGCTACCAGCGGGCCTGCTGACGGGATCGCAGTCGCATTCCGGCTCCGGTTCAGTTCAACCAGGACAGCTCAGTCTCTGTGGGCCTGCAGACGGGGAGAACCAGCATGACAGAAATCAGAAAGAAAGAGAACTGGTTTCGTTCCAGTTCCACTAGGTCCCTGCCACCTTTAAAGACCACAGGGTGAGTTTCGGCTGAACTTTTAAACCAGATGCACCCTTTGCAATGTCACGCTCCTCGCCTGGATCCCGAAAGTCCCGTCGGGGCTGTGGTTGTTCTGCTGGATTTGTAGCCATCTGTGTTGGATTTCAGCTCCGAATTTGTGAAGGCTGTGGTGTGTTTCCATCGTCTGTGTGGTGACGACGTGAGAGCCGAGGTCATTGGAGATGTGACTGAGGAGTCGTTGTGGGTCACAAGCAGGACTCGTGGGACTCTGTGCCGGTGTGCAGAGACTTCTTCTGCTCCGTGTGGTTCCCGTTTTGAAGGACAGAATACCTGAGAGAACACAGGGGACAAAAAAGATGATTATAAGAACACAGACAGTGATCAATTATAACGTAAAATGAACAGAACACTTTTCATTTGAATATGTGAGCGCCTCCTAGTGGCCACAGGTCACTGAGCATCCTTGTTACTATGCTATGATCACATCTATCTTGACAATTCTGCCTTGATGTTTGCACAAGAACCCAAACCAGTTCCTGAAAGCATGTTAGCCTTGTACGTTCATGTATCAGAAGTCTGAGGAATCATCACTCTGCATTGAAGTCTTTCTAAATGGGAGCTGCTTGGTGTTTGGACTTACTTGTTTTCGACTTATTTTAACCTTAACCATGATCTTTTTACTAAACCTAACCACATTATTTTGTTGCCTGAACCTAACTGTGACTGTTTCACAGCATTAACCACATGTTTCAGCTATGCATCGCAGAGATACACTACAGATGCTCTGTGTGTCACTATGAGACACAGAGGGCATGACAAAGCGTCAGTATTTGACAACTTGGAAATGAGAACAGGTTGGATACCAGTCGAGACGCCTGCCAAACTGCAGACCAGTGTTTGAGACTAACAAATAACAAAACCAGTTGTTCTTTAGCGAGTCATTCCTGTTTCCAGCGGGGGTAGTGCACCGAAAGGCACATGTTTTTTGTGAGATATCGACGGCTTCTCTAGCCGTGATTGTGCCGGCTTTCTAAAGACGTTATTTACTTCACTCAAACTGCGTGTGGCTATTAGCGCTGGTGTTAGTGAATTAGACATTGTTTATCAATGAGGCTCATTTGCATAGAAAGGGGCAATTTTTCCGCCAAATATATGAATATATTACCTCATTTAAATACGTGCAAATAACACCGGAGCACCGAGACGCAATCTGCTTGGCAGCGCAGGTAGTGGAGCATTTCACCCTCTGCGCGTGCTTTGTGAATTAGACGGTATCTGTTTGCTCCATTTTTACCGGCCACAAAACCCACGCAATCCTTTTGTGAATTCGGCCCTGAGTGTTTTAAGCAAAAACTTGATCTTTCCCGAACCATAACCAAGTGTTTAAGTGCCAAAACCTCACCACACATTAACCACATCGTATTTGACATGTAAAGTTTCAACATATCCATATGTACAAATCGAACGTATCCGTGATTTGCAGAAACGTACAACACTGTAGCCGAGTGTCCTGGGTTTGCTTAACTGAATAATTAATAAAACAATAAAAGGAATGGAAGACAGTGTATCAGCTCCAATAACAACTGCTGCCCAGCTATTTTTCTTTACACCAAAAGCTCTCACACATGCATGAGCCCCCCAAAACCTTCAGTACCCTACTGCAACTCAGAAGGGACAAACAATCCAGAACAGGTTTTGGCCTATCGCAGTACCTTGTTAGATCCTGATCTCACCAAAAACAACCCAAAAAAACACGGCAACTGGCACCAAAAGTTTGACACAGTCTAACTCTAGTAGAAGAAAGTGAAGGTTCGGATCTTTGTCCATCTTGTCATAATGAAAAGAGGTGACCAGCTGCTGTTGTTGCTTCAGTGTGAAGGAGCCTTACAGCAAAGGTACCGTTTGTCCAACAGCTTCATCTACATCATAACAAGTCAAACCACATGAGCAGGAGCAGACATTTACACAGACTCAACTTCAACAGCACAACAAGCTTATTTTCCAACATTACCATCAGTATCAGACCTGCTGCCCTCCAACAGTCTGTTCACTGCCAAACAGTTGAGGCTTGATCGGCCTCTGTAAACGCATAATACACTTAGTTAAAGCCTCATAACAGCCTCCTGATGGAAAGTGAGTCATTTATCAACAGAGCCAGATCCCTGCTTACTGGAAAAGTGATCACGCAGTCTGGGTTACAGGAGGGTGATCGGGAGAGGCTGTCAGAGCTGCCTGCAGGTTGACTTTGTCATGAGACGTTAGTGGTACAGGACGGAGCGACGGTAAACAGCACACAGAGGAGGCAGAGACGGTAACATGCTGCTAAGGTGGTTCATACACAACGGTTACTTGATATGCTCAAAATCTGAATACAAGCTGAGTAGAAATACACGATATGCAAAATGAGCCTGTCCTGAACTGTCATCTAACTTGTATTTGAGTATAACATTAAAATAAGTTTAAAAGCATTGAGCAGTTTCATGTTGGAACTATTTTTATTTATTTTATCTTCTGTCTACTGAACTACAACCACGACTGAATCTACAAAGTTGTCCACCATGGTACCAGTTAGCAGCTAGCTAACCGTAGCTAACTTGTTTGTCCATTGTTTGGTCTGTGACGTAATAGGTCAACAGGAAAAGGTCCAATACTAGTAAGGTGAAAGGGGGCATATCTCCACCTATCGTAGAGGAGTCGCACATACTTGGCTCAATAAATGGATTCCCCTCCCGTGCTTGTGTACTGGGACAAGGACAGTAGTCCAATTAAATGGCCTAGTTGGGGCGTCGGTAGCGTAGTGGATAGTCCCGGCGCCCCATGTACAGAGGCAATGCCTCGCTGCAGCGGTCGCAGGTTCGACTCCGGCTTGCAACCCTTTGCTGCATGTCAACCCCCACTCTGACTCTCTCCCCATTTCAATCTGTCCTGTTCATTAAAGGCAAAAAGCCCCCCCCTAAAAAATCTTTAAAAAAAATTAAATGGCCTAGTCGAGCTGTGAATGTAGCGCCACTTAACTGTGCATGTAAACGTACTGACTGAAAAAAAATAATTAAAAAATGAGAACAAAGTCACACTAGTAAAAAAAATTAAATTTAATTTGAATATTATATTTAACCTTTATCTTTTCTCAGTGCAGCTCTAATACTATGTAGTTGTTCAAGGATTATTTCTATTTCTTGTATGGTTTAAAACAATTCTCCTACTTCTTCGGACAAATGAACAATTTAAAAACTGTGGATTATTCGAAAAATTAATCACAAATCTTAAAAACCCGGCTCGTTGTTGAGCTCTTTGGGATACGTGGTTTTAACAGACTGTGATAATATACAGTTAATGACAGAGTCAAGGTTAACATGAAGGAAAAACACAATTGACTGAAACGACAGACACGGCCACTGTAATTTTCTCTGCAGTAAATTAAACCAGAGTCACATGAAGCAAAACACAATGATAATAAGCTCATTTTCATGCTTTATGTTTCGCTAATTTGTTCAAGCAAGCAATTCTAATCTGACAAAAGAAGCATTTAGGAGAGAGCGCGGAGGATGATCACGACACAGACACTAATGCTGTATATCCAACATGTAACTGTAATTGTCTCAGGCAAACTGCCTCCCACAAACAAATTTAAATGTGACATTAGTGCACGACAACAGCCAACACAGCTCTTTTCAAGGGCAAGAAGCACACTGGTTAAAGTCAACAGAAACTCATTTGGCAGCCATAATGGCTCCATTTACAGGCTCCAGGCTTCACTGCATCTGAATGACAAGAATGAATGTCTGCAGCACACATGCAAGTGTTCACGTGTGTGGATGGGGATATGTGCAATGAATGATTATGTACATTTTGTGCAGACATATCTGTGTATATCTACAAATGTATATGTGTGTGTATGTGTGTGTGTGTGCACCACAGAGGCCTCACCGCGGGCTAAAACCATTACGAGCTGTTTACACAAACACCCCGACCAAAGACACTTCCTGCTGCCAAACTGGCCGTGAAATTTACCTTCCAGACAGCCTCGAACATTTAAGGCTTTTCAAAAGGAAACAGGCTACAGATCCTCGCCAGAGCGGAACCCAAAATTGCTGCCACATTGCGGCGTTAAACCCTCAGCTGGTCTCACTGTGGTTCTGCGAGTGTGACGGTGACGCTGTTTCCCAACAAGATGTTGGGGAGCCGTGTTTGTCAGGAGAGCTGGGGGAAGTATTGATGACTTTTTAATTGATCCTTCACGAAGGAAAGCCAAGTTACACATAGCTTTACAGTCATGCAAGTCTCTATTGAGTACAAGCAGTGATTTTTGTAGCGCACGTATACACTTTTGGAGCTTTGCGGTAATCTTTATGGTTTGAAACCATCTTTGGTGAAGCTAAAGTGCTTCATGACTCATAACACTGAAGTCCAAATGATGCTGTAAATTGTGCCGCCATCTGTGAAGTGATGTGACAGAACACCAAATGGTATTTTTTAGGGGAAAAAAGCACTTTAAAATATGGAAAGGTTTAAATGCTCCTCTGTGGGTTCAGGCAATTCTGCCATGTCTTGCAGGGTATGTCATTTCTGCCATTAGAGGGAGCCATGTACAGCTGCTGCCACATTCTGTTTGTAGCCTACACCAGTGGATCCCAACTGGTGGGTTATAGCGGGCTCATAAGATGGAGTCTGTAAAAAACACACTATATTTTGAAGTACAGTGAATTTCTGGCACAGAGCTTTTATTTTGAAGTGCTGTTTCCTGCTGTAGAGTGAGTGAATAACGGACAGCTATTTGACAGAGACAGCAAACTAGCTCAACGACAAGTATGACGCTGAATAATTTAAAATGTGTGGACCTTAGACTAATGACTGAGGAGAAATCTGGACCCTGTAGCTTGACCAGTCGGGAGCCACTGACCTACACCACACGTCCCTATAAACCTCGCCCACCACCAGTACAAGACAATCCCACCATGTTATTTGAACACTGATACAACGCCCTGTTGAAGAGAATAAATATGGGGCCAAACGTAGCAAAAAACTACGCGGGGCTGTCCCTGCCTCAGGCTCTCCTCATATGTGCATGGAAGGGCAGAGAGGTGTGCTCTCTCTGCCTAAAGCTTTCCTCATATGTGCATGGAAGGGCAGAGAGGTGTACTCTCTCTGCCTAAAGCTTTCCACGTATATGCGTGGAAGGGCAGGGAGGTGTGCTCTCTCTGCCTAAAGCTTTCCTCATATGTGCATGGAAGGGCAGAGAGGTGTACTCTCTCTGCCTAAAGCTTTCCACGTATATGCGTGGAAGGGCAGAGAGGTGTACTCTCTCTGCCTAAAGCTTTCCTCAAATGCACATGGAAGGGCAGAGAGGTGTGCTCTCTGCCTAAAGCTTTCCTCAAATGCACATGGAAGGGCAGAGAGGTGTGCTCTCTCTGCCTAAAGCTTTCCTCAAATGCACGTGGAAGGGCAGAGAGGTGTGCTCTCTCTGCCTTAAGACTTTCATTGTATGCGCGTGGAAGGGCAGAGATGTGTGCTCTCGCCAAAGCCTGAGACAGAGAGGCCCCAGATCAGAGCCATACCACCAAATATAATACTGCAATTGGAATAAAATTTTCTTTGACTAAAATGGGCCTGACTGAAATGGTGTTTTTTCCTTATTGTTATCATTAGATTGCTATTTAGATCCTGGTTTTTGCATCAAAATATTATTGTTAAAATGTCTGACACCCTGAACTTGAAGCTGGTGTGTAAATATGAGCTGCATAAACATTGAGGGTCATAAAAAAATTCATAATCAAATACAAATCCATAGTCAAATACATAGATCTAAATCATTTTAACTTGATATAACTGATAATAAAACTATACAAACCTACATCTTTAGGTGTACCTAGGCTGTATCTTTATATAAACACATTAATATAAATTCTGTGCCTTATAAAGTATCCAGTTAGATGTTTAAAGATTTCCATAGACACTAATTTATAAATAAGAGGGGGATGAAAGTCCGACATGTAGCAGAAAACCTCTCGTCTATGGTCTCATTAAAAAGCACAAACTCGTTACATGAAAGTAAAGAACACAGAGCCACTGATGTAATATACAGAAACATACAAAAAAACTTCAAACTGTTAATGTGTGCTCATTTGAAGCTTTTTTTTTAAATTTAATTTTGATATCTGGATCAAATAAAAATTTTGGAGCGGGACATGTGGCCGCATCCATTCTGTGTTTATTCGTGGTTTTGTTTGTACACAGCTGAGCCAACAGGCCAACTGGCAGAGCAGGAGACAGGATGGAGATTTGTTTAATGAGGCCAGGGGAGAGAGAGACAGAAGGCCCGGATTACAAGCAGACTAAACATTTCTACATATTTTGGGCAGCAATGTGGCGAACACTCATCTCGCTACAGTGCCCTTTAGCAAGACTGTGAATGTAGTGTGTGGCAGACCCCGACATATGAAAGAGAAAAGAAAAGGAGAGGATTTCTCTGTGAGGATCTTTATGGTGTGAGGTGGTCCAAATAACATTAAATATTGTATTTCTAAATCTGGAATCTAGACGGCAGAGCATCATATCACACTCACAAAGCTAATAAATAAAATTTTACATTTGCTTTTGTTGGCCGCCTGGGTTAGATTTGCTAAGAGAGAACGCAGCACAGTTTGAAATGTTGGACTTTATCAGAACTTAAAAATCCTTAGTCGTAGAAGTACTGTGTCAGGGTGGTCTGTAACTTTTAGATTTCTTGCTAAAAAAATACAAAAAGTTGATTCTTTCACTTCATCCAAAGGACTCTGAAGAAGTTTCAAGCACCTAGCAGCCAATTTTCTGAACCCAGAGAGTCATTTTGGAAGTTAAAATATGAAAATTATGCAGCATGCTATCGTATTAATCCTCAGGGAGCACTTTGATATTACTTTAATATGTCTGGTTGTATCAGGCCACTTGGACGATAATGCAGAGCAATCAGTTCGTCTACATGCACACTGATATTACACTATTTTTCTGAATATAACAATGTTCTGAATTAAATGAGGGAATTTAGCATTTTCTGATAAAGACATGTGAGATATGCTAATGTTCAGGTTTTAACAGCATTCCTGGACATGTCTACTGTATGGTGCACTCGGAATATGCCTCTCAGTTTCTCCTCCAGATTCCTCTTTACCATTGGCTCTGTACGTTGTCACGGACACGTTGTACACAAACCAACATGCCAACAGACTACGAGGCTGGTGTAGAGTTGATTTAAACTTTGTCTTATTTTGAACATATGAGGTAAAAACAGTTGCACCTGGGAAACCCCAGGTAAATCTAACAACAACAAATTGCAAGAAGAAATTTTTGAGTGTATGCTACTTAATTCAATAGACATTTGCTCCTGGCAGGTAGCACCTGAAAGGACTTTAGGTAGGGAACTGCACCAGTTTCATACATTATAGTCCCTTTACAGGCTTTTTGTAGTACTACAGCATATTTAAAGAAAGTTAAAGTCAGTATAAAGCTCTTTGTGGCCCCAGAGGGAGCTGTGAGAAATAAAATACAGGGAAAATCAGCTGCGTCTCAACACAAGTTTGAAAATGAAATAAAAATCTGGAGGTATGTTTTTTTAAAGGAACTGCACTGTTGGATTTGAGAAGGAAGAAGAATGTGTGGAATAATTAAGATATCTCTGGTTCTGCTGCATATATTTTGATACTGAAAAAAAAATTAATTGAAAAGAATCCTGGTTGGGTGTCAGCATGTTATGTACTTAACACAAAGCTACATAGGTTAGGTTTAGGAAAAGAATCATGGTTGGGCAACGGCATGTTACGTATTTAATGTAAATTTATGTACTGAATGTAAAGTCTCATAATTAACATGTTACGAGTTACAAGTTACAAGTTACGTAGGTTAGGTTTAGGAAAGTCAAGTCATGTCAGTTACGTTTAGGAAAAGAAACATGAGTGGGTGTCATCACATACGTACTTGACATAAAGTTATGTACTTAAAGTAAAGTTACATAGTTCAGGTTTAAGAAAAGAAAAATGGTTCTGTGTCATCACGTTACGTACTTAAGGTAAAGTTACGCAGGTTAGGTTTGGGAAAAGAGTCATGGTCGGGGGTAATGTAGTAAATGAAAAGTTATGTACTTAGCGTAATGTTTGGTAGGTTAGGTTTAAGAAAAGAGACATGGTTTGGTGTCATCACGTTATATAGTCGACATAAAGTCATGTACTTAAGGTAAAGTTACGTAGGCTAGGTTTAAGAAAAGAATCATGGGTGGGCGATGACATGTTACACACTTAACATAAAGTTACGCACTTAACATGATGATGTGACAACGTACCTTAGTTTCACATGGGACATGAACACCAGTCTCCTGGGGGAAAGTCCCCTCAACCTGCCTCCTTATGCAGACTTTCAGTCTTTATACTACTCCCTTCTTTCGTCCTGTCAGTACATTCGTCATGTGATTGCAGCCTTTATGACTACGTAGGTTATATAAGAAGTGCTGACTCATGATTAAGCAGGTAATACGCAAATTTTGGTGCATTGCTTTTTGTAGGTTTACATACAAACAGTGCATGTTAACGATCTATTGTAAGCTAACGAAAACATGATTCTTAGTTTCAGGTGATTCAACACTAATGAGAACATTATTTAGAGCATCATATTCAAGAGAGCTCCGGTAGCTGCATCACGCAATCCCAGCATGCAACAGTCGAAATCAAAACAACACCATATTGGCAGGAAAGCGCGCTGTTCAACTGACTGCCAAGCACAGGACAGCTAACAGCTAACTCGTCTCTTCACCGGGCTGTATTCATATAAAAGTGGACATGGTGGACAGCTGTTGTGCCCGGGGGAGTCAGAACAGTCGACATGCGAAGGGGAGAGCGTTTTATCGAATCCCGAAAGACGGCGAAGGTGGATTACTGCCACAAAACATGCCCGAAGCAAGCAGAAGAAAATGGAGTGGTGGGAGCCCACAGGCAACGGATTCCGCTTGTGTAGTGATCACTTCATATCAGGCACAGAATCCGACGCTTACTAACTTTGATGTTTATTTTACATGCTTTTATTGCAATTTCTAACTGTTTAATTTTCATAAAAGGCAAGTTTGACGTTTGAATTATGGTGTGGATTTTGCGGAGCTAGTAAAGGGATGTTGCAATATATCACTAGATTATGTCTTTGTTAGCAGGAGGGAAGCAAATTGTAGTTGTCGGGATACTGCAATATTGGAATATTGTCCACTCTGGCAGGGTCAGATATGTTTAACTGCTCAAGTTTTGCAATATATCCCTCAATTTCCGGGGCTTTAAATTGTGAAGTGAACTCTGACGACCTGAAATCATCACCTGCGCCATTGATTTTCCCTCAAGACTTTCCTGCCAACATGGCAGTGTAAACAAACCAAGTCACGTGACATCTGGAGCTCTAATTGCACCAATAAGTCCCCCAAAATCCTACACACTGCACCTTCAGCATAAAGGCAGCAAGAAGAAGCTGTTGTTAAACTCCAGATCAGGGGTCATTCCAGGATTTTTCAAATGAGGTGGCACAGGGGGGACCAAGAACCAGTCTGAAGAGGGGGCCTATGGGAAATCTTTTCTATCAGAAATAACTACAGCGTTGAAAATCGGCTTAGAAAACACCGGGGAGGCTCTTGTGCAGCGCCATGTGTCTTAATACAGGTGTATTACCTGAAAAGCCGCACTACTCTGAAAAAGAGCCTGACAATCATTTTGCATTGAAGGATGCAGAGAGCCAAGTTTGTCTATAATCTAAAATCAATGGAGAACATTGACGTAGTGTAGATGAAAAAGCCAAAAACACAAAGGTGCTGATTGTTTCTGTGGAATTAATCAGGAATAGATTAAAAGTTTTAGTCACTTATCATGTGAGATTAAAAGCCACCTCAGTTCCTGGATATTCGATACACCCACCTCACTTTGAATGTGAGGATCAGGTAGAAAACGTACACGGCGCTCTCACTCCACTGGATTAACCTGAGAAATAACCTCTGCAAATGAATTCTCTTAAGAACGTGTCCTTGCGTTGTTCAGTGAGTGTTCACAGGAGATTTTCACTGTGTAAAACAAACGAGATCGAACTCTTATAAAAGCTTTACAAAGGTTAATTTACAGATTAATACAGAGGACAGAGAATACTGAGAGACACTAAAGAGTATTTACACCATGTATCCTTCAGTGTGTCTAGACATACACAGTACATGTCAGCTCTTTAAACTGTGAATAGAAATATCAAGATTAAATACATTTTCAATTCAAAGAGTGTGAAAGAAAACAACCTTCACATATTTCAAGTATTTAACTCTCAGCGTCATGAATCTTTCACTTCATCCAAAGGACTCTGAAGAAGTTTCAAGCACCTAGCAGCCACTTTTCTGAACCCAGAGAGTCATTTTGGAAGTTAAAATATGAAAATTACTAAACTAACCATAAATAGACACTATTTATCGTCTTGTTAAACTTTTACTTTTGGCCCACAGTTTTTCTTATTTTCTCATCCTCCCTGAACAAACTCTCTGGCATGCATGTTTGATTGAGAGTGTTGTAAAAGGGTACGTCTCTTCCTTCTCTCCCACACATGTATCTTAATATTACAGTCACAAATATCCACCTGGCTGCCTTTATTTTCTACATATTTTTACACAGAGACATAAACAAAATATGCAGCCCATTCATATTTTGGCCGTTATTGTTTATGGTTACATATTCCCTGCCCAAAGCACAATTCACTTTTACAGTCTCATCATAAATAAAACTAATTCCTTTCATATTCACGACAGGAGCAGCAGCTTGTTTAGTTACATGCTTGAGGGAACTCAGGGTGAGCAGTGGTCATTTTAAAATACTGTTCAGCATGCTATCATATTAATCCTCAGGGAGCACTTTGATATTACTTTAATATGTCTGGTTGTATCAGGCCACTAATGCAGAGCAATCAGTTCGTCTACATGCACACTGATATTACACTATTTTTCTGAATATGACAATGTTCTGAATTAAATAAGGGAATTTGGCATTTTCCGATAAAGACATGTGAGATATGCTAATATTCAGGTTTCAACAGCATTCGGAAGATGCATCTCAGTTTCTCCTCCAGATTCCTCTTTACCGTTGGCTCTGTACGTTGTCACGGACATGTACACACACCAACTCGTAACAGACTGCAAGGCTGGTGTAGAGATGAATGCCCCAAAGAGCAGCCTACATTTCTTGTTGAAAGAAGAAACACATCAAAGACTTTGGTATCAACATGTTTTTGGATTTGCGCAATATCGCAATACCGACCTTTTAAAGAAGGTGGCTGAAGGAATAAAAGAAGGAGTCAGTGTTGTAGAGTTGAACAAGTCCACCACTGATAGGAAACTCTGAAAAACTCCTATTTTGATGCAAAGAAGCAAAATGACAGACGGCTCCAGCCTCTGTCTGTTCCACTTTACTATATTTCGACATGATAAATGACAGGTTAGGGCGCATTAATCAGGGTGTGCACGGCTGCATATAAACGTGAATGTTAGTGGAAATTTCATTTTCATTTGCCATTTAAACAGCTTAGTAGGAATATTGTCTTTTTTCGAAACAAGGGTAAAAACCAGAATACTTTTTGCATGTAAACTTAGTAAATAAGTTGGACTGCTTCATGGTAGTGTTGGATTTGCAGGATTTTTGCAGGAAACAATACAGCCTTAAAATGAAGATGCTCCTATATGACGGCAATGTAAAGTCTGTTGTGCTGTACGGTTCAGAAAGCTGGCGAGTTGTCAAAACAGACATGGGGAGAATGGAAGTGTTCTATAATGGATGCCTCCGACGAATATGCCAGATCTTTTGGCCTAGTAAGATCTCCAACAATGAACTGTGCAAGAAAACGGGAAGCCGGAGCATCACCAAGGAGATTACGCACAGACGCCTGAGATGGCTAGGACATGTGTTGAGGATGGAGCAGGACCGCATCACAAAAGTTGCCTTGAGATGGACACCACCAGGCAAAAGAAAACCTGGGAGGCCCAAAACCACTTGCTGCAGAACTGTGACACAAGAGCTGGAACAGATGAACCTGTCATGGAGAGAGGCCCAACATGCTGCCAGGGACCGAATGCAATGGAGAGTGCTCAATGAAGCCTTGTGTCCCATAGGGGACGAAGAGGAGTAAGTAACTAAGTAAGTAAGGATTTTTGCATTTGATGAAGTACCTTGATTGATTAGGTATCTAATTGACTGAATACTTTATACATGGGCAATTAATTCAATTTATTCAACAGATGCAATTGCACCTGGCCACATATTTACGTACACTTTTATTCTGGGCAGTTTTAGCTGGTTTGGACTATGTTCCCTGTGCACAACCCAATAGGAAGAAGAATTGTCTCCTTAGTTTTTTGTGGAAGAACTTGCCTGGCCTGCACAGAGCCCTGAGCTTAACCTCACCCAACACTAAGACAGAAACTATGAGCCAGACCTTATCACCCAACATCAGAGCTCTGACCTCAATAATGGCGTTGTGGCTGAATGGGAACCTCAGTGTTGTGCACGTTCACACTTCACAAGAGCTAGCTCAAAGCTCAGTTCACACAGATTAAAATGAACTAGTTCACATTCATAGTTCACAATTTGAATTTCGAACCAAGTTTACAGTCCCAAAAAATCAACCTCACATTAATGCCTTCCTTTGGAAAAAACAACAACTTTGTGATCATGATTCACTTGCAGGTATTTTCCTGGTCGGATGCTTCAACTCAGTGTGTGGTCCTGACATGTTTTTTCAGATCCGGTGGACACAATCAGCATAAAAATGTGCGATTTTTCTCCAAACAAATCTGTTCTGATTTGTTAATAAAAGTCCTTCCAATATTCTTCTTGGCTTCAGCAGTTCTGGTAGATGCATTGTCTGAATTGCCATTAGCCTGGTGTTGTGTTGGCATGCCTGGTCCTGTTAATCTTCTGGTGTCGTGAGAGTGAACAACGCTCATGTCCAGGGTCATGAGTTGCAACATGATGTGTTCATCAGTCTTCTGAGATAGAAAATGACTGTGCCGCACCGAAACCACATCCTCTGATAGCCAGGTTTGGGGATTCTTGGGCCAAAAATTGAAGCAACATTAACACCGACCTGCAAATCTGCAGCGGAACAACAAACAATCTTTGCCACCAAAAAGTTCCTGAATCTGAATGACTGACAGGAGAAATGTGTATTTGCAGCGTTGGTGAAAATGTGACTGCATCTTTTTCTCTCCACAAGAGATCCAATCTTCCACTCCTACAGGCCTCGGACTGCCAACATCCCCCCACTCGCCCTCTCTCCACTGCCTCTAATCACATACCCGGCCTCCCTGTCTCTCCCTCTCCACTTCTCCTGATGATCCCACTCAGAGTCTTTCTGTCTGAAGTGCAATAATTGATCATCACAATCAGGAAGCCTTTTTCCTCTCCTTTCATTCCCTCTGTTCGTCTGCTCTGTGTCAGGGGTCTGTTTCTGTCCAGGTCGCCACCTACCGCGACGACAAGTGGCCCGTTTCATCCACACACCAGCCGAGGCAAAAACACCCGTCTGTGAAACGAGAGCTCGCAACCCGCTGTGATGCTGATGAAAGGAGGGGGAGGCGGAGGATAGAGGAGGTCAGGATAGGAGGGGAGGAAGAAGGCTGATAAATATGAGATGAACACAATAGACCGGAATTTGAATAGAAAAAAGATTACACAGCATCGAGCTAACTAGACTGAAAGGAAGGAGATAATTTCATGCAGAAATTATTCAAAGTTTACACCCACGAGGAAAGTTTGCTCGTAGCTCAGCAACAAAAGAGGAAAAATATGCGTGTTGGCAGCAGCGGCACGACTTTCTAAGACTTTCCAAAATAAGAAAAAGAATATATAACACCCTCAAAGTTTGCCCTCCATTGACCTTCAGGGAAGGTTTGTTTACAAATCTGCGATCCAAAAATGTGCACAGGTAAGCAAAAGCATAAGACGAATTGCAGTAGGTAAGTGTCATCACCTCAATTACAGTGAGACTGGGTAAAGTTTTCTCACGGGGTGGATGGGAAGAGGAAAGGAGAGAGGGCAAAGAGAGGCGAAGGAGAAGCTGAAATAATTTAATACAACAGCAGTTTGAGAAGATTTAATGTTTGAAATCTTTCGGCCTGTGAGGAAAGTTCAGAGGGATGACATCCGTTTGCCCACGTTCTTTCCAGAATCAAATAAAGTAGTAAAAATAAAGCTCGGGCAGAAGATCCAAAAATAAATGAAATATGTTGCCTGGGCTCCAGAGTCCAAACACACAAAACGATCAACCTAAAGTTTACAGCCGGTCAGCGCTAAAGCAACACTGCTGACACTAGGTCTACTGAAGGAATCAGAAAGTTGGCCTTTCATGGGATTAAATCTCCCCAGTTAGTTTCCTTCCTCTCCTGCTCGGTGAGGCTGGTCTGAAGACACGTCAGAAAGCATTAGGGAGAGCTGCGAGAGTTTTAGCCGGGGCCAAAGAAACCCAATCTGCGCCAGGCAAACAGAAAGAGAGAATCTGAGGTGAGATGCTGAAGGAATGCGGCCGCACAGATCAGGTTGTTTCCACAGTGATGGAGCACCATGAACATTTTATATATGGTCAGAGGAATGGAGGTGGGAGGTTAATGAGAAACTGAGGCGTGAAGCCGACAATGACACCTTGTCTGACTTTTCTTAAAACTTTGCACAAAGGTTACCGATAAACCCACTGTACCCCAAAGACAGATAAAGTTGGCATCGAGGGAACAAGTTTTTTTGCCCCGATCCCAAGCCGAGCTATTTAATATTGAGTATCCAACCTGGTCTCACTCTGAAGTTGTCGAAACTTACGCTCGGTCAGTGACTTGCGTCGTCAGACACCAACAAAAAAAGCCGTCCTTTCATGTTGGCGTGATACGCAGCTGGTCGCTGTTATAGTTTGCTGTCTCAAGGGAATTTCTCCACGTCTTTAAGAGAGTATTCTCCAGTGTTTGTTACTTCGGTGCAGCCTCACCTGAGTTAGGGGCTGTGTCCACCAAAGTGTTTTTCGTTCTGCACTAAGCGCTGTCGGTTGGGCGTCATTTTTTTAAGTGCCGAAAGCTGAAAATGTTCAACTGTGGGTAAAAACACCGCTAATGTCACTGTCACTTCGGCTGTTCAGTCACAGTGGAGGAGGGACAAATACCTCGAAGACAAACCATCACATCTTACATGTACAAGTGAAAAACAATGGAGGAGAAATCCGTTACTATACTGTTTAAATATTATGTTCCCTTTCATGAACCAACACAGAACAGGAGAACCATCCTCTCTCCCTGCATGCTTCACACTTCCCCTGATCCTAAGCAAGTACTTGACTTCATGACGACATGTTTACGTCCATGGATATTACGTATCAAAGCAACCAGATGTAACCAAACCATCTCAGCTGAAAAAACAACGCATTCACACTCCGATCTCGTCACATATCGATGTTTGGTCATGGACTTTCCATGTCCAGATACGACATGCAAGGTACCCTGGGTGCGTCAGTTGTTGATGCTCTGGGATACCGTGTCAATTCAGCCCTGTTTCATGCACACTGATGTTCTTTCCGTCAACAATAAACGCATGTGGTTACGTTTAGGCAACAAAAGCACGTAGTTGGGTTAAAGACAAAAGAACAGGGTTTGGCTTTTTTCATATGGGAAGTGAACACCAGCCTCGTGGGTCAAAGTCTGTGGTTGTTGGACCCATCTACCACCCCTCCCATCCGCCCTACCAGGACTTTCACCCCCTTAACTTACATTGTTGTCTGCCCGTGTTACAGAATAACAGTGAATGGCTGCGTATCATGCCAATATGAAAGGATGGCTTTTTTTTTGTCAGTGTCTGACGCCGGAAGTCACTGACCAAGTGCAGCTATTTGACGACTCTGAAATGAGACAGGGTCGGAAAAAAATGCTGTATCTCAAAGTTCTTTCAAACACTCCCAGTTGGACGTTTCCCGAGAAGCGCCTGGCGTTGTCTGGTGGGAAAAACACTTTGGTGGACACAGGGCCTGAACAGCTCATTCTAAGGTAATGAAAACACAATGATTCTCAGTTTCAGGTGATGATACACTAATATCTGTCTTCCATTTCTGCCAGTGCATCCTCCTACTGTAACTCCTACACACTGGACCTTTAAATTCCTCACTGCAAACTTGTGAAATGCCCTAACTAGAATTCTGTTGGTTGAACTTTACAGGAAAGTACATCTGAACATACTCTCTTGTTAAAACTGAACATTTTGTGCACAAGCTTTTCCAGTGCTGCTTCCCGTTACAGTGCAACAAACTGAGACCACAAAGTGTCACAAAGATAAAAAGAGCAAAGATTAAAAAGGACTTTGTGAGTTTGGTCAACTCCCCCGGACCGGAACTTTAAAAGTTCCTCATCATCAAACCGACTGTGACGTGTTTCGTCCTATAGTTTGTTCTAAAAACATAAAACAAAGCCAGGTGAGTATTTGGAGCAGATCAGAGTCTACTATGCTACTGAGAGGACGACTCCTCTGAGTCTGACTACTGAGCATGTCTCTGCTTCAGCTGATCTGCTAACCAGCATATAAAACACCACAGTCTTCCCCACCAACTTCCCTCGTTAGGATCCAACAACAGGCAGCTCCCCCGCTGAGCTGCGTGGGATTAGATGGCAGAGCAGAGCTCGCTTTGCAAAGCGTCTTTCACTGCAAACAAAAACTTCCTTCCTCTTTCTGTCACAGCGATACCATCTGCAATTTCAAGCTTAGTTTCAGAGAGAGGAGCGGAGGAGGGACGGGGGAGGGACGGGGGAGGGAGGGTGTCCGTCATAACGCTGGTGAGGCCTCTCTGGGTTCATACAAGGGCACTGAACAGAGCAGAGGTATCAAGATGGACACTTTGATTCAGCCCGTTATCTTACGTATTTTCCTTCCTTTTCTTCCTCCTTGATAAGAGGTGTTACGGCCGTGGGGCTTAATCAGACTTGGGTCCTCCACTGAACAATTCAAAGAGCGGCAAGGGTGATGGACCTTCGCTATCTCGCTGAGAAAACGGCTAAATTGGAAATGGACCTTTTACTGATAACGGGGACGCTGCACAGTCAACATGATTGGCACAAAGGCAATACATGTTTTTATATATGAGGAGTGGTGGCACTCTATTCTGTTTTCTCTGGTAAACACAGATATGTCCTTTCCTCCTGACTGACTTCTTTTCTCTTTAGCTTTCCACTTTCTATTTTCCACACCAGCACTGAACAAACACTGAAAATCTTTAAGTAACCAATATCTATTTATCACGTTTAGAACAAAAGATTGCTGGTATCTGCAGCCTGTTATCACCCCGAAGTCGTCAAATACAAATACTGATGCTTGGCCAGTGGCCCTCGGTGTCAGATCCCGAAGCACCCTTTAGCGTCTGTATGAGACGCACTGGGGTATCACATTATTACTGTGGGATGCTTCAAGCAACTTATGTGGTATAAAGAGCAAGTAAGTCCATGTTAGAGAGGATATGGATCAAGACATTCTCACTCCGACCTCGTCACACATTGATGTTTGGTCATGGACTTTCCACGTCCACATATGATGTGCAAGGTACCCTGGGTGTGTTGGTTGTTGACGTTCTGGGACGCCGTGTCAACTTCAGCCTGTTACATGCATTGTCTGTTTTCAAAATGCACTTCTGTTTTCACAGGAAATGTACAGTTTGCATACAGTCTCTTTCAAAATAAACGCACTGTCAGTACAACATAGAGAACTGATGTTTTTTTCCCTTCAACAACAAACTCACCTGGCTACGTTTAGCCAAAACACGCACGTGGTTGGGTGAAGAAAAAAGAACAGGGTTTGGTTTTACAATCTCATTGGAAGCAAACACCAGCCTACAAGGTGAAAGTGAAAGTTTATGCACAACGTAACAAACGACACGCGCTCTGAAAGACCATGATTCTGATGTCTTCTCCCGCACCATGAAGACTTGTCGCTACATTGAGCAAAGCTTGTGCGTAGAGTGCAAATCGAAACGAAGCAGCCAGCCAGGCACGAAAGGCAAGGAAAAAGCAATATTTGATTGTGTGTGTCTGAATTCCCTGAACTGTGCAACACAACTTTGGGCTTGTATGGAGACCTTGGGACGAAAGCCCATTCTTGGAGACACGTTTCCGACCACAATGGCATATCAGGTGTGTTTTAACAGGTAGCTTGTAGATGGGTAGTGACGCAGTCCTGCTACAAGTTTTTAAAATTGCCTTTTTTGCCCTGAACACCTGTTCAGAACCCAGCAGTATGTGCAACTCAAATCACCTTGAGTGTAAAAGAGCCTTAAAGAACCTTTTCCTGGAAGCAATAGTGACCGTGTTTTGTTGAGAGTGTCCTCTCAGACGGCTGTAGACGTACTGAGCTGACCTGCAGCGCTGAGCTGAGCAGCACTGAGGCTGAAACCGCTGAGCCTCCTGCTCTGTTTGTCTCAGAACATTAAAAGAGGCTTTAGCTTGGACACAAGCACTGAGGCATGAGGGTGAAGTACGCAGGCAGGCGGGCCTGTGGGGAAGTCAACAAAACACACACATGCATGCGTGTGTCTACAGTACGTGCGTGTGCATGTGTGTGTGGCTACTATACAGAGTCTGTGCACACGAGTATAGTGGTTGAATCCTTAAACAAGCAGACGCTGCACCACAAACACAGGCGGAGTAGCCGAAGCTTCAAGGTAAAAAGGGCCAGGAGTTTGAATGTGTGTGTGTGTGTGTGTGTGTGTGTGTTTTGAGAATGAGATCAGTGCGCCGCTGGCTCTCAGTGGATCAGAGGTTTGATTATTTCTGGATGACTGATGCCTGCAATGTACCATTCCTCAACTAATTGCTTACATGACTGGAATGAGGAGATACCACCATTGTGTGTGTGTGTGTGTGTGTGTGTGTGTGTGTGTGACTGCAAGTGCACATTGTTTGTGTCATACCTGCATGTAAGTTGTGTATATTAAGAAGTGGACTGTGTGTCAAGCTGTGTGAGCTCTGTGAAGTCTAACTGCTCTTCTCAGGTAGAAACCAACAGATTTTCACTGTGCTGTTTTTAACTGAATCAGAATTTTCAAAATATAGCACCTTATCAACACTTTGTCTCCACCGACTATAATGCTCTAGGTGACCCTCTAGCATCAGTTTTAGTCAGTTCTAGTCTCATTACAGGTCTTTTCAAAATAAACTGTGTGCTACGTTTTATTACCAAAAATAACTTACGTTTAGGCAACAAAACTACTTGGTTAGGTTTAGAAAAGATCATGGTTTGGGTAAAAATCAGTACGTTTGTTATGTAACTAACCACTATGTGACATATGTCAGGCGAGATTAACTAACGTAGTTAAAAAAAACAACTTAACAAACAGCAGCCTCCTTGGTTAAAGTCCTATCTGTGTTTGACCCATGCATCACACCTTCCATTGATCCTACATGGACTTTCTCACTTTTTATACTATGTAACTGCCGTGGATGGGTTTACACTGGAGTTTTATACAGACACTAAATGGTGATTTGTGCATCGGAATCACAAGCCGACAGCCACGGACAAAGGCCCCATATTTGACACCCTGTGAATGAGAACAGACGGCCTCACTGAAAGCTAGAATTAACACATTCTTTCTTTAAAGCTACTGACCAGCTCCCAGCGGTTGGTGATTTACTGCCTTGCGAATAGATATGTTAACAGCAGTTGTTTGGGGATCTTAGGTAAGATGACTATGCAACTCTCAAACCCAGATTTTCAATATTTGACAAACAACTCCAATGTAAGCCCATCTGTGTCATTATTAGACGGGCAGAGCAACGGACATAGTTAGAGAGCAAGACAGTCTGCTTAGGGCAGGTGGATGGGTCCAACAAGCACATGACTTCTACCCAGGAGACTGGTGTTTATGTCCTGTGTGAAACCTAAAGTTAGGTCAAAATCCAATTCTCACTCTGACCTCATCACATGTCCACGTTTGGTCATGGACTTTCCATGTCCAGATACAACGTCCAAGGTACCCTGGGTGTGTTGGTTGTTGACGTTCTGAGACGCCGTGTCGACTTCAGCCTGTTACATGCATTGTCTTCTTTCAAAATACACTTCTGTTTTCACAGGAAATGTGGGTTTGCATACAGTCTCCTTCAAAATAAACCAACCCTAACTCTAATCAAATAGTTTTGTTGCCTAAACCTAACCATCAAACCCCTGTGTTGACTTGCAAAATTGCAGAAGCAAAATAATGAGGGCTTCTGCCCAAGCATCAAAACATAATAAATAGTGATGAGATAATGTTGTGTCTTTAGTGTGCTTTCTTTTTTACATGTGTTTATCACAAGTTAAATCACTTTCATGCAAAAGACCTTTGATCACTTTTAGTAAATCTTACTTTGGATTCAAATCTGTGACTACAAAATAACCTAAAAATCCTGCACACTGTCACTTGCACTCAATTTATTTCAGTTGACACAATAAATAAACTGAGGACAATTGATTTTTTTAAAATCTATTGCTATATGTTACTTATATAAAAACGGTGTAGCAAGCAAATAAAACCAATTTTGTTTTTTAAAATACACAATGTCTCTGTCAAGAATATAAACCATCTAGGGCCAGAAACGTAAGAGGAAAAGTGCAGCTAAATAAAGTGCAAATAAACATGGTCTTTAGTAAAAAATGAACTGGTTTTTGAACAGCTTTGTGACGATAATGTGTTCAGCAAGGATGTTTCTGTATCATCGTTTCTTCTGTCGTGTTTCTGGCCACCAGATATACTAAATTAGTTGTTTTTTTTTTACCTTAAATGTTGAAAAAGCCGTGACCAAATGATACAAGTGGATCTCAAGTGTTCAAACTCACAAAAAATGAACAAAGACTGAACTAAAATTAACATAAAAATAAAATGAAAGCCCACAACTATAATTACTTTGACTCCTGTATTTATATGACATAATGAAACAGCCTAATGTGGTTCCATAACATATTAAGGTCAGACTTAATGACTGTGAATATTATCAGCAAAATACCAAACGTTACGACTCGGAGGACATTATGTCCAAAACACTCCCACACTTCAGAGTGTCTTCTAAACAGAACACCACACACAAACACACGATAACATGTTTTTCCCCAAAATGGAAATGTACCTTTGTGGAATGAAACGTTTTTTTATTTTCACATCGCTGCTTTTGATATTCATTATTTCTTGTTGGCTAACCAGTCGGTTTGGTTGTCTGGGCAAATGAGATCCTCCTGCACTGACAAAAGAGGTTTTTTTCTGGTGGGAGAACAATCGCATTGACACTCTAATAGCTGCACCGCCCACGAGAAGATTGCACAGAAGACTGCGAGTGGCAGACTGCAGGCATCAGCATGACTCCAGCTAGCATGAGGAGCTAACAGGTTAAGGTTCACACAGGGCCAGGAGCTGCTCCGAGTGCACATTACTGCTGCACTCACTTCAACTCTGCAAGATAGTTTCTGTTTCTAATGCTATTATCATTCATTTGCAGTGGTAAAGAATTACAAATCATATCTATATACTCCACTGTGTGCACAGTTGCTTGTTATTTTGTTGATAATACATTTTTATGTTTATTTAAGTGATTTTTTTTTCACTGGTAGTAAAGTATTGTCATATTTTCACTTCACTCAAGTATTCATATAATATCATCCTCATGCACACACACCAGAACAGACACAACTGCCACCCACTAATAAAATACGCTGGTCTCATGAACATACACTTTCCTACAAAAAGTAAAGCACTGAAAATTTGTACATATCGCACTTATTCTGAAAGACTGTGATCACGTGACCGATGTGCTGATGGAAGTAGACAAGGAAGCGGTCCCAAGCAGGTCTTGCAGGGAGGCAGATTAGGGTGGTGGATGGGTCTCACACACACACATACACATGCACACGCACAAAAAAAGACCTTCCCCTCGTGACACTTGTTCGAAGCCATGTGAACTCTGAGTGATTTTAAATTACATCCTCGCCATATTTCTTTTCCTAACCCCTAACACAGACACTTTACTTGCTTAAACCTAATCTCCTTAACTTTACATTAATTACGTAACTGTACATTAAGGGCTTAGCATCATTCATAAGGCGATAATTTGTAGGATATCATACAAACTGTTGAGTCTGCATTTTTAGTTGATATCATACAAACTGTTCTATGAGGATACATTGAATAAAAACACAAATCTATTGCCAAAACTCCACCAGGTCCCTTTAGGAGCTTCACAAATGCACGTAAGGATCTGAGTGCTTCTTCCATCAGTGCTAATTTGAGCCAAAACTATCCCTGTATTTTATTAATTTTAATACATTAACACCAAATGGCGAAGGTATAAATCTAGTATATCTAAAATTCCTTTTTGATGGACACAGATTGGGTTGTCCAAAACATTTTAGTGATATTGGACAACATCTGCCTAAAAACCTCAAAATGTGCCATGAGTTAATTTGAGCATATCTACACCTTAGCAGACTGTCATGACTGTGGCATTGCCATCATCATTTTCATTTTAGTATTGACCATTCATTCTTCAGTGCTCTACATTAGAGTCTGGATACTAGACGTGAGCCAGACGGGTCAGGCTTGGTTTCCACCCCCTTTTAGGCTTGGGTCTGGTTCAAACGGAAATATGCCACATTCTGGTCTTGATCACACCATATCGATACGATACAATACAATGCGATACGATACAGTGAGATATGATTGTTTTGGACTCAGGAGCTGCACAAGTCTTGCTGCCTGGTCCAGAAGAAATGAAGCAAACACCATGAAAACATAACAGCATTGCACGTCAGCCGATCATGTATTGCACCTGACACCAGCACACAACAGAGCACCATAAGCAAAGCACAACACAACCCCTAATGTATCAAGCAACATTACTGAAAGTCTTGATTGAGGTTGGCACAAATGAATTTATAAAACGATTCAGTTTACATCTGAGCACCCTGTATCATCTGCCTGAGGGTAAAAGCTCGTGCTCAGCGTGGAGAATGTGGGAAGATTAGAGGACCAACTGTACTAGAAATCATCAGCACAGAAAAATCAAATCTTTTTAGGCTTTAACAGAAACAACTTGATTTAAAAATGTTGATTTTTCAATAAATGCTTCCTAAAAATGTGCCGGGTATTTTATCTTGTCAGTATTTCTCTGTAAACACTTGTTTTGAAATGCGCCTGTAATGCTCCCATGACTTTAAAAACAATGTTTTTCTGTTTTCCTCCTTTTTTCCCTGAGTGTCTGGGGACAAACTCAACCATAGAGTTATCAGTGAAATCTTAAAGCCGGGTATTTTATGAAAGAGTCTGTCAGCATCGGGATAAAGACGCTATGTAATTTGACTGTAAACACTTGTTTTGACGTGTTATTGTAAATATCTCATGTTTACCGAGGTCCTCTGGGATTTAAAACCGATGTTTGCTGTTTTTTTCTGCGTGACTGGGACAAAATCAGCCATCAGTTTATCTGTCAAACTTCAGAAGAGACACATGAAGAGGCTGTTTAAATAATGAAAGATGCCCGTCGGCAGTGCTGTCCTCTGATGACATGCTTTGCCAGGAGAGGAGCCCTAATGAGTGGACATGCACAAAAAGACAGTGAGAAACACACATTTATGCTCTGATCCACATGTCAAACACACACACACAAACAGAGGCAGCTGGTGTTTACGTCCCCCACCTCGCCAGCAGAAGACTCATTGAACATTTATGTCTTGTCAGAGTTTGGTTAAAAATCTTGGCCTCAAATTCATCAGCTCTCCACTCAGGCTTACTGAAAAACTTTATTCATAACGGCAAATTTTAAATGGAGAGCAACCTAAAGCAGTAATGATTCATTTTTTTGACCACTGAGGGGTAATAAACAAGAAAGACAAAATTTCTAGTGCAACAGAGTTAATAAGTTAGTAATCCCACTCACCAACTCTGTGCAGACAAATTTGTGTCGATGTTTGAGCACTGCTTGGGCAGAGACAGACAGTATTTTGTGGCGGAGCATCATTGCATCTCTTCAGTTAGAGCGCCAAAATGAACCTGAACACCCAATTTGTTGTGTTTTCATCACTGCCGATCAGAGCTGGAGCCGAAAAATACCCATTACCACTGCAGAGTCATTGGACCAGGGTGTGAATGCTGATTGTAGCTGCTCCCATTACACTGAAAAGCCAGGTACTAGTGAGTTTTTTAGTGCAGTGGAAAGGGGGCTATAGACTGTAGTGACACCTTGCAGCCTGTCACTCAAAGTGGCCACACCCTAATTGTTCGTAACTATAAGCCCTAATAAAATGTAAACCTGTGAATTATATAAAAATTCACGCCCTGTACAGTTAGCTCTAAAACCAGTTTTGTACCAGGCTGTAAACATGTTTATTTCTGCTTTAAAGTTTGCCATTTTAACATGGGGGTCTATGAGGATTGGCTTACTTTGAGAAGCCACCCTCGAGTGGCCATTAGAGGAACTGCAATTTTTGGTACTTTAATTCAATTCAATTCAATTCAATTCAATTCAATAAAACTTTATTTATCCCGAAGGAAATTCTTGTGCCAGAGAATGTTTCAAATTACAGTCACTCGGGTTCCCCGGGTTAGGGTCACTCACTGGGCCCAATTTTAGAAACAATAGAGTATTAAATATCTGTCAAAATATACAAATATACAAGATAAGAAGTGTTTTCAAGAAGCAAATGCAAAACCAGGGCCTAATGGAGTAACAATAGGAGTAAGATAAGTACAGGAGTTACTAAAAATAAACTCAAATGGTGGAAAAAGCAGACTACACGTGATAATGATATAACAATAAGACGTAGTATTGCACGATTGAGAAAATGATATTGAGAAAATCCACATTGGCTTTATTTTTAAGCTTTGGAGATCGCCATTTGAACCAAAACTGAAAGATGAACACAATACAACCTACACTTATACACTAAATTATGCACATCAACAATCTAATTCATCACCTAAACATCTTTATGAAGTCCTTATTTCCAGAAAGATATTTTTCTCCTTCTCCAAGCTTAAACAGAAATATGTTCTGAAAACAAAAATATCAGAGGGTGTTTAGTTAAAGCTCATTCCTGTGTAAAAAGCAGGAGCATCTGTCTGACCCATTTGGACATGTGCTGTCACTCTGAATCATACAGTGCTGTCTCTGCTGATTGAATGATACCAGCAGCCCACTGGGAGTGTGTAATCTGCTCCCTGACATGTTGACCTGTTTGTGGCGAGGCCTGAGGACAGTGAGGTCACTCAGTCAGTCAGTCAGTCAGCCTGTTGGTCGGTTAGTCCATCTGCTTCCAACCGTTGAGCAACATATGCTCATAGCTACTAACCAGGCTGAATACATTTGTTGTTTAAATTAATGGTGACAACATGATGGTTAGTTATGACTCAGTAAGCAGTGGATATAACTACACTAACTACGACAACTAAAAACAACTTTTATTATGCAATTAGTTTTTAATGTTTAAAGGTATTTTAAAACACATTCTCACTCCGACCTCGTCACATATCAACGTTTGGTCATGGACTTTACATGTCGAGATATGACGTCCAAGGGACCCTGGGTGTGTTGGTTGTTGACGTTCTGGGACGCCATGTCAGCTTCAGCCTGTTACATGCATTGTCTGTTTTCAAAATACACTTCTGTTGTCACAGGAAATGTACAGTTTGCATACAGTCTCTTTCAAAATAAAAGCACTGCGTCAGTACAACACTGCAAACTGATGTTTTTTTTCTTCGACAACAAACACACATGGTTAAGTTCAGCCAACACATGCACATGGTTGGGTTTAGATAAAAAGAACAAGGTTTGGCTTTATATTCATACAGGAAGCGAACACCGGCCTCCCGCTTGAAAGTCTGGTAGTTGTGGTATTTTCATCCTCTTGTTCGGGGCGGGGTCATGGCGGCAGGCGTTAGACGTACCTCGAGCACCTCTAACAGGAGGCGCCCAGGAGGATCCTGATCAGATGCCCGAACCACCTAAACTGACCCCTTTCAATGTGAGAAAGCAGCAGCTCTACGCCAAGCTCCCTCCGGATATCAGAGTTACTCATCTTATCTCTAAGGCTGAGCCCAGACACCCTTCCGAGGAAACTAATTTCGGCTGCTTGTATCCATGATCTCATTCTTTCTGTCACAACCCAGAGCTCATGGCCATAGGTGAGGGTTGGGATGTAGATGGACCAGTGAATCGAAACCTTCGCCCTTTGGCTCAGCTCCTCTTCACTACGACGGTCCGGCACAGTCCCTGCATCACTGCAGACGCCACATCAAACTGCTGACCCATCTCACATTCAGTTCTACCCTCACTCATGAACAAGACCCCGAGACACTTGAACCATCTCGCTTGAGGCAGTAACTCTCTCCCAATCCACTGGTTTCTGGCAGAGAACAATGGCCTCAGATTTGGAGGCCCATATAGCCTTTTTTTTTTAAAAAAATCATCAGGTCCAGTGGGATCTCAGAGCTAATTTCCCGGGTCCATTGGGGTTTGGGATTTTGGACCCATGAAGACTTCTACCCTGAGGAACAAGGCAGAGGTGGATGGTTCAGTTTGGAAAGCATGCATCTATTTTGTCATCTAGGCACAAGGTCAACCTCAACCACAATCTTCACTGGCAGATCTTAGACAAATACCTTCACAATCCACATCCCTCATTCCTTCTCTGCAAATTGCAGCCACTCCAGCTCTCTGCGTGAGACGCGCTGGCAGCGAGGGAGAGAGAACGGAAAGTTGCCTGCCAAGCAGACCTTTATACCTGGAAGGGAGGGGAAATTTCACTTCCACAGTCCCATGAGACGAGGGGAAACATCTTCATATTTATATGATGCTCAGACAGAAGAAAATAAACAGACCTCCATCAACAGACGAGCGGTAATCATGAATGAAACCTCAGAGAGACAGAATATGTGTGTGTTGGGTTTACGTGTCAGTTTGTGAAAGAGGGACACAAACAGATTCTCTTTTTTCCATCTCACATCTTGTGGCTCAGGAGCATTCAGAAAGGAAACTTTATATATATCAGTCCCCGCTGCTTTACCTTCAATCACAGAGAAGTGCCACCCACATTTGCCGCAGCGTTACCCATAGCAACGCACATTGCTCAATTTTGCCACCAAGACACCTTTATGAAAAGTTTGAAACACGTTGCAGTTGACCTTTCTGTTGCTGTGGTTGATGCAGACGGGTGTTGTCAGGAGGAAAGCTTCTTTCGTGTTTCCAAAAAAAATATCTCAGTAAATCAAAACTGCTGATCTTTGGATGACGAGAAAATATGATCACATGTATAAGGTACGATGTGCGCAGAGGTTCAGGAGAATCTTTGTGCAGCTCACAGGATCTATAAAACTCTAAACTGGTGAGGCAGAGCTCAGATAAATATCAGGAGGAATTTCATCCCAAAATTTGTTTACAGTGGACTTTATGACAATTTAGTAACACAAACAGGAAAATGAAACAATTGGTATTCAAAGGTTCCTGTTCTACAACATGCAACCAATCAAATGTGTTCTTTCCACTGGTTGTGTAACCTCATGTCTCCAAACAACACATTCTCACCCCAACTTCGTCACAAATTGATGTTTGGTCATGGACTTTCCATGTCGATACGACAGTATGGTACAGTACCCTGGGTGCGTTGATTGTTGATGTTTTGGGACGCCGTCTCATGTTCTGCCTGTTGCATTGTCTTCTTTCAAAATACACTTCTGTTTTCACAGGAAATGTACAGTTTGCATACAGACTCTTTCAACGTGTAACGCCAGAAGTCACTGCCCAAGCGCAGGATTTTGACTACTTCGGAGTGAGACGGGGTTGTTCAAAACCAACCTACCTAAAGTATATATATATAATCAGCTTCAGATGGATGTCTCCCTACGCGAAATTTGTAAAGCCTTTCATTTTGAGTGCTGCTCGGTCAAATGAACTTTTCTTTACAAACGTGAAGTGTCATCTGATTGAATTTAAGACTTTGAAACATGGGCTCAGAAAGGCGGATGCTAAGAATGCTGCAGCACCATCTCTTGACAAGGGGTGGAACAACACAATCTGCAAATAGTTGGCTACTTTACCATAAGTCATGGGCTGTCTGGACATCAGCTTTAAACCTTGAACAGGTGACTGTCAGAAAGTGTATAATAAAAGATGTCTAAAATGTGCAAAATTAATTCATTCCTCCAATCTGACACAACCTCGCCATCATGTCAGGTCAAAGTGCAAGGGTTAGGGTTAGCTAAACTTGTAGAGAGATTTGCTGAGCCGGATCAATGGCGCAAACAGGCTGAGAAAAAAAAACAGGAAATTGCCAGGACAGTTGTTTTGGAGCTGCTTCTTAGAGCCATAAAATTTCTTGGATGCGAGGGACTTCCACTACAGTGTATAGTTTTATGCCAGCTAACATTAATGATGGAGGGAACAACAAGCAGACATATGACTTTAGCGTGGCTTCAGACAAAGCTCTAGTGAAAGTTCAGTCAGGAAGACAAAACTTTTGCTATGCTTAGGCTGTAACTTTCTTCCTCACCCTGCCGTTAACTCCTTGCACGCATGCTCACGCTCTATCTCTGGCTGTCAGTGTTCGGGCTGTCAATTGAGTCATCAGCTGTTCTACAGCTGATCCACAGTCAACCAATAGCACGGTGACAGACGTTCTCGGTCAGCCTATCATCTTACTGCTCCTCATTTTAGATATGGTTCTTTTTCTGCCTGCAGTCTTTTCATGCTGCAGCCATGCGTACCCTCCACCTCCCCATCACCACCTAATATTCTCTGATTCAGCCTCGTTCGCCTCATCAGCCATCAACCACAAAGTCATCAGCCACCACAACCTCCACCAGTGTCTCAATGTCATGGGGGGATTCATCTTGCTGCTGCTCAGATGTTCCACCATCACATATAATCTCCTTCTGGTGTCTAAGCACCAAAGACTTCCGTTAAATCATATCAGCACAAATCATCTGTTAATTCTGTATTAAATATTATCTTTATTTCATTCTTCTGTCTCTCCTGATTGAACTGGATGTCCAACACTTCACCAGAAATTTTGTGCCAAATTGTGACTGAGTCAAGAAGGCACACATTCTTTGGACCAACAACTGAGAGAACCATCAACGTAAGTATGTTTTTTTTGTAGCCCCTGTGCATCACCCCTCAGTGAAAATATATTTCCAGATGCATGCTTTGAAAGTGTGAAAGTGGCTTTGTGAAATCTGCAAATACTCAAGAGAAAAAGTGTGAAATTTAATAAAGCTCTGCAACTTTTAAGGTCAAATTTCTACTATGAAACTGATGCCAGATCCTCCACGTTTAAAACTACTGAAACTAATAGGATATTATGTGTAATATGTGACTATACAGCACCTACACATCATATAAATAGGCTATTACTGTATTGAAAAATAGATGAATGTTTGGTGAGGGGCATTAACTTGGTCTATAGAGACACATGTAGCAGCTGTGACCACATATAGATTGTTTATGCTGAATTTATATCGTGTGTGGATGCAGATGTGAGCCAGATGCATCTATATTGTTTACTGTAATTGTCATCTTTCATCTTGACAGGTCTGCGTGTGTCTCTGAGACGGGAGAGAGAAGGAGACAGATGGAGGAGCAAACAGAAAAGAGAGACAGAGAGATGGTGAAGTTAGCAAGGCAGCAACCCACACCAATTCAATTAGGAAGTAAAAATCCTTCCTGACCAGTTTAATGTGGTTACTGACTCAGGACAGCTTGTTCCTTGTGTACACTTGTGTGTCCTGGTGAGCTGGTGTATTCTTGACACCAGCTGAAGGAGCAGAAGCAACGCAGACACTAAACACCACTGAAACAGCTGAATGTACACAGAGGTATATTTGTGCTTTCGTGTGCCTCAGAAAGCTCTAAAGGTGAGCGCTCTGCTGCAGTCGGAGTTGTACAGTAATGCAGGCAGCTCTTTGGGAGACTGTACCATTAATCAACTTGGCTGTTACATGAGGTCACAAATGGAGCTCAACCCTGCTGCTCTGCCTATGTTTGTGCAGGTAAAAAATGCTTTTTGTTTTGACAACTTTCTCTGCAGTTATTTATGAAACTTTTTCAGGTGGTTGGACACATGCTGAGTTAGTTTTAGCTGTACAGTCTGTTACAACATTTTCACATTACTGTAGGTACCAGTGATGTGTGGGTCGACCCATGACCTGCAGGTTGAGCCAGTTCGGATAAGTTTGCTAGAAAATACAGCATGTTTTGAGTGTGCGGTGTGGTCAAGGTATTAAAAAAAAACATCTTCCAGGCACAAACCTAACATATATATATATATATATATATATTTCAAAGTTTGTACATTGAAAGATCTGGGAAAATTGATGAACTTGAGGGAGGTCCTCTAGGATCAGGGTAGAAGTATAGTGCTGGACATCCATCTCTGGCATTTTAGTAAAGTGATGTTAGGCGTATTTTAGGTTACAATACCTTCTTTTTGTTTTCTCTCTCTCCCATCTGTTCTTTCTCATTTTCTAAAATACGTCTTTTAAATGTGTAACAGCGAAAGAATAGTTGCATACAAAATATTAGACCTACGTGCAAGAAGTATTACACAGGTAATGTACATATTTTTTGTATACTTATTTTTGGACATGCTGACACATTTGTTTACGTTCCTCAAAAACTACTACAGAAACAATTAAAAAAAGCACTTTGGTTACAGTAATTGAAAGACTGTGACATGAATTAAATCATGTATGATAATAATAATCGTATAACATTTTAAATATATATATTTTTTTATAAATAAATCGTCATTTTCTTCCATGAAACAACTCATCATGTGCGACTACCATCATCTGTCTATTGCTCTGTCTCATATGTGATGATGCTAGTGTCCCATCACTGATGTTAATCTTTAGTACTGTAAACTCACAGTACACCAGACGTAATAATCTAAAGAAGGAAAAAAAGAGGGAAGATGAAAAAAGTGATAAACTACTAAAGCGTACATATCTTGTATCATTAAGACATCTTGTCTCTATGTGACCTTAACTCGTACTAAAGTTGGGGTATAGTTGTTTCTCTCAGTACATGTCATTTAATGAGCTAAGTCCTTCACTTCTCTCTACAGTAATGGATTCTCCTCACAGATCCTTTACCATCAACACACATTAAAGCCCCAATGAGCAATAAAAGCCAGCGTGCGTGGAAATGTGAAATGAAAAACACACCACAGTAATGTTGTTTAGTTGTAAGAAAGCCTCCTCAGATCAACTCCTCCAGGGTTCACTGCACGCCAAACAGCAGCCCAACGCACGAAGGACACTGGAGACACACTGAGTAAACACACTCATACTTTCAATACAAGTGGGCATAAAAAGTTTGGCTTAACCACACATTCAAACATGCGGAACACACATTGGAAAGCCATCATGCAAATATGGAATAATCTACTGTAAAAACATGCACATGGTAACGCATAAAGCAACATAAAATGATCTGAATGTAGTTTTGGTCTTTGACACCTCTGTGGTGACTAAACAAAGCTTTACATTGTCAAACTTCAGTTAATAAACTCATCATGTCTCCAGCCTCAGTATCTCTTCCCTGAACTCTGCAGGCAGATTTAACTGAATTATGTGTGACCCCAGCCCTGACAGCTGCTATGACAGTATGAGTGTCACTGACTGCCCTGGTCACCCTGCCGGGGACGATGTCAGTTTGTGCTTTGGGTTTTTCTGGCACAAAGATATTTGAAGAGTTCAGCACTTTTCTTTCAACACGAGAAGAAAAAGAAGTCGAATGTGTGAAAAGAAGCTCCTGACTGACACATGACCTACTGCCTGACAGTGTGAGGGGACTGAAGCTCAATAGTATCACTCAAACACACACACACACACACACACACACACACACACACCTTCATTATTAAACTGTCAGCACACAGAATCTTTGCAGTTCTGAAGTTTAAGTACTAAACTATTCACTTGGTAAATGGACTTGTACTTGTAAAGCGCCTTTATAGTCTTCCGACCACCTAAAGCACTCTTTACACTACGAGTCACATTCACACACACATTCACACACTGGTGGCTGAGGCTACCGTACAAGGTGCCACCTGCTACACAGCTTTACCACACTCACACACAATGGAACAGCCATCGGGAGCAATGTGGGGTTCAGTATTTTGCTGGAGGATACTTTGACATGCAGGCTGTACGAGCCGGGGATCAAACCGTCGATCCTCTGATTGGTGGATGAACCACACGACTTCATGAGCCACAGCTGCCCCACACTTAGGAAAAGCAACACCAAAGTCTCAGTCTGTTTATGATGACTTGTTCATCCACAACAGCAGTTGCACTTGCACAGGACCAGTATTACTGGGGCAGAGTCCTGCACGGATCACAGGTTTATTGTGAAAGTCAATGACACGAATGAAACCATTGACCCTGTTGTCACTTTCATCACTGGTGTGGAGGACTCCAGCGATGAAACTTTGCAGCCCGAGGATGAGGTGGCAGCCTGCATGGAGTTCAGGACACCCAAGGAGGATCCTTTGGAGGTTTTATGGTGGTGAAAGGAGCACGCTAAAATGTTTCCTAACCTGGCAGTGATTGAATGTTTTCCCCATCCAGTGAAAGAGACGTCTCCTCCGCTGGATTTGTGATTCAAGAACGGAGAACCCAGCTGTGTGTGTTTCATCACAGGTGTTGGTCGGGTTACAGGACTTTTATTAAGAGCTTTGTGGGTATGGGCGGGTACAGGTTTTCAAAAATGGATCCATGCAGAACTGTCGTGGGGATGTTGTGATTTAGCACCCAAAATGCTGTCGAAACTTTAATTTAAAACTGTCAAAGCAGCCTCTGTAATTCATGACTGGCACAGAGACGCTGATTCACACTGGGCTGACATCATCTCAGGGAGGTTCAGTCATTTCCTGTGGAATTCTTACTTGACAAATTACAGACATTGCAGATTCACGCAAGATTAAAATCCCAGCTGACCTCAGCAATCTTTACAAATGAATACAGGTCCCCAGATAATACTAGTCCCATGCAAATCGGGCAGAAGACATCAAAAGTTGTCATGCAATCGATAATTAAAGCATCTCTGCAACTAAGAAGCCGTCCCTACTGACCCTGCTGGTCAGAGTTACTGTACACCATCTGATTTTAAAAGAGGAAAGAGAGATGAGCAGAATCCTTCATGAAGACTTCCTCCACAGGTGGCTGGTTAGTTGAGTGCCTACAGCAGTACCATTTAAAGAGCTATGACAACTTTCACACTTATAGCTCTGAAAATGGCGCTGTCGTCTGCAACAAACAGAGGAGACTGGATCTTTGAGCTGTCCATCAAGATGTTCATCACATACATGTCGATACACAGAGCACAGATCTCTGTTGTTGTACACACTGTCTATATTGTGATGTCTTGATCTGAGTTTTAATGATTTGGATCAACTCTGCCACATACAGTATGCAGCCAGTGACTACAGTTTAGTGTCGGTCAGATGGTACCGTGAGGTTCCTCTGTTCTGTCCGGATGTCTGGAATCCATGTCGGGACAAAATAAAAATCACAACGGAAAGACAAACAACAGCAGAGCAGCGGAAAGTCAGCGACAGGTTTGCAAACATTTTGACATGTTCTGCATGTCAGCAGAAAGTCTGCGGGACAAAAAAATGCTCTGTGCTTGTCAAGTTTTAAGTTAAAAGAAATGGTCACAGCTCCCTACGCACTCACTTTCAGACTGATAAACCAGCTAGGAACCAAATTTCAAGTCTTTTATAATCAAGAAAATGTGTGTGTGTGTGTGTGTGTGTATTCAGGGATCTGGCAGTCTAATAACCCCTCAGGGAGACGAACAGTGTTGAGGAGCGATGTAATTAGACTCGAGCAGCCTGCCAGCAACAACAAGTGGACCGGAGAGGAGCAAAGACACTGGAGTGGACGATGGAGGGAAAATAAAAACGTCCTCCTTTCTCCAAAGCTAAACAAGAAATAGTCTGTGCCTCAGTAAATGAGTGTTTTCTGATCTGTTACATCTGCGGTTATGGTTTGGTTGGTTTAAGCCTGGGAAAGATCACGGTCATGGTGGGAAAAGGAAAAGTTTTGATGGTCTCTTAACCATTTAATCCTTTGTTGGCTGCCTGTTTGACAGCGTAGCGCTGCACCCTGCTCTGTTACTTGTCCTCCTCCAGCTCGCCTGCATGTGATATTAAAAAATCACCCTTATAGGATGTAACAGCAGCACTCTGGAGTCAATAATAAGTTCACTGCTGACTTGCTACTTGTAGTCTCTGCAGTTTTAGGAACAGTCTCTTAAATGATCCTCATTGTAATTTGCAGAGAACGAGCGCCCACACTAATGTAATAACATGTAAATGACATATAGATCCTGAAAGTCATTACAGTAAATAGTAAACACACACTCAACAAAAGCGCTAAGATAAATCTAATCAGTTTCAAACTGACTGTGTGTTTCATACTTCATTAATCCACGTGAATTGTTTTTAACTTTCTGCAGAATGTTCGCTCTGCTGTTCACTGAAGAAGATTAGAAAACAGACGTGAGCTTAGCGTCGCATTCAGCTCTGCAGCCTTCCCTCTGAGGTTATACACGGACACGCCAGTACTCCTTTACTATTACATTCATCATGCATGTCTCCAGTTTGTTATGTAAAATGTGTTTGATGTCTCTTAAAGCTGCCTGACTGTGGCCTTTATGTGTTTGAGTGTTGAAACTACCTTTTATTCGTTTAAAGGTATAATATGTAGTTTTTCCACATAAAAATGTCTAAAAACGACTAAACCAATATTATATATTTTGTTTAGTTGTGTACTTTGATTATCAGAAATGTTTCCAACAATTTTTCAAACCCAGATAAATATGAAATATTAATAAACGTTACGGACCGTGTCATTAGGTCGCATGTCAATGGCGACGTAACTCCAGTCACCATAGCCATTAAATGAAGGAGAAGAAGAAGCAGCAGACCGGATGAGACGTCAGAGAATGAACGTTACTGTTGCTAGGCTAAGCTAACTCGTCATGGATCACGATTATGCATTGACGGTTGCTGCACCTTCTGACACCGAAGCTGTCCCGGTAAACAAGCCGGTAAAACGGAAACATACGGGTCAACCAAGCGATCTCAGAAGAATTTGGGATAAGAAGAGAGCTAAATCAAGGATAAATATTGGTGTGGTGCTACACCGGCCGACGGACCCCATTTGCATAAAGTGAAACATAAAGTGAATATAACTTCAGTAATATACCTCGTCCATGAGCATTCCTCTGCTGCTGAAGCTCGCTCTGCCAAAAAAAACTGCCACGGTCGGTTTCGGTTTCACGGAGTGAGGAACGCCAGATCTTTATCTGTTATATGACTACAACTCCCATGATCCCACGCTACTTTGTGACGTCATCCAACTCCGTCTTCTGTTATTGTTTTGGTTTGAGACCCCTAGCGGCAGAAAATTACATACTGCACATTTAAAGAAAACAATGAAATAAAAGGTAAAACTTGTGATTGAGTAATGAAACATCTTTAATACCAAACAGCACTTGATTAACTATTTTTAGAAAAACTAAACCGCAAAAAGTATATATCTTTTAACCTTCCTGTGATGATGTTAAACTATACATGTGCTGTAAAGGCCCTGAAACATTACACCAATGGTTGGCCATAGTCAATGTGGTGTGTCCCATACTGTTGCCCCTCATCGGCCCCCTTCGACTCGGAGCCCATCTGTGAATGAAATCACTCTGATTGGCAGTTCAGCTGTGAAACTGCGCCTACTTAGAGCAACAAAAAAGTTTATCTTGGGTGCGTCGGTACAGTGGACAACCAAGAAAGGATGGCAGGAGAAATACCAGCACACAAATACAACTAAGCTGGACAGCAACAAAAAAGGTTCACAGGCTGAGATCAATGCCAAAAAAACATCTGTGCACAAAACAAAGAGTGCTCAAAGTGCGATAAATAATAAAAAGTGGTTAAAAACAGCAGCAAACATTTCAGTCCGTTCAGTTCTGAAGAAGCAGAACTGAAGAAGCCTCTTGGATGAGAGGTGAAACAAGTCCAGTTGCCTGCGATATAGCACTTAAGATTACCACGACCTGGATGACTGAGAATCTTCACCAACAGTGGCCCCTGCGGTCGCCACTGTATTGAAGGCTGTGGATAAATCTACATCTAGTGTGTGACCTGAGATCAGACCAGACCAGATCAAGCTGTGTGTCTTTCTCTTTACACTTTCCAAAAGGTAATTTATGTGTTACATCTTGTGTTTTCTTATTCAACATCCCTTTTCTTTCTTTTGTGTCTACAAAATGGAGGCTCCTCTTGTTGCCAGCGTGTTTTACAAAGAGGACGAAGACGTAATCTGGGGCTCGGTGGAAGCATATAATCGATTTTCAAATTTCAAATGCATGAAATCCTTTTCTCATGCGAGAGGTTTGCTTTTGCATCCACAGAAGAAAGCACTGAATGCACAGATGGAGGCCAAAATGTCTTTTTACTTTTAACTTTGTGCCTCGTTGGACAGAAGAAACAGTGCACATGAAAAACATTGCACATTTAAACTTTCAATTTCTTTCCCCTGTTTGGAGTTTCGAAGTGTTTGCTGTATGTTGCAAACACTGATATTTAAAGCTATTGAACATAAGAATAACCACAGACAACATTTTGTATTTGTGTCACTGTGTGAGTTTTACAAATGAATACACACACACACACGTCAGTCAATAACACAGACAGAAATCTGTTGTCAGAGCCGTGTGGTGGAAGAAAAGCCACACAACTGTCATGCTCATCTTCACTTCCCTTATCCTCACACTGTCTGCATCTCTCCTACCTTCTCACAGCGTTAAGTAGCGGTCGAGAGGATTCATTCATTTCAGGGAAAACATTATTTATCTCGAGAGCATTCAACAGCATTTATAAAAGAAGACAGACTTTGAATGAGAAGTTTAGAGCGCTGATGAAGTTGATGAACAGCTTATTGTTACCAAACAGTGTTTGATTTCAAGTAAACGAAGTAGACACTTTGTTATAGTTTTCTTTCAGATGTCAACAATCGACTATTAGTCGGAGAAGATTAAAAGCCAGGGCACACACACAAGCAAAAGTACACAAACAAAATGATAACATCGTATTATTGTGAGAGAGGAAGAAAAAGTAGAGACAGAAAAGGGATGCAAAGAAATAAGAAGTAAAAAGGCAGCAGGATGAAAATTAATAACAAACACACTTTAGTTTTCTTCTTGTGTGTCTGTGTCGTCGTTTTTCCAGGTTACATGGTGGTGAGAGGAGGTCGTGTCTTATGTACCATTTTGTCATTTTCCATACTGCAATTTTATTTTGTTGGTTATTCTGTACACATATCTATTGCATGTCTGTCCGTCCGGGGAGAATGATCCCTCCTCAGTTGGTCTTCCAGAGGTTTCGTCCATTTGTCTTCCCTGTTAAAGGTTTTCATACATGCGGATAATAGAAGATAAGCTAAAGAAGATGGAGAGCTTTCATCAGCGCCATTTTATCTCTCAGGATCCTCGATCAGACTCATCAACAACAGACACAAAACCACCCCCACACATGTTTGTATAACCGTACTTGTGATAACCAAAACCTCAACTTCAGCTAATATAATTACATTCTCAGCAACTTCGCTGAGTCAACTGATTCGTCTGGCATCATGAATCAGCTGTTTCTCGTTGGAATAAGGCAATAAATCCAATCAGCACCATGCACTGTAAACCCCAATCCATCCATGACACTTTTAATAAAAATTCATTCCCTTGACACAAACACTATCATTGTACACTTAACATATTGCGGTGTTTTGGGGCTATATTGGTGGAGTTTCCCAGCATGCTGTGAGACAATGTGTTTATGGCCATAAGCCAAAGAAAACTGTGTTTAAATGTGTTGTAAACCACTCGTGTTACCCATCACACAGTGATTAATGTTTCTGTATTTCACAATGGTTCTAATAGATTACAGTAATGTTGTGGTGAAAAACATTTTGCAACATGAGTTGAGTCGTACACAGTTAGTGACCTCCTGCCTGTGTGGATATTAGTGTCGAACAAAAAGAGCACTTCCTGGTTCAGAATTCATCTCTTTGTCTTACTCTAGCAATCGAGAAACCTAAGCTTGCCCCAGGTTACTTTTTTATTTCAATTATATTTAAAAAATAATTGTAAAATGTGTCTTCAATGCATTTATGTTCATTTGACACAGTATTAAATGCTCAATTAACAAAAACAGTTATGTTAAACTGACATAATATTCCTGTCAGACAAGAGTCATGTGACACATTTATTCTGTGTTTGCTGTTCTCGAAACTTTCATGTTACTGTGTTGTACTAAACTAAAAGTTCTGAATGAAGGCTGTTTCCAAAATAATCATACTTTGAGTGAACGAACTGGGGTTTACAGTGTGGGTGGGACTTATGCCATTGTCATTGTCAAAGGAGCCCAGTGTTTGCTTCATGTGTGAATGTTGAGCCAAATCATGACGTTTTTTTCCAAACTTAACCACGCGCTTTTGTTGCTGAAACCTAACTAAAGTGTTTATTACACACGGAAATAAACAATGTTTGAGGCGTTTTACTGATGTTGTTTATATTTTAAAAGACTGTATGCATCTTATGAACGGAAACGGTGCAGTTCCTGTGAAAAACTGAAGTGTATTTTAAAGACACAGTGCAACAGGTGTAAACTGACAGGGCGTCTCAGGATATGCACCCAGGATACCTCGAATGCCATATGTAGATGTCAAAAGTCCACTGAACAAGTGGCAATATGTGACGAAATGGGAGTGAGAATCTGTTGTACTTTACTTTGGATCAATCAACACACAGGGCTCTAGTTTCCCAGCGCAGCGCAGAGTGGCGCAGGGTGGCGAACCCCGCCCAGAGCTAGTTTCGAGCAGCGCAACCCGAGGCGCGCTCAGTTTGGTAGTTTGGCAGACCGAGGTGCGCGGAGATGGGTGTGGCGGCGCAGCAGGGGGAGGTGTTGACAGATCCAGCTTGGCGCAGTGACAGTTTCGTGCCAAAAGACTTTGCCGAAGGTGCGCTAAAAGCTCGCCAGCTGAAACCAGGTCTACTGTCAGCGCAGGCGGAGCGCAGCCGGTGTAAGCCGAAGTTTGGCTGACCGGCGGACAGTGCGCACACGTCACCAAAACCTCACAGGCAGGTTTCCAGAAT
>NC_065509.1:40538376-40570622 GCF_006386435.1 Epinephelus moara
ATTGAGTAAACTCTCATTACACCTTCGCGCAGCGCATTTAAGGGCGAGGAGAGGGGCTCATTTGATTGGTGTGATGTGTGTAAAACCCACTCCACGCCTTCTCTCCTCCCTCTTTCCGACTTGCACAGGTAGGAGGGACGGAGGTGGGAAAGAGGAGTAGCTGCGCCAGCGCGCACGGTGTGCCAAACTTGCAAAATCCATCTGGCCACACCCAGTTGGCGAAGCGCAGGTGCGCTGCGCCTCTGCCTCGCCCGGTCTGCGAAACTAGAGCCCACAATATCATGCAGAGTGCACCAACTATCTGTGGCTGAAAATAATTCCCAACAGATGCACTTTTCATGTATAGGGCAAAAAAACAAGCATTTCTATGCTATATTAATGCAGCAATAAGTCACTGAGTATAAAAGGTATAAAAAAATGATCACTTAAGAAGGAAAAAGTGACGGGCTGGTGTAACATCAAGACTTTGTGTAACTACTAAATCAAACAGAACCCTTTTGGTTTGTGTTTGGTTGTTGCCTGCAGACTCTGGCACTCCCCCGGTGGCAGTACAAAAAGTCACTCTGGCACAGAGTCACAGAGGCTGCACCAGTTAATGAGTATCTCTCAGAACAATTTGAAAGATGCTGTAATCTCTTTGAGATCCTACAAACTAAACTTCACATAGAGTTTGGTCCACACGCCTCCTTCTTAAGAGACACCAGAAATAAATGACAGACGTAACAGATCAGAATGTTGTTTTGTGGTTATGAGAGAGTGAGTGCATCGACATCATCAGCGTGTTAGTCTTGATCATTACAGCAGGAAGTTGTGGAGGCGTCATCTCTCTATATTTATGCAGATGAAACATTCCTTGATGTGCACCTCTACTCACAGCTGACCTCAGTGGGTGTGTTAGTGTGTGTGTGCGTGTGTGTGTGTGTGTGGATGTGAGTGTGCGAGGCTGCAGACTCACTTGATAGAGCCTTGAGACGCCCTACACATACAGCAGCTAGACAGGCACTGGCCTGGTGTTGCAGAACCAGAGCAGCAGCTTGGAGGCAGAGGAGCAGCCGCTGGAGAGACAGGAGGAGGAGGAGGAAGCAATGAAAAGATATAGAAAGGAAGAACAAAGGAGGCAGCAGTAAAAGGATGTACAGAGTGGATAATGGATAGAAACAAATAGAGTAAATGAGGCAAACAGGAGATGAATAAGGGAAGAGGAAATGAGAAGGGTGGGAAAAGAATTGAGGAAAGGAAGGGAGCAAGCGGTGAGGAGAAGGGAAGGAAATGTGGCAAGTGTAGCCAGTGAAAGAGAAGAAATGATTGAAGAAATAAAGGAAAGGGGAAGGAATAAAGAAGGAGAGAAAGAAAAGGACCATAGGGAAGAAAAGGAAGAGTAAACGCCAAGGAGACAAAATAAAGTGAAGATTAAGGAAGACAATTGGATAAAGAAAATTCAGGGAAATAGCAAAATAAAACGGATAATCAAGACAATAAACGAAGAATAAAGGAAAGAGTGGGAACAAAAAAGAGAAAAGTAAGGAAAGAACAGAGAAACAAATAAATTGGGGAATGACGAAAGATAGAACAGTGTAAGGAAAGAGTAAGGGTGGAACAACAGGGAAGTAAAAATGAGGACAAAGAAAAGGCATGGAAGGAACAGGGCATAAAAGGTAAGAAGGGAAAGAAAGGAAATAATGGAATGATGATAAAAGAGACAAAAGGAAAAAGAAAGTAGAGGATGAACAGGTAGGAAGAGCCCAAAGGAGGTGAGGAAGAAGGGAGGAAGAGGGAGGGAGAAAGAAAGGGAAAAACAAGGTTAGTTTACACCCAGACGACCCATCAGACAGCAGGCAAGACAAGACATTTGTGTGTGTGTGTGTGTGTGTGTGTGTGTGTGTGTGCGTGCATTATAATTCAGGAAAATAAACTGCATCAACATGTATTAAGGTGTAATTACATTTTTGTCATACAGAGAAACAACACACAGACAGTGAGATGATCTTTAATGTGATGTTATGTTAATGTTGTTATCATGAGCTGACTTTATCATTGGAAGGTGGAGGGGATAGTGGAAGGAGTGACACCCAGGCGAGACTCTTGCCAAGCTGCAGACCACTGTTCCAGACCAACAAACAACACCTGTTGTTTTAGAGCAAGCGGCGGCTGCATTTCCAGCAGCTTTTGTGCCGTTAAACGTGGGTGTTTTGTAGAAACCCATCACTGCTTTTCTAGCCGCTTTTGTGCTGTTGAATATGGTTGTGTTTAACCTCTCTAACTCCGCCAGGATGCCGACGTCCTCGCTCCCCCCCTCCTCTGTTAAATGGTATCTCCCAGGCGCATTACGTCATCAAACCATGTGATGTTTGGTATAGCGGGATTCAGGAAGCTCTTGACTTTTCAAAATAACATCGTTTTTCTTTTATTTCTTATGTATTTCGCACCAGAGCAGCCTAAACACACAAAGTCCAAAATCGCAATGAGTGGTGACAAGTCATGTCATGCCGTTTCTCGACGGTAAAAGTTACAGGATTACTCGCAATCTTATGTGGAGCCGTTATCGTTAGCTGGTTTATAAAAGGTAAGAGTCTCACTCCTACCACTATTTTTGGCTGAGATATACCGTCTAGAAAGTGGGATCATAACTTTCCCGTTTCATATGGCTTTATTTGGTGATATTTTATGGTGTTTCTGTGTCATAAACAACATCAGCTATCATAATCACACCTGATGTCAATAAGGTACAATGTTTGAAGCTGGTTGAGTGTTGTTTGATCACTGACAGTACTGTTTTGAAGCCGAGTGACCGTCTTGTCATTTGGAGCTCCGCCTGGATCTTTGCATGGACCACTGTAGAATGCTACAAAATGGGGGGGGAGTACAAGAGGTTTTAAGCAACCTGTCGCCAATTTTCTTGTAGCTTTGTTGAACATGGGTGTTGTTAGGCACTCGTCACCACTTTCACAGCAGCGTTTGTGCCTTTGAATGTGGATTTTTTTTTTTTTAGCAACCTGTTACCCCTTTTCCAGAGGCTTTTATTCCTTTACATTTGGATGTTTTTGAGTCCCATTGCCACTTTTCCAACAGATTTTGTGTGACCAAATGTGGGTAGTTTAAGCCAAAACATGATCCTTTCCTAACCACAAGCGTTTTTTGGGCCTAAACATAACCACACCCTAACCACAGCACTGTTAGAAATGCATATTTCCAGCGTTTTCACTACATAATAACGAACAAATGTAACATATCCGTGGTTTGCAGTAACGTACAATTTCAGTATTTATTTATTTTTTTTGGTGTTTGGGTCAACACATTCTCACTCCGATCTCGTCACATATTGACGTTTGGTCATGGACTTTCCACATCGAGATATGACATCCAGGGTACCCTGGGTGTGTTGGTTGTTGAAGTTCTGGGACGCCGTGTCAACTTCAGCCTGTTACATGTATTGTCTGTTTTCAATATACACTTCTGTTTGTACCGTTGCCGTTACAGTCTCTTTCAAAATAAACGCAATATGTTGGCACTATGTTTTGCAAACACACACACACACACACACACACACACACACGACGGTTTGGCTTTATAATCTTACAGGAAGTGAACACCAGTCTCCCAGGTGAAAGTCTTTGGTTGTTTGGCTAACCCACCACCTCTCCCTCCTGCACAACATGGACATCCACGGCCTTAACTTCCGTTGTTGTCCCTCCATGTTTCCCCTTGACACCGTTAATGATAATGTCACCTGCCACATATCATACCGACATATCATACGGTGTCTGACGCTTAAAGTCACTGACCAGTGACCACTGACCGGATTTCTACGACTTCAGAGTGAGACCAGGTTGTTTGGGTTGAATAGTGACAATCAGCTCTTTCTCGATGTTACATGAAGAACTATTACGTCCATTTTCTGATGTTCAAATCATAATGAATGGCATACTCTCATGTCCCCAGTGTTTGAGGCAGGAAATAGAAGTTTAGATACTAAACTTTTTAAAAGTGCCCAGAGGGTGGCACAACAGGAAAGGTTGCAAGGGCTGTTAAAGTCAAACGAATTCATCCCATGAGGAGCATAACTAGGTTCAGTAAATTTGATGGCGGTGTGCTTTTATCAGGACAAGTTTGTGTGCAAAGTTGGTCAGAGTGAAGCTGAAAGAGAAACCAGACTGGAACGCTTTATTGTCTGGGGTCATGACAGTACATGTCACAATGTCACATCAACCTTGACAGTACCATTGAGATATGTTGTCATGGATCAAAATGCTGTCAAAAAAGTTTTTCCAATAGAATCATCCTCTGCGGATGCTGAAAATCTATTTGAAAATTGGTGACAATTATATCAAAAAATCATGAGCTTGACCCGAGTTTTGGACGACTTGACTCATCCATCAAAACACTATGTAACTTCCTGCCAGCACAGGAGAAATGTTAGTAAAGCTTGACTCCTGAGAATCCTCACACACACACAAAGTCAAATGATATCCATATCAAATCCCTCAGTCAGTGGTTTGGTGTTAACTGTAACATTTTGGACAAATGTGTCATTTAATGAGCACTATCCCAATCTGTCTGCTTTGATGGGGATGTGTAGCAGTCATGTGGACATAACAAGCCCGGAGGCTCTGAAGAAATCCCCCAAAGACTTTAGCAGGAACCAAGAAACTGAACAGCTCGTTAGTGGACAGAGAAAGAGACAGGCTGACAAATTAAAGACGGAGTGACGATGAGCTGGGAGAAGCTGTCACAGACGGGGGGAAACAGGCTGTGATATCACCCACTAAAAATAAAAACTACAGGCCTCACATTCCTAAATAATCCCCTGATTTCTATCCAGGGGATTCTCATCTAACAAACTGATTGTGTGTCTAACTACGGTCTACTCAGTCGAAGGCAACATGCATTGCAATTCCTGTGAATATCATACATACCATCAGATGTGTGTGCCCCTAATGGGATCAAATACAACAATTTGACAATACAAGTTATATGTGTTTACATGAGAAACAAATTTGTTGTCATCATTAAAACACATCTTAACTTGTCATCTGACACCTCACCCCCCTGCAATTATTATGAAAATGGTACAGTCGTGTTCACAATAACAGCAGGGGTCAGAAGTGCAGAACAAACGTGGCAAAGTGAGGAGCTTGGAAGACAAGCTTAGAGCTATAGTGAAGACACTGGTATCATATAAAACTACACAACCTCAGGCATCAATCTGCACCAACATGTCATGCTATCTTGTCGGGAAGGGGCTCTTAATAATGGTGAGGGAAAAGGGGGCATTGCCATTTCAAAAATAGTGTATTTGAATATTTCCGCATTATTTGTGTGGGTGCTGGATGTGGAATATTTTGTCCTCCTGTCCATAGTCTCTAATGGCTGGCCCGACAGGACCACAATATTAGTGCGACCCTGTGGTTCACACAGCTCACTTACTTTGCACCCAGTGACACCTGCTGCTATGAAAACCATTTAAACCTGTAATAAATGAACTGGCCTCTAAAATGACCCGTTCAGCTTGATGCAGGGTGCTCCATCATTCCTTAGTGGCATGTTTTGTTTTACACTGGCTGCTATAAAAGCAGTGGAATTAACTTTAATTCCACTAAGTCCCAAAGTCCCAATCATGACTTTGTGTTACTAGCTGACCCAAAAGTCAAATAGTGACAGATAGGAATATCCCTTTAGCACATAAAGAATTGGATGGCAGCTGGTCATGGCACCATTAATTGTACATCACCAGCAACCATTATCTACTTCGCTTAAAAACAAAAAACGATTTAAGAAAATTTAAAGCAGAGATATTACACCAATATTACAGCACAAACATGTAAAGTTTGGCAGCTGATTTTTCGCAGCAGTGAGACACAAAACATTTGCCCGTCTTTGCGTCTGATTGCAGTTATCCATGTGGCAAAATACAGATGTCGCCTTTGTGCCAAGAGCACAGAATGTAAAATGACAGCAGAGAGAATAAGGAAAGCTACAGGTCCTGACCTATGAGGTGCAGAGCATTCCTCAAGACTTCAGGCAAGGAATTTCGGCCGGCTTCATTGGTTTGGTTTGGGCCATCTGCCCAGCACGGCAGGGATTTGCTTTTCCATCACAACAGGGTTACCTTCTTGAAGGCGTGTCTTTAAAGGACTTGTCTTGAGTGATGACGTTTCAAAGCAGCGGGCCGATCTACGGCTAAAGTCCCCTGTTATTTTTGCTGCATGTGTTTTTCCACAGCAGGGCAGGTAAAGGAAGTTTACCTGTTTGCAGAGGTGCAGTAAGAGCCTGTTGTCTGCAGCTCTTCATCAACATCTCACTGTGGCTGTTTCTGCTTTCACTCTTCCTCTCTGCGGTATCATTAGACTTTCCTTTATTGAAGAAAATTCGCTAACAAAGTTCCGCTAATTTAGTGATGAACACATTTAATCTCTGTAGATTCTTCACATTAAAAGTTCCCCATTATTTTGTAATGTAAAAACTTTCTTTGTGAAGCACCATAAAAAGTATATTTAAGTTTTCGAGCAGCAACTTCTAATACTCCTGATAACATGAAACAGTAAAATAAAGCAGATATCTAAAGTAAAAACAGGAAGCAGGAGAGAAAGCTACAAAAGTACTGAGAGCTGATCACAGAGACTTTTTAAAACGCCTTTCTCTTTGGTCAGACAGAGGCGAGTGGACTCTTGCAACACACAGGCTTGTTTCTGGGGAGAAGTGGAGTCGTTGGGGGTTGGTTACTGTCAGCGAGATGCCACCGCTACTGGCTTGAGGGTGGGCAGCATCGCTTTTGGACCTGCTCTGGAGACGGTCCAATTCTTGCGCAGCTCAGTGTGGCACGTCTTTACTGATAATAGAAATGCAAATCGGCATGGCATGGCTTGACTCAGCGTGGCCAAAAGTGACAGCGGAAAAGGCCCAAGAAAGAAACAGTATTTAGGTCAGTGCTGGGTGCGACACCCCTTATGAATGTGCTTCAGTTGCCACCAACTCTGTATCGATGCTTATAATTTCAGTGTAACTGTGTTTAGCTATTAGCTCTGATCTTTGTGAAATGGACTGTTCTTACAACGATGCTCTTTTGTAGAGACAGAGGTCAAATATTGCTCCAAATGTTTGCAAATTACCAAGTTAAAATATGTGCTAATTACACAAGAGCACCTGGATGTTATTCGCTTGGCAGTGCAGTTGGGAGAACATTTAACCCTTTGCAGGTGCTTTAAGGAATACAGTTTCTTTTTGTCTTCTTTTTGCAGGTTTAGTGGCCACAAAAGCCAAGGAATCCTTTTGAGAATATGGAAATTTAAAACAAATATATAATGAAGTTGGGGTTGGGAAATACACAGTTACAAAACTTTAACTCAGGTCTGTACAGGTCTGTTTTAGATCTGAGTAAGTAGAGACAAATCCTTTTTGGGCAAGTCCAATATTTTGGACTTGACACTGACCTCTATGTACGATAATGGACTTGCATTTGTTAAGTTTCCACTCACATCAGTATATCATAATGTGCTCTAACATATCTGGGAGCAGAATCAGATAGCGAGCATGTGTGGAGTGTTAGCTGCAGTTGTTTGTTGTGAGCTTGTGGTTGAGCGCAGCTGACAGCATCAGAGCAGCATTTAACCCGGCAGCCTGAAAGCAGAGCTTCCTGTTAGGATTTTCTCTGTTTGACTTTGTTTATATCCGCAAGACAATGCAGTCCAGACACACACACACACACACACACACACACACACACACACACACACACACACACACACACAGATGCAGAAATAGAGACACTGTGGAATGAAAATGCAAAGAAATACACACATTCCATCTTCCTCTCAGACAAACACACACCTGTTATCTCCTCTTATTATCTCTTGTGTATGAACACACACATGCACATATACACAAGCTGACAAACACACACACAAACAAGTGGGTACAGTGTGTGTGTGTGTGTGTGTGTGTGTGTGTGTGTGTGTGTGTGCGTGTGGCATTGCTTCAGGTCAACAAAGAGTTGCCACACACTGAACACTGGTAGAAATGTGATGCAGAGATGAAGACAAAAACATTAATGAGAGGAGATGTAGAACGAAAAAATAAGAGTGTGGGAAAGAGAAACATAATGGCATAGAGAAAGTTAAGGAGGCAGAAAGAAGAAGAAGAAAGGGGAGATAGAAAGTGAATGAGGGAGACGACATGCAACATAAGGTAAAAAGAAAAAAGAGAACAATGGAAAAACAAAACTTAAATGTCTAACTGATGAAAAATGAGTGTCTTAAGGAGTAGTTTGTCAAAACTGGTGGCCTTTAACTCTAAGCAATATTTTATGAAACTATAATAGCACTAAAAGCAAATTTCACAGCTGATTATGGGCCTTCCCTCTCCCAGTCTGCCACGATCTCCTTCAGCCATTCATGTTGCTGCTGCCAAACTTTAAATCTGTTTTCCTCTCTGCTCCTGTCAGCTGTCATTTTAGGCGGAATTGTCGCGCTCTCCTCCACCTTATTCACCTCCAGTCACCTTATCCAGAGCCCAGAACGAGCTCATCAAAAGCCCACTCCTCTTCACATCCAGATCCTCAGCTCCCTCCTCATCTCATCTCATCATCACCACCAGCGTCTAGACTCCATGGAGGGGGGCTCCCTACTCTACTACGTCTTGACCACCTTCCTGGAATATATGACATCATGATGGGGTCTAAATGCCAAAGACTCTTCGTGTTTCTAATACTTATGTGAACGTGTAAATAAATATTCTTTTCTCTCAGAACGAGTTTCTCCTGATTGAAATATAAGAGTCCATTTTCTGTATCAAACTGCAAAAACCCTGATGAAATACACTGAGTTATACCATTAATAAAACTGATCACAGATCATGAGCAGCTTTTTGTGGTCAGTGCAACAAGTGGCATGTCCAGTGACAACTATCATACCACCTTAAAAGGCATCCTTTGGTTTTCCTGTTCCAAATCTCAGCTACACTTTGCTGCATTCGTATGATTTATACAGTAACACAGCAGGGACATGATATGTGTAGAACTTCCAACAGTTTTTGTGTGTATGTATAGTAAGTTGTTTAACTGGCCTCTCATATTTCTCATATTAGCCTTGGAAGTGATGCACGAAGCTGCTGTGTGTCTGAGACTCGTGAATATACTGCAGCAGCTTGAATGTCCGTGCGTCTGTCTGTGTGGGTTTAAAAGTGTCTGACCCTTTGATTCACCTCTCCTCCGGCCTCCTGCATACAGAACAAACACAGCAGCAGGAGGCCGAGCAGCAGCTGTATATTTTTCAGCCAAGGGTAATATTCACAGCTGGAGAGGACTCAGTGAATAATGAAGGGAGGCTGCTGTTTGTTCCGCCAGTAAAGGCCCGACCCGCTGAGTGTGATAACATGTTTTACATCCCTGAGACACCTCAGACTGTCTGAGGGCTTAAAACTTCAGGAAAGAGCGACGATCATTGGCTGCTGATGTTCAACATGTTCCTGGAGGTTATCTTTTTATTTCAGATGGAGCGTTTAATGTACTTTATGGTTAAAGTGCTTCTAATCAGCCTGTCTCAGTTAGTGATTCCCACCACGCGAACATGTGGCTTAACTCAAAACTCATTCTGCTCCTGTGGGTGGTGTAAATTGGTGTCTTTGCATATTCAGTGATGGATTCGTTCCTGTATAACTGCTGAACACTAGTACAAAATGGCGTTTGCAAAAACAAGCCGCAGCTGTTTGATTTTGATGAACTGATGCCACACTGAAACAGGAAAATCTATTAAACAATAATAGGCTCAAGTTAAACTGACTAGTAAGTACTTTAAGTTTTATATTAAGACATGAAATCTGCAATTACTCCTCACAAATACACATTCTGAAATCGTTCATTCAACAAATTAATTTTTCAGAGTTCAGCAGTTTAATAAGAGCAGGGAAATTAAAATCAGTGTAACTGGAGTAAAGCCTGCTGGCACCGATCTCTGAGCTTTTATCTCCTAATCGTTTGTTGTGATTATTTCTCATGCTTTTTCAAGGATTGTATTAAATGTAATTATGTGTTGTTCTAATTTCAACCAGTTCCTCCTAAAAGGAAATCACTGTTGGTTTCATTTTGTTTGATTTATCATCTTAAAGAGGGGCTCTAATGTGAGAGCAGAGCCTCAAATCAACACAGTCTTATTTCTATTTAAGACAGAGGCATCCTCCCTGCAAAGTTTTGGGCTGAATATGAATGTTTGTCCTCGGATGCATCTCTGGTCCTCTGTTTCAGTAGTTTAACTGAGCAATCAAAACAAAGGATACAATAGTGAAAAATGATCTCTACTAACCCTTTCAGATAATGTTACAATACACATAAAATGTTATGGCTAATCTCACTGATTGAAGGTTTGAGGTTTTGTTGCTGTACCCAGAATTAGATCCAGTTCGCTGAGGACACCTTCAGCTACTGTGGTCCTGCTCTCTAGAACAAGCTGCCTGATGACTATATACTGTATAAAATAATAGCCACTGTGTCGTCCCCTATTGGTTTGTGAACTCCTGCTTTGAAGTTCGACATTTAACCATGTTGGATTCTTGGAGCCAGAAAAAAACATATTTGAACAAAAGAGTGGAGCTAACTCTAACACTAGCTACTAGCTTAGTTAGCACAGTGCACTTACAGCTGTGGTCAACTGTGATAATCCACCCATCCATCCATCCATCCATCCATCCATCCATCCATCCATTCATCCATCCATCCATCCATCCCTCCATCCATTTTCATTTGCTTATCTGGGGCTGGGTTGCAATGCAGCAGGCCAAGCAAAGCACCCCAGACGTCCCTCTCCCCAGCAACGTTTCCAGCTCCTCCTGGAGGACCCCAAGGCGTTCCCAGGCCAGATGAGACATATAATCCCTCGAGCGTGTTCTGGGTCTACCCCGGGGCCTCCTACCAGTGGCACATGCCCTGAACACCTCCATCGGGCAGCACCCAGGAGGATCCTGATCAGATGCCTGAACCACCTCAACTGACCCCTTTCGACGCAAAGAAACAGCAGCTCTACTCCGAGCTCCCTCCAGATGTCATTTCGGCCGCTTGAATCTGTGATCTCATTCTTGCGGTCATTACCTACCTCCTGTGATATTGCTAATGCTAATTTTTGCTGGTGAAAAACAGGCTTAAAACCATTATAACAAGAGAACTTACAAGAAAAACTGAATATCCAACGCCTTGGCAGATCTGCTAGTAGAACAAAACGCTGAACAAGCCTTTCTTAGGCAACCAACATTGCAATTTCCTTTCATTAAGTGAAAACACACAGAAATAATAACTGCTATGGCTACACCTTTACTTCGTGAATCTGGGGTTATGCCGTAGTTTTCAACACCCATACAGTTGTCATGAACGGGGAAATTAGCTAAGGAAAATAAAACCATCCTTTTTTCGTTTGTATTAGACTGTGAAAATGTTTATCTCTGCTGTAAAGTTGGGCATTTTAACATGTGGGTCAATGGAGACTGACTCACTTTTTGGAGCCAGCCTCAAGTGGCCATTAGAGGAACTGCAGTTTCTGGCACTTCCATGTTGGCTTCATTTTTCAGCCTTGGAGGTTGTTGCTTGCTGCTGACTTGAGATCATCACAACTACCACATCTCAAAGCAATCTTAAAACTTTCCTATTATCTCAGGTTTATAGTTAAAGCCACACTTACCTTTCTGGAAATTTTATACTTTTCTTTGTTTAGGTTAAAATGCTATTAATAAGCTGATAGCACACTGAAATGTAAGTGAATTCCACCAGAGATGAAAACTCATAATTATACCATTCTTATTTGTCATTCTTAATCGTTGGAGTTTTCTCCTGTCTTGTCTGGCTTCCCCACGTGGAGGCCTCCGACTGACGTAACCGCTTGCGTAACATCCCACCCCCGAGTCTGTGAGACAACAAACAGGCTAGTAACAGTCAGGGACGATTGTGGATATAAAAAAGGGACGAGATGGTCGCAGAGTTTCTGCTGGAGAGGTATTTTTAGTTTGCCTCTAAGTTTGAATCAACATGGCAGTACATCGGTGAAGTAAACACAATGCAACAAGAAGTAAATTCTTCAGTGCAATACAGTTGCGAGTTTCTAACAGACATTAGAAACTGCTGCAGAGATCTAACGCCACAACGGAGATAGCTCAGATGTGTAGCAAGCTTGGCCTGCTACGTCGAGCTAGCCCTGAAACAAACGGGACAAAAAGTAGCCCAAATTATAACAAGCCAACGCAACAAATGGGTGGAAAACTGGCTCTCCTAGTAACACTGCATGACAGTTATCATTTGTCTATGCCCTGACACAACACCTCCGTCACAGAAAAGGCCTGTGTTGGTTAAGAGTCAAAGGTAAAAACCTTCACTGGGAAAGCAGAAAAACATCAAATGCCTTCACTGTGTTGGACCGCAGATGCTTAATTTTGCAGGAACTTGAAAGAGCAATCTATATCCATAAATATTACACTGATATTGTTAAGCACCCTTCAGCCGGTCCCTTTTCATCCTCCCCATATGTCTTTGCTGCGACAGTAACCCACTTTGTCATCAGTGATGAATAAACCTCATCACATCTTCATTTAGGAAACTCTGACACTCTTGATTAAAGAAGCTCTGATATGGAAACACGACGCTGTGATACACTCAGCTGCACCTATCAAATCCTTTTGTCACATGAACATCCTAATGAGATGAAAAGATATAATTAAATGAGCTAATTTTCTATCCAATGCAAGATGCTAAAGTGCTAAATTGATTCCATCTGAAAAGACAATTAACGTTTAATTGAAGTACAGAGCGTTCCAGACAGATGTGTTTGTCAGAGAGGAAGTGATTGGTCTCTGCCATGAATCTGCGTTTGTGTATTTGTGTGTGTTTTTAACGAGCAAACAAGAAATACAAAGAGAAGCAGATGAACTCTCTCTGTCCTAAAAAGCATATTAAGGAAATAAGATAATGATGCATTTACACTCACTGGCCACTTTATTAGGTACACCTTCTAGTACCAGTTGGACCCATTTTTTTTAATTCTTGGTGTCACAGATTCAACAAGGTGCTGGAAACATTCCTCAGAGATTTTGGTTCATATTGACATGATGACATCACACAGTTGCTGCAGAATCTCCCGTTCCAGCACATCCCAAAGGTGCTCTATTGGACTGAGATCTGGTGACTGTGGAGGCCATTGGAGTACAGTGAACTCATTGTCATGTTTGAGATGATGTGAGCTTTGTGACATGGTGCGTTATCCTGCTGGAAGTAGCCATCAGAAGATGGGTACACTGTGGTCATAAAGGGATGGACACGCTCAGCAACAATACTCAGGTAGGCTGTGGTGTTTAAACCATGCTCAGTTGGTACGAAGAAAATCTCCCCCACACCATTACACCACCAGCAGCAGCCTGAACAAGCAGTTGAACAGGTGTACCTATTAAAGTGGCCGATGATTGCATAAAACAATGCTGAAATCTGAAGTCTTTGCTGCAGAATTATTATGATTTATATTTCCTTAACCAGAGAATTCAGCTCCTTTTTAAACACTGTTTTAAAGGTGAATAATTTCCCTCACAGTTGTAATCACTTCACTGCTGTGTGTGTGTGTGTGTGTGTGTGTGTGTGTGTGTGTGTGTTTAACCACCTCAGTGTCTTATTGCAGATCAGCTGAAACACAAACTTCAGCACACATACCATCTACATGAGTCGGCAGCAGCTCTCTGTGTTGTCTCTGCTCCCTGCAGGTGGTGCGAGCCGTCAGCTTGTCACACATGATGGAAGTGGCTTATTAAGTCAAGGCTTTAAAACACGGCGACATAAATCATGTCGACTGTCACTTCCTGGACTGGAGAACGATGGATCCAGTACAAACATAAAGCACTGCTTTCTTTTTTCCTTCTAATACTTTCTCCTCTCCGTCTCATTTCCCTTCACCCCGTCTTCTGTTTGTATTTGCTCCGTATTAAATCTGCATCCCTTTTTCCATTGTCTTCTTCCCCCTGCTCTCTTTCTCCTTACCTCTCATCTCTCCTTGCTCCTTCCTTTTCTCCTTTCCTTTTACCTTGTGTCTCCCTTAACCCCTCTCCGCTGATACACTTCTTAGGTTTTTATTTCTTCTTCTCATTGTTTCCTTTTAATTTTCTTTCCTATATTTTGTCTTTACAGTCTTGTTCTGTTTCTCTTTCCTGTCCTTCCTTTTCACCTCTTATTTCCCTCATTCCCCCTCTCCCCTCTTCTCTTCTAATAATCCTTAATTAAACTTTTACTTTTTCTTTTCTCTCCCTCTTACTTTTCCACCTGTCTATCCTCTCCTCTGCCTCCTGTCTTCTACTCTTCATCACCTTTCCTCTAGCTTCTCTATTCTCTCCTCTCCTTCTTCCTTCCCCCTCCTTTTGCTAACTTCTGTCTCCTCCTCTTCTTCTTTCCCCTTCCCCTTCCTTTCCTTTTTCATCTCCTTCCTGTCCTCTCCTCTCCTCCTTCCCTTTGTTTCCCCCTTCTCTCCCACTTCCTCTTCTGAATTTCCTTTCCTCCCTCTTTTACTCTCATCTAATTTTCTCCCCTCCCTCTTCTCTTCCTTTCCTCTTCATTTGACCACCTGCTTCTTCCTCTCCTCTCTTTTCCTCTCTTCTCATATCTTCTCCTCTAATAACCTTTCACTAATTATAATCTTTACTGTTTCCTTCTCCTCTGCTTCTTCCGTTTCCCTCCTTCCTCTACATCCTGTCTCCTCCTATTCTTTCATCTTTCTCTCCTTTCATTTTTTCATCTCCTTTCTTTTTTCTGTCCTCTCCTCCATCCTTTTGGTCTCCCTCTCCTCTCTCATTTTTTGTCCTACATTGCTGTCTTATCCCCTTTACTCACCTGTCATCTCCTTCTGTCCTTCCTCTCCTCTCTCTCCTCTCTTCCTTTACCTTCATCATCTCCTCCCCTGTCATCTACCTCTCCTCTCATCTTTACTCTCCTCTTGTATCCTTCTCTCTTTCCTGATTTCCCTTTTTTCTCTCTTCCTTGCCCTCTCTCCTCTCCTCTCCTCTCCTCTCCTCTCCTCCTCTGGCAGTGAAGAATTACCTTTTGAATACAGCTCCTCTCCTCTCCTCCTCTGGCAGTGAAGAATTACCTTTTGAATACAGTTTGTTCTCTCAGCACCTTCAGGCCTCAGATATATGACTCCAGTGAGACTATAAACACTGAGCAGGCTCACAGCTGGAGTGTGTGTGTCTGTGTGTGTATAATGGAGTGTGTAAATATGCCTTGGAGGATAAAAGTATTATGTGTCATCCTTTACTTGGCCACCATTAACCAGCTGATACATCATACATCATATTCTACCTGTGTATTAACCAAACAGTTTCTCTTCATGTCTTTGTGCTTCTAGAAAAGTGATTTACAGATTTACAGCTGCGGGGTGTCCTACACATCAATGCTTCTGTTTTATCGTCTACATCTTTGTGTCACTGCTGTAGCGCCCCGTCGATCAATACAGTACAGACGAGACTTCTGTTAATGTTGTATCTGTATTGTCTTGTATTTTACAGCTTTCAAGTATCACAACGGTATTTTATTGTGAAAATATCTGGAGGAAGTGACTGAGGCTTGGAAACTGAGTGTTAAAATGCTGATGTGGTGCCACACTGGCAGTCTGAAATAATTGGTGACATATTTCCAAATCACTTTCACTTTAATTTAACACTTACTTGAGATTACAATCAGTTACAGACAAATTGAATAAGAGAATCTTTTTGTTTGTGTATTTTGCAGTTAATTAAACAAAGTTATTTTGAATTTTTGGCACAGTGATGAGTGCGGCTCTTTTCTGTTGCTATGGTTACTCACAGTTTAGCTTCGTCGCTGCTGTTGAACAATCTTTGAGACATGAGACGATATAATAACCGAGGACTGGTACAACCTGGAGGGTATTACTCTGCGTTTGCAATGTCCACTAATCAAATTTTAAGGCTGAGCCATTCTATTGTGTTATTTAACTATAACTCTACTCAGATTCTCATTTTGCTTTTACTCGCCTAATTTCTTTTTTAATACATATTTAATGAGGACTGTTGGAGGCAGGTTGAGGTCTAAGATTTTCATTGCCAAAGTCTGCTTCTGTAGTTGTTCAGCACACGATAATATAGAACTTAAAACCTAAAACTAATTTGGTCTTGCCTTTTTCTTTTAAACATTACAGAGCCTGTTCACACCTCATATCATACCATGGTCTTCGTGAATACTTGATTCTGATTGGCTGCAGGGTGTCCGTTAAAAACTGATAATGGACCATTTTGCTGATACGCTCAGTATCAACATTTCTGTGGCTTGCTAGGTATGTTAATGAGGAAAATTTCCTCATCAGTTTGATAGAAAACATAATTTGCTTGGCATGATATTTCCCTAAAACCTCTTTGCTGTTTCAAATTAGTTGTACATGAATGTAACCTCTAGAAGACAGGATTCTACAAGAACAGACAGTAGCCCTGTACGGCTTGTTGTATTGATAATCCAGAAATTTAACCATAAGATTGGAGACAACAGTATCCCAAACTGGAATACAAAAACTGGGAAATTAGTGATGTGTGTTGCAAAGTTGTGCTTGAGCAAAGCAAAGTAACTGCTCAATTCTCTAAAACTTTTTTCTTGGTTAAATGAAGCTATTTAAAATAAGTTTCCCACAGCTTCTCTTTCTCACTCCCACTGTTGATGTGTCTGTACATACAGTACAGACACATCAACAGGTGGTCTGGCTGATTCACAATGCATTACATATATATGTATACACCTCACATTAACATGCATTTTGTACTTATCCAAATCAGATACACATGCAAAACTGCAGTGGCTTTTAAAACTGTGTCTGCGTATCAAGCTTCCTCAATCTCTGGTTGGTAGGATATGCTAATGTGGCACATTCCCTCAGACTTCCTGACATGTCTGATACGTTTTAGAACAATGCTTTCAACCAAATGTGGAAACCCTTTCTCAGACATGCTGCTGTGAACGTACCTGACATTTTACGAAGGGCTCTTGTATGAAATGAGACGCTAAGGCCCAACCATGGTAATGGCTGTTGTGTTGTGATAACTGGCTCTCAAAATGAGGATGTTTGACAGATGTATCCAAAGAGAGTGATGCACTAATTAAGTTGAACTGAACAGTGTTAAGGTTCTGTTTTATTATTGGTTCATTCAAATTACTCTCCCGAGACCCTGTGTCCTCACATGAGGACATTAAATTTTGGATTTGCTGGACCGTCGACTTCATTCTACTTAAAGGAAATGACCACTTTAGAATGAAAATACAGACAGTACTTACTGACCCTCATGCCAACAAGAGGTCCAGTGTAGTTTTTTAATCCACAAAACTGGTTCTGGGTATCGGAGGATAACAGCTACACTTTAAGGAACCCACATTTTAAAAATGTAATTAAACTCTGCTAATGCATTTCAAAAACTTCAGAACGGCTCGTCCGTCGTAATCCAAGTGCCCTGAAGCTGCGGCATGCTAGAACTAGCACCACCACTAGCCCTCAGCTAGTCTCGTGCGAGTTGCCATGTAAACACAGCACTCCTGCAGGGCAGGCTAACTGACCACAGTGAGAAATGATGCTATAAAAGTTGAGTAAATTACGTCTTTTCAAGTCAATCATGCATGCCGCGGCTTCAGGGCACTTGGATTACAACGGACTGTCTGTATTTTCGTTCTAAAGTGGCCATTTCCTTTAACTTAGACCTGTTGTCCTTGTTCGTGGACACTTTTTTTGGTGCCATCTAGTGGTAGTAAGAGCACACTACACTAATCCATGTAAAAACAAGATGGCAGCTAAGTCAGTCTGCAGCAACTTTAATGCTTGAAATTGTTTGTTTGTGGTTTGATATGCCATTGATATGCAATCTGACCTATAACAATGGTGACAAGCTAAGACGCTGTTAAATAGAAAATGCTCGTTTGAAGACACTGGGACTTTGTTATCGTCTCGTTTGAGGATACTGAGACTTTACTATCATTGACAATGTTTAGTTTTTTATACTTATCAGAGTCTACTGATCCCAAATCGGTAGGAGAAATTAAAAATGTATACCAAAGAAAAGTTTGGGTCTCAGGAGGATATAATGCCTCAGTTTTCTCCTTCTTTTAATGAAATGCAAATTCACAATTTAATATTTAGGGGGAATAAAACAATTTACTCATGAGCTTATATGAATCTCTTGTTTAGGACAGAGTTTGAATAGAAGATATCAGATACTGTAATTTTGGTTAACATCTATTATTTTCATATTGCTGTAACATAAAGGTTGGGAAGCGTCAGTACTTGAGTTGTGGTGACAAAAAGTTTTTGTGGTAAATTCAGCATTGTTACAAACAAGTCATCTGCCATCGTCCAAAAAGCCCCATAATTACTTTTTATGATGTGTTCTGAAATCTTTTTAGAAGCCATACGTGGCTTTTTTTCGCCTGCGGACTTTCCAGCTGTTTCAATCACACTCACAGTCGTACAAACAACAGCAACAATAGGCCTCATCACCATTTGTGGTAGAAAGTGTCAACAACACGAATGAGTCATGACCTTTACCCTCGGGGGTGACATCCAACTCTTCTACAGATGATGATTAGCTCAGAGACAGAGGCCACCGAGGGTCAGACGGAAACAAACTCCAATCTGTGTAAATTGAGCGACCAGTGTGAATGTTCTATATCTGGACCGTTTCCCAGAATGCAGCAGCTGAATGAGCCGTGGAACTGTATGTCCTCGTACAGCCACAGTGTTAGTTAAATTGAGTGACGTAGTGTGGTTGTATTTTTGCGCCCACACGCAGACGCATCACTCTCCAGATGACCCTGACCCACGCAGTGAGAGATCATACCTGTGAGAACGCTGTGTTTGACTCGTAGAAGATGGATGAGTAGAAATATCCGCCGTCACTTCCCTCGGATAATGACCTGAGTTCAGCACAGTGTGTGACTCAGACATGCATTAATCCCACCTTTGGTCTCACTCTTGAGCCTTTCCTCCACTGTAACAGTCAAAGAAGCGGTCTCAGGCGCAGCTGATATACTCCTGGCATTTAAAAAGCCATAACCTGAGCCAATGCTGAGCCCCTCCGCCGCCTCAGTCAGGCTGAATGGCCTCGCTGTAATGGACCGTGGAATAAGGGTTATATAAAACAGGGTCATGCCCATAAAATTCCCCAGTGCGATGCAGGGCCGCCTGTTAAAAAATGAATAGGTGGGTTTAACTGTAATGCTCTTTTCTGCTTCCATGGCTGTCCCTGAGCAAGGCACCTCCACCTCTACTGCTCTGTTTAAAGGCTCCATCACTTCTTTACTTTGATCTATTTCCATTGTAGAACTAATGTTTGTGCACGACATCAGACAGTGAGGGATTAGCTTTAAAAGGATAGGTTCAAAATGTTTCAAGTCCATCTTAAAACAAAAGTCACGTGCCCATTTGGACGGTGAGACAAGTTTGCCATGCAGTACTCTACTTTTTATAGCCATTAAAAGATCCTTTCCTGGAGCACTTTGAGTGTAAGTGATGGAGGACTAATTCACAGTGCTAATGCCTCTCAGTGAGCCCAGTGTCACTCTCAAGTCGTCGAAATCCGACGCTTGGGCAGAAACCAACAAAACAATGCGTCCTTTAACAATGGCATGATACGCGGCCAGTCGCTGTTATAGTTTAACGGCACCCAGTGGTGTCAGGGGGAAACGTGGTGGGACAAGGATGAAAGTTAAGGCGGCTAAAGTGGGAGAGGGGTGGGTGGGAGGGGTGGAGTATGAGTCCAACGAACACTGACTTTCACCCAAGAAAGCGGTGATTGCATCCTGTGAGACTCTAAAACCAAACCCTGTTCTTTTTTCCTGAACCTAACCACATGCTATTGTTGCCTAAACCAACCATGCGTGTTTGCTGTTGAAGGACAAAAACTTCAACGACCCAGTGGCGGTATCTGACGACTTCAAAATGAGAATGGGTTGTTTGAGTGTGTTACTATTCTTCCACTGCAGGGAAACACTATTTGTCTTTGACAGCTGTAGCACACACCAGATGTGAAGCACAAACAGAAGACAAGGTCACAGCAGTTGGGATGTGTCAATCTGGATAAAATTCGGGATAAAATTATGAAGTGTTAACACCTGCTGTCTCTGGGTAATGGTACAATGGTGAATCCTGACAGGTGTGTTGATAACCCTGCTGTGTTTTGCCCATTATACCCAGTAGTCCAGCAAGACGCCACTAAAGATGATTTGCTTTGGTCCATTTTCATCCACAGCCAACATGTGAAAATATAAAAAATAATACCAAATACAAAAGGTTGTGCACATGTCTTGAGCGAGGTGTACAGTGTCGACTGTATTATTCTACAGCTTTGGGATACACCTACCTGATTTTTCTTCCACTCTAATAAGCCTGGTGAGTTTTTAATAACACAGCTCAATGCATTTCTTGAAAGCACTTTAAATTTGACTGTGATGGTTTTACGGGACATACACATGCCACGCCTTTTGCGTCCTCAAATCTATTGTTTTTAATGGAGATGCATGGCGGGCCTATTTTTCCAGGTGCAATGACCGCACCCTTAGATATACAGAGTTCAACTTTTGGAACGCAGCAGCGTGCACTGTATGTCATGTGATGAGGAACAACCAATCACAGCCAACAGATATCTTTACCTTCTTCTGTAAATATCAGTCTGTGATAAATATAGAAGAGAAGTTGATCATTGCAGGGTTGTTAGAGATTCACATCTGTCCCACCGACAATATTTTAGCCCCACACACTAAAAAACAATGCTTCTAAGAGGATCAGCTCTACACAGAGGATTTCAGGTAAGTAAGCTATGATACGGTGCCTGTTAAGGATGTTTAGCTACCTTAGATGCAGCCTGCCATCATGCTCTGGAAAGTTGGCAAAGAGTTGCACTTGGTGTCTGACCTTGTGTCTGAGCCATGTGTATGGCCCCTAACTGAGCAAATTCCCCCCGACTGTGACCCTTTGATAATCTCACAGCATTGAAATGAAGAGAAATGTTACGTCCCCAAAATGACAAAGTCAGGGTAGAAACTCTACACTGACTGTGACTTGTTACTGAAATACATGGCATAAAGGATTTGGTGCGTTCATCTGTATTACAAAGTAATTATCTACCATTATCATTTTGCTCTTTCATGCAAAGAGACACTGAGCTCAAAAGACTCACAAATTCTCAACAAAATGAATACACAATCTTCTGGATAAATTACCCCAACAAACCATTCAAGAGGACTGCTATCATTTCTGATGCATACATCATTGCCAGTGAGCTGGCCAGAGGAAGAGTGACAGTGTCCATCCTTGAGTATCAAACCAGATGACAGAACAATCCAGTTATTTAATGCCACTCTTACATCACCAGGCTGGGTGAATTCATTTTAAAAGCTGAAGCAATGTGTGCCTGTAATTGTTGACGGCTTGTGCAGAGCTCCTTTTGAAGGCTTGTATGCACGAAAAAAAAAACAAAACCCCAACCTGCGAACATTTCTTCGACAATTATATGAAATCTCTGCGCTCTTAGCAGAGGAAAGGGTGAAAATACTTAAATGTTAATGGCTGAAATGTATTACAGAAGTCTCAATGACTGGCCCATTGTGCAATAAATTGAGCTCATATGCAGTGACCCTGTATGAGTGGACATTTGTGTTTAATGGCAACATTTAATGCAGAAAGGAGTGTGACCATAAGCTTTTTCTAGGATTATCTAAATGGTTTACAGTCTGTAACCTTAAAGGATTTTTCCCTACAACATGGTAACAGTTAAAGTAATTTACCCCCCTCACTACCTCCCATTCAACCCCAAAATATTCTAAAGAGAGGACAGAGGCAAGCACTTGTCCTTTGTAAAAGTGCACCAATTTTACTTGCTGTAGTTGTGCACATGAATTTTTTTCCGATACACAAAAAGAATTATTTCCAGCATTTGAGGTGCAATCATTTTTATTATTTTCCTTTAACCACACTTGAGTAGCTAAATAAACAAGAAACACTGGGACATGTGTAACTGTAAAACTTTGTAGACCGGCACCTCCTGGATGAATAAAGGTCGGACAGGTTAAAGACTGATTACGACCTCTGGGGGGAAATGCCCGTCGCTGTGAGTGCCGAGGATCAATCCAGTCATCTTCAGTGTCAGGATCAATATCATCCTTCACACCAGAGACACATTAGTCCTGCTGCTGTGTGTCTACATCGACTACTTCAGTTTCTTAATGTATCTCAGACGTGTTAATCTCAGACTGCAGCTGTTTGTTTGATCTCAGTTAACCTGTATAGCGTTCGGTCTGGGACTCTAAATTAACCAAGTGGGATTGAGAATTACAGGGGCCATGTTCACAAAGCTTCCTCGTACAAAGAGTTACTCCTAGTGACGAAATTCTAAGAAAATCCTTAGAATTGTGACGTTTTGTAACGATCTTTATGTGTGCCAAATTTCTCTTCTTGGAAGAAAAAGGTTAAACACACAATATGTATTTCTGCTGCGAGGGGTCTCTTATTAAAACGATAACGTTAGCATTAAATAAGTCGACTCCTCAAACAGCTATTGTAACTAACGTTATGTGGTGAATTTAACCATGGGGTGACACTATCAGTAGTCAGAACAATCACACTAAAAATAACTGTATTATCATTAGATTATATTAATGGTGGCAGCTGACGTGTTGGGGACATGGACCTTTAGTCAGCGCCCTGTTTCAACTCAAATTCATCCAATGCTAATGCAGCACCTGCACCTGCATCTGATGCAAACACCTTCTACTTCCCACCAGATCAGCAAACTTTCTGTTGCTGCTGTTACACTGGTTAAATTCAGCTGGCTGAGATGAAGGTCCGTCTCATCCACCGAAGTAGTCTTTTAGGTGGGGAATAAGGCAGTGGGACTGCGGAGTGAGCTACATAGCTAGTTTAGCTCGAGAAACTTCTCTTTTTTCAAGAAATTTAAGACCTATCATTTTGATTTAGCTTTTGATTGGGGTATATGTTACTGGAATCATTGTTGAAGTTTTATTGTATTGTAATTGTTTTGTTTGTTATAGGTTCTCTACATTGTGGTTCAACAAACAGAGACAGAAAGCAGGGCAAGGTGGGCTTTAGTGCTGTGTGCAGCTGTACAATGAAATAAGATTTTACCCTCAGTTTGGTGGCTGACAAAAGCTACTTGTCATAGCAGCACTTTGTAGTAAGCTGTATCAATATTAAAATATCGTCTCAATAAATTAGGTCTCACTGTTTCTGAGTATAACTCAGTGGCATTGTACGATTTACAATGAGTATCATGTGGCATTTGTTGCTTCGAAAGTTAGAGGAACTAGAGGAGGTAAAGAGCATATGACGCCACTGACAGGTGACCAGGCCATTTCTGTAATAAAATCATGAAGTTTGAACATTGTTGGAAACATTGGAGAAAATCGAAGTAAACAACTGAACAAAATATAAAGTACCAGTTTAGTCGTTTTTATAAATTCTTCATATTTTGAAACACTAACTTCTACTTTGACTATACACTGATTTCATTCATTACCATGTCCACAGCCATTACTACTGAAACAAACATTCAGTATCTTCTTTACTTTTTTTTTTAATAAACTCTGGGTTCACACTAGAATCTCCAAACAGGACAAAGTCTTTAATGTCCTCATATCTAACAGTGTCATAACTCTCTATACTATGTTACCACCGGGCATCTTTATCACACCTTTGTCTGATCCAAAAAGCTGCAGCACTGATTCTGCCAGCAGCTTCTAATGGAGCTCCCTATCTGCTTCTATATGATCACAATCCATCAATGAAATATCTTTATACACATGTTTACTCTTTGCCTTTTAAATGTGGGACTGTGAGTGTGTGTTGGGTGATTGTATTTTTATTGTTTTCAGATTCATGTTCTGTTTCTTTGTAAACCCCAGGAGGCTGCGAGATAAATTTCAGGTGTCACGAGATGAGTAACAACAAAGGAAGTACATCTCTGCTTCACAAATTGTGTTCATTTATTTATTTATTTTGCTTTGATGTTGGGGAATACTGAATAGTATTACCTCTACGGGTCTTTTAAAACTATAAAAATGAAACAATGTGAGAAGGGTGCTCTTTGGCTGAACTGTTCATAGATGTGTGCAATCGTTGATGAGGGTCATAAGTGGACAGTGCTTCAGTTTAATGGGCGTCAAACCAAAAAAGCTGCTGTAAAAACACAATTCAGTCCATTAAAATGCTACATTAAATAGCCTATCCAGTTAGTGAGAGCTATTTTGTTCTGAACACACACACTGGTTTGACTCCAGAGGAAAAAATCATTTAAAAGGAATTCAACTGAAGATGCTGTAGCCCCGCCCACACTGGTTTGATTGACATGTGATCTCTGCAGCACATGAACTCAGCTATTATCGGAGAGAACAAATACAACAAGCTGACAGCTGATTACTCCAATGTGATTACCTCACCACTTCCTGTTTCGACTGTCAAAGTCAGTTAAAGGGAGGAAATGGTACAAACTGATGTAAATGTACTCAGACCAGCAGAGAGCAGGGTCTGCATCAGGCTGAAGTCATTTGAGTAAGAGACTAAAAAAAGACAATTCACACTGATTTAGTTTGGTGTGTATGAATATTTGAATGATGCAAATCGAATTTTCTCACTGGGATAGTTTGTGTATTTATGCGTCTGCTATTTCCTGTTATTTCAGTAACAAATAAATGTCACTAAGAAGTCATATGAAACACCTCTAGATACTAAAAAAAAAATGTGGCAGCTAGCCTCTGTGCATGAATCAAGAAGAAGAAACCTTACAGCTATGGTGACAGGATTCTTGTCATATTTTTTATAGCTTTATGAATGTGCACATATATGGTGAGCCATGGCATTTAATTAAGGGCCCATCTGTAATTATATTATCACTCACCAATCTGTAGTTTTATTTTAAGCTCAGCTGACTTAATAAGTATATTGCTGCTGTCAGGCACGAATCATGCCTCTAAAGGAAGCTGAACCACTGAAGAAAAGCTTCTGTTCAAACTCAACATTTTTATTTTTCATGTCATCAAATGGAGTTCAATGTGACGCAATAAAAGAGATTTGGTTATACTGATGTTTGAAAAATGAGGTTGAATGAATTTGGAATTTGTTATTTGGACTGAAAAGTGAGATTTAATCTTTTTTTTTTTTAAATTCATTGGCAGTACTGTTAAGGATAAATAACATTTTGTAATATTGATGTGCATGTTTTGCATGTTACATAAAATAAAGCTGGGTGGAAACGCAAACAAGACTCTAAATATAGCAATAAAGTGGCTTTTAACACACATGTCTGCAAACATGGCTTTCACCAGAACTCTACCAAAAGCACTGAGCTGTAATATTAGTAGTTCAAAAGTCTCTCATAAAATTTCATAAAATTTCGATCCAATTTTTGATTCATTTGAATGGAGACTAAACTATTTGTCAATTCTATATTTAGAACTCAAGATATCCTAAATGTTTTGGTGCATAAAGCAAGGCACTATGATGTACACTTAGGTTGTTTAACACAGTAATCAGAGGTTGCTTAATGTCTTTCTGTTGAGCCTTTTAGGTCAACACATTCTCACTTTGACCATCATTGTTTGGTTGTGGACTTTCCATATCGTCATATGACATGCAAGGTGCCCTGGATGCGTTGGTTTTTGATGTTCTGGGATGCTGTGACAGTTTGCATACAGTCTCTTTCAAAATAAGAGCACTACATCATCAGTGCGACACCACAAATTGACGTTTCTTAAACAACAAACGCATGTGGTTATATTTTGCAAACACACCCACGTGGTTGGGTTTAGGCAACAAAAGCATATGGTTGTTTTAGCAAACAAGAACAGTGTTTGGCTTTACAATCATACGGGAAGTGAACACCGGCCCACATGTGAAAGTCGGTGGTTGCTAGACCCATCCACCAGCACTCCCACCCGCCCGACTCAGACTTTCATCACCTTAATTTTCGTTTTTGTCCTGCCCCATTTGCCCTTGATGCTGCCAGCCACTGTTAAACTGTGATGGCGACCGGCCACATATTTGGCCGACATGAAAGGATGGCTTTTGTCATCGATGTCTGATGCTAGAAGTCACTGACCAAGCAGCTGTTTTCAACGACTTTGGAGTGAGACCTCGTCTGTCACAGGTAAGTTAAATTAACCTGCAATATGGCAATATATATTTAAAGCCACTACAAGGAACTTTTAACTGGATATGCAAAAGTCTCTCGTTTCTGCTGATGTCTGTGCGTGACCTACAACAGCAAATGAGACCATCGGTGTGAAGATAAACTATTTCTATATAGTGTATATCCATACCTAGTCGTTATTCCTCCTCCTCGACCCGACGTCCGCGGGGAGTTAAAATAGCAGCAATCATCGGGTAAAAGTTCTGAGAAAGCACTGGACTCACCAACAGTCAGCCACGTCTCAGTCACACAGAGAAAATCCAATCCTCGGGAAGTCAGGAAATCCTTCAGGATAAACGTTTTGTTCGCTAGCGATCTAGCATTTACCAGCCCAATCCTGGCAGGAGCCGGCGGGTCCACGGCGTTAGCTGTCCGGGGAGCCACACACAGAGGCCGCAGGTTGCGCAGATTCACCCCGCGCCAGCGGGGACGAGGAGAGCAGGGGCCGCGGGGCTGGAACACCTCATCCGGGCCGACGACAGGTACCAGCCAGGCGTCGACAGGGTCCAGCGAGTGCCGAGAAATAAAGAGGCGAGGCACCGCTCCATACTCAGTCCAAGAAGCCGTGGAAGTGCTCGCCAAACAGGCCTTCAGCCTTACCAGCCGACCGCTGCGTTTACCCCGGCGGCGGTGGCGCTTACGCCGGAGAGGTGGAGCTGGGGCGCGGCAGAGGTGAGCTGGGATCCCCGATAGGAGCGGGGGCAAAGTTTCCCGTCTTATTGTTTCATTCATCCCCAAAACAAACCCATGCGTGAGCCAGGTAAGCATCTTTACGACAATACGCGCTAGAGCTCATGGGAAATGTAGGGTTCATTCTGGCACAACACTACCGCTTTTGTCCACAGGGTCGCCAAAATCAACTCAAAATGAAAGTTCCTTGTAGGGGCTTTAATATGTTCTCACAGTTGTTAGACTTTATTCTACGTTATCTACAGTCTCGAAACCTATTGTCTGATGATGATACGCCTCTGAGGGCAACGGGCAGTATTTCAGGAGATCTGGTGTAGCAGGCAGATATACAGCCCAAGACTTCCTTCCCCTTTCATATGCTGTACATTTCAACTCATCTCTCAAATAGATATTAGCATTTGAATGCAAAAAAAAAAAAAAAAAAAGATTGCCCATGGGCTCCGCTCTGATACTACTCAAACTACACACAGAAACCAGAATGCTTCCGATAACAAAATATTTTCCCATTGCCTACAGATTCTGCATACATATGCAGATATCTGTTTATAGAGATTATATTATCTATAACCTTGATTAATCTCAATCAGCAACCAATAAGAACAACAACAACATGAGAAGAACTTGATCTCCTCCCACACAAGTAGTTCTATCTTCACACACCACTGATCCCAGGCTGGAAAACTGGAACCTGTCCAGGTGATCATGAGACTATTGGTACTGATAAACAATCCTATCAGCCTTCCAATTATTTTGCTCCAGCATCCACTGGAAATCTTTCTCTCTGAAACAGAAGACATAGTTTTACCATCACTGAGACACTAGGGCCGAAGGGAAGCAGAGAAGCATCATAAATCATATATCACATGAAGACAGAGTCATAGATCATTTTAATTGTCACTTGCAGCTGGCTGCCTTTACGTGCCTGCGCGGCTGAATCTTCTTTGTATGTGTATGTTTGTGTGTTAGCATGATCTCCATCTGTCAAAACCTTGAATGTCAATATTTTTAGACTGAAAGGCCACAAACCCTGAACCACAGGAGGTATGAGTGTAACATGTGTCCATGACAGGCTGTAAACGTGGAGAAGCTGAAGGATGTGACGATGTGAACGTCATTCTGTTGAGCTTTTGAACAGCCCACATGTCCAGTTTCCAGCCTTCCCTTGAAAACCAAAGCAGACTAATAGATGTCTTCTAGCATGCAGCCATAAACCTCTGATGTCCACAGGTCTCAGCTCCCTGCGGAGTTCCTATCAACAGCACCAGGAGACATAATGAGCAAGTGCGAGAATATATGTGGTGTATGACCTGTCTTATATGAAGCACATCATATCCAAATGGTCCCAGTAGATATTATATTTCAGAAGTAATGACATTCAGAAATGGCACCAGGTAGGAAACCCAACTTGTAATGACTTCTATTATGTAAAGATTGTTATTACATTTGTTGAAAACTCATAACCCTTTAGCTAATGATGGCAGTCAGTGGGGATTATTGAACGCTGTTAGTGTCTCACATATTTTCCTGCAGTGAGCTTCATTGCCGCTGCAGTCCTGGAGGCTAAATTCTAAATCACTGCACATACCTTTATTCTTTTCCAAAACTATTCTACACCTGAACCATCAGTACACCCAGATTTACACTGACGCAATATAAACACACCTTTTGTTACCACACCAGCCCTGGTACTCCATATCCAGCATCTTAACTTGCAGGATCATCTGAGACCAGCCACAAACTGGAGAATTTCTGCACAAACTGTCAGAAACCATCTCAGGGGAGCTCAATTGCACACTTGTCGTCCTCACCAGGGTCTTAACCTGACAGCCATTGTACTTCATAGCCAACTCAAGTAGGCGACTGCTCAGCTTCAGGGATGTCTGGGACTTTGAAGACGTATTCTCTCCCCAGATGAATCCTGGTTTACGCCGTATTAGGCAGATGGCAGATGGCGTGTATGGAAACATGCAGGTGAGCAGTTTGCTCCTGACAACAGTCTTAAAAAAGTGCCCCATGGTGGCGGTGGGGTTATTGGGCGGCTGCAGCTCAGAAGGTAGAGCAAGTTGTTCACTAATCTGAAGATTGGCGGTTCAATCCCCAGCTCCTACAGTCCAAGTGTTGAAGCATCCTTGAGCAAGATAATGAACCCCAAATTGCTCCAGATGGTTGCTCCATTGGTGCTTGAGTGTGTTAAAAACGGAGTGGCACCATGTATGGTACCTTCAGCCACCAGTGTGTGAATGTGTGTGTGAATGGGTGAATGTCACTCATAGTGTTAAAAAGCGCTTTCAGTGGTCGGAAAACTAGACAGGCGCTATACAGAAGAGCAGGTCCATTTACCACTGTTTGAGGTACAGAGACACCGTGACGAGACCCATTGACTTGCCATTCATCCGCCCCCATGACCTCATGTTGCAGCATGACAAGGATCTGTACACAATGCCTGGAAGCTGAAAAGATCCTTGTTCTTGCATCGCCTTTATATTCACCAGACATGTCACCCACTGAGCCCGACCAATCTATCTAACTTCTGTTTTTGGATAAACGGTTGCAGAAATATTTTGCAGGTTAATTAAGGATTGAAACCACAAAAAACTTAGAAAATAGTACAAATGACTGGTTGTCTCTTGGTATTGCTATCCCTGTGTAAATAATTGTAATTTTATTTCAGCAGTAGTCATTTCTGAGTAAAATAATGAGCATACAGATGACTACCATATGGACAGGCTCACATTAATAGCTTGCTCTCAATCCTCAGTAACAACTCTCTGGAGGTTGTCCAGAAATGTCAGAGAGGGAATGAAAATGTTGTGCGAACTGTTGGCAGAGCGGACATTAATTGGTCAGGGCTTCTGTGTTGGTATAAACGCACTCATTGATTTCTTACAATGAGCTGCAGCTCCTTAATTCCTCAGGATGTCAACACCAGTTGGAATGAAAATGGTGCGTTTGCTGCCTCGATATTACGACAGGTAGAAGACATCGTCCCGTATGGTTTCCCACACAGTGTCAAATCACTCAAACAAATTGTTTCTACAAGAGTCTAAAGGATCTGCAGCTTTAGTCTGCAACAAGATAATGTTCATGTACAACATACTTGTTAAAGTCTATATTTATATTGCATCAAAGAACCTTTCTGTCGGATCCTTTCTTTGGTCAGAAGAAGACTGTTGGAACCAAATAATCTAACATGTGTTGGAACTGCAACTATAACAGTGACTTCATCTGCAATTTCTGGCTTGTAGTAGCCGCTATATTAAAGGGAAAGATAATAAGAGTAATTATTAACTTAATTCATAACACCCTGTTCAAGAGATGTCTCGTGTGTGGACAAAATGTCACTTGCAGAAGTGTGAATTCTCATTGCCGCTGTCTAAAGTCTCGAAGGCACTGTTCCTTCTCCGGAGGACTCATTGCAAACTGAAGTGAAGGTAAGTTAAGTAATCTCTGACCTTTATCAAGTGCTCTGAATGAGAAAGTAAGAAAGAGGACCTTTGCAGAAAAGTGCTACTGCAGCATGATAAGGTTACTCTGATAAGAGGCAATTCATACCGAAAAGGCTGCCGGTCATAATTAATGTGTGGACACTTTGTAAAACTTTGAACTTTGTGGTTTTGATGAAAAAATTACCATAACAAGTTCAAATGAAACCTTTTGTTCCACTGCAGTTATGTTAAAGAAGTCTCCTTAGAATGTCATAAACATAAAGCCTGAAGGTTTGAAGAAGCAGAGGTACAATACCTTGACTTAACATACTGACATATTCCTCTTTATAAAAGTCGTCTCAGAGTGGTTACACACTTTAAATGAATCTACAAACAATCACTCAGAGGCTCAGACAATGTTTGGTTCCTGAACAATGGATTAAAATGGATGTCAAAACATACCGACAGTCTCTTGAAGGTTGTCTCAGGTCTGTACTTACATAAATGATATAACCACTGGTTTAGTGGTAGTTGATGAGGTGGGTGTACTTCAAGGTAGATGGGTAGATTATTGATGACAGAGTGGGTATACTCTCCTATATATCCCAATGGCTTTTTGGTTGATAGGTGGGTATACTGTAAACTGCTAGAAAAAGAGGTAGGTATACCCCATGCATATACCCTCCACTACAAAACTGGACATAATGGTTGTTAATTATCTTCAAGAGAAGAACTGCTGGAAATAGTGAGACTGGGTTTATGTCAGAAATTTCACACAACTGGGGAAAGGGTGGTAAATCATTCTGCAGAGATAAACTCACACAGCAAGAGATGAGGTGTTAATTCAAGTGGCAAGGAGGTCCAAGAAATCTTCATTTCAAAACTCCATATCTGTAAAATATAGGTTTTTTTTTTAATCAGAGCAGCCTGCTGGTGTTCTTGCCATTTTAGCTCAATTAAAATCTCTCAGTTACTACTCTGTGAAACGATATTCATTGAATCACTACTTGCATCTTAAACAGAATTTAACTGAATTCCCAACTTCACGTTATGAACTGGACGCAATTACACTATGGAACTTCATGGTTAGGTTTAGGCAAAAAAAAAAAAAAAAAAGTAGGTAGGTTGTTAAAAAGAAGTCAGCACTGACTTAGGGATGTGAACACTCGCCTATAAGTAAAAGTTCTGTGTTTGTCTGACCCAGCCACCACCCCTCATTCCCACCAAAGGGACCTCTTCAATCCTTAAACATTTCTCAGACAAAATTAACTACGTCCACTAAAGGGTGCTGCCTCACAATAAACACAAGACTGGGTCATAATCAAGCAGCAGACTGTGGGGCTGAAAAATGGAGCCAACAAGTGCTAAAACTGCAGTTCCTCTAATGGCCACTAGAGGCTGTTTCCAAGCACGAGTCGATCCTTATTGACCTCCATGTTATAATGCCCAACAGCAAAAATAAACATGTTTACAGCCAGGTATAAAGGATGATTTTGGTCTCTATGACTTATTTCGACATTCATGACAACTGTACAGGGGGTGAATTTTTATATAACTCACCCGTTTGCATTTTATCAAGGCTTAAAGTTACACATAATTAAGGGCAGGTCACTCTGAGCGACAGGTTGTCTGCCAATAGTTTCCTCAGTTTCTCAGTCAGATCCACCCTTTGCTCCTCCACAGTTCCAAATTCTAGACCAATTGACCTATGGCTAAGTCCCGCCCTCAAACACAATGAGCCAATCACAGTGCGTATAGCCATTCCCATACACTCGGAAAACGGTGTGCATGGGGTACATGCAACTCTGACACAAGGTATCCTGAGAGGCTGGGCGACCAGGTGTATTTTTTACACTTTAAACCACATCTCAACCGAGAAAAGTGTCTCTTTTGGATAAAGTTGTGTGGTAACGTTAGACCACAACATCAACTCAACGTGAATAA
>NC_065509.1:40570969-40581114 GCF_006386435.1 Epinephelus moara
TTATGTCCCCAAAAATCATCAGTTGCCTCCTGCGAAATGCCGTGTACTGTGACACCTGCCATAGCGCCGGTCAATGAATGTTGATAGTTTGTCCGAGTGAGTGGAGGGGGGCGTGGCTTAGCCATAGGTCAATTATGGTTGATTTCGGCTCCAAAACCAAGATGGCATAAGCCAAAATGCCAAACTTGAGGCATCAGAGCAGGAGTCCACAAACCTGTGCATGACATCACAGTGGCTACGTCCATAGCATAGCAGGAGAATAAAGGGGACACAAAGTGAAATGGGACTTCTGCACTGTTTTACGGTGTAGAAAAAAGATTTATAAACGTATCTAGTCTGCACAAATCGAGAAAATACGCACAGTATTTCTTTCTCAGCTTCAAACATACCACTTGTTTTTGTGTTTTAGCCAATTAAGACGTCCTTTGTTCTGCTTAAGAACAGAAACTCAGCTTTCTGGTCACAGTATCAACAATTCAGATATGAAGGACATTTGCATGACTGCCATCAAAAATCACTGTACTCTGATGCAAAGAGCAAAAGCTCAAGAAAGTGTATTATTTTAGTATTTAATAAAGTATGTCATCTGTACACCTGGCGTGGAGGCGCATGGAAGAGCCCTGCTGTTAAAATTCCTAGTGGGGTCACTGGGTGATGCAATATCCCTAAAATACCTGTGAGCTATTTTTTCATCACCTGATATATTATTCATACAGTACATGTCACATACATATGTAGTCAGATACTACTACATACTGCATTATACTAGGTATAATGTAATGTAATACATGCATGATCGTTTGACCTTCTCAGCATTAACGACGATCCTATGAAAAATAACCTGCTGTGCTCCATTTATCATTATTGAATACCGATAAGATTGTCCGAGCAGACGCAGGGACGAGTATGCGGGAAAAAAATGAAGAGTAAGCATGGAATAGGCCTCCACGGAGCACACGTTAAACGTCAGACTCTTATCTCAGTGAAACATGTGTTCTATGTTTAGAAACAGTAATAGGTCGGGAGAGTAATGAGTCACGACTGTGTGTTCGAACGTGAAGGGACCAGGAGGGTATTTACAGAGATAAAGAGTCATCTTGAACACACCTGAAAACAAATCATTTTTATCACAGTGGGCTGGTGCCACTTGCCATTTGACTCCACTGAACGTTATTTGGTAGGCGTCTGCAGTAATTACTGTACGCAGGACAGGTGAAGGATGAAGGGCTCCCTCTGTGCTCTGTGAGATTACTACTGCAGCATCCATATGCAGAGAATATGTGAGGCTGAAGGACAAGTCATGGTTTGAGTACACAAAAACAAGAACTGCAAGGGTGAAGGTCTGTTAGATATAATGTGTGAAACGAGACTGACTCTTCCCCTGACTCTTACTGTCAGATGCTGGGATGAATTTCTGACATGTCAGAAACCTGGTCAGCCATTGTCAAGCTTTTGCTCAGTTAAAGCAGAGCCACGAGTCAATCCCCCAAAGTCAGTGCCTTGTTTCTCACTCAATCAATCGTAGCTGATATCTTGAGAGACAGAGAGAAAGAAGGAGACCCAGGGAGACAGGGGTTAAAATCGTGTACTAAACTTTGTGCGCAATTGCATTTTAAGCTCTTTTTTGGGACGTCTGTCTCTACATGATTGCGAACCGTACCTCTGCCAGCAAACAAACTTCTACCTGCCTGCAGCCCCGGATCCTTCAAACAAACATTTATTGACAATTGTCAATAGCCAGAACACTCTGCAGGGGCTAACGGTCTGCTTTATTGTCTATTTTACACATACAGTGTGAGCACTCAGGTCATGGCTTGACAATCAGACCGTACAGTGTGAAGACATGAATCCTGAGCTTTTGCTTTAACGTTACATCGCAGATGATTTACTCGTACAGTGGAAGTTGGAATAAAACAACATTTCTAAAATGGACTAAAAGCTGTACAGTGTTTGCCAAGCTTTAGGGACATTATAGGGCTTAATAAAAAGTTGTGATTTCAAGATATAGTGCTAATATTTTGAGAAAAAAGCTGTATTGTTATAAGAAAGAGTGATAAAAAAAGATGGTTTTATGACATAATACAGCTGGTATTTTCACTGTCCTTATATTCTCAAGATATGAGGACGTTTTTCATACAATTAAATCAGTTTTCCAAGACTTTTCTTACTTACTTGAACTCTACATACCCACTGAGAATCTATCAAGTATAAAATAAGAACTGCTGAGGATCATCACTACGGCCAGGTATCAGTGCTCGACACCTTTCAGGTATCAACTAAAATAACCCAGTGCTGTTCAGTATCAAAACTTCTCCAGTCAAACGATAACTGCATTTGATCCTTTTTGCAACAGGGGACTGATCCTGGACCGTGCCGACTTCCCACCTGATCAGAAGAATTTCTGTTGCTGCCATATGTGGCGCCAGTCAGTACAATGTCTGCCTGGTTGGCACGAGCTAGCACAACAGCAGCGGCTAACACCTAACACGGGGCTGATAAATGGTCCAAACAGACTCATGATTAACCAAAATGAATCGTAAAATCCTGTTAAACCTAACTATTAGGCAACGTTAGCCATGTGATGCTAACAGTTAGCCCTGTCCACGGGGCAGAGCTCGCACTCCTGCAGTGGCAACTACAACCCATGCAGTCTGTGGTGTGGTGAGGTCGATCAAGGTGCATTAGCAGAGTTGGCAGTTCAGCGTGCCGAGATGCCCCCAAAACTTTATGATCAGGCAGTATCACCTAAGGTACATGCATACTGTTGTTTTCTTAATTCTGATTTCTGAGATGTTTATACCTGATAAACATGGAGCCAGACCTGGACACTGAAATGATTTAATGGACTTACTTGAGTACATGTGTGGAGCCGTTGATCTGCGTGGCTGTGCAGGGAGCGCCGGACCCCAGGATGGACGGCCTGCGGTATCTCTTCCTCCCACAGCACAGGATGATGAGGAAGGCACGGCGGAAGGACTTGTTGAGGAAGGCGTAGAGGATGGGGTTCAGCATGGAGTTGATGTAGCCCAGCCACAAGCAAGCTGCCCACAGCTGGTCTGGCACCGTGTAGTCTATAAACGGGTCCACCACATTGGTGACGAAGAACGGCGCCCAGCAGAGGCAGAAACACCCCATAATGATGCACAGAGTCTTTGCTGCCTTTGTCTCTGTTCGCATACGGTGGTTGCGTTGATGGTCAGCAGAGTCTGCACCAGCGCCGACACCGGCGCCAGAAGTACCAGGCGCGCTGGCACCGGCTCCTCCCGCCCGCTGCAGCATGCTGATCTGCAGGGCGTGTGCACGGGCTGTGACGTAGATCCTCTGGTAGGCCAGCACCATGAGGACCAGAGGGATGTAGAAGGCCACCACGGAGCAGGTGAGGGCGTATGGCTTGTTGACCATGAAGACACAGGATGTGGAGTTGCTGCCCTCGCTGTGGCGCCGCTGCTCGATCTGGTAGAAGAAGTCACATCAGAGAGGACAGTGAGAGAAGCACCTTGAGTTGAAAGTCACGCAGACATTTCCGTTGTTTTGTTTTATTCTCCATCATGTAAAAACAGCAGCAATGAAACTTCTATGTTGGCAGCCTGATGTAAGATTTGAAGGTGTGATTATCCCAAGGAAAAAATAATGTTTGCTGCTTCATGGTATCAAGACTTAAAGTTTATAACCATATATTGGCCCTATGAGGCTTCAATTGTCATCACAAATCAGAAAACCAGACTACTGAATGGATGGAAAATGGACTGTGCATTCTTTTAATTAAGCAAAAGGGAAGGGTACATTAGTCTGGTGGGCACACAACCTTCAAAAACATAAGCAAGGATTTACATCCCTCCTCCACCAACAGTTATTATTGACCTCCTGTTACCAAAGACAGTCTTTCCCCACATTTAGACCAATGGTGTTAATTGACTCAGAATAACCATATCACAATCACAGGAGTGAAAGTTTGAGAAAAGCTCATAAAGGGGATTTTTATTTAACACAAATTTGTGAATGAGACTTTGAATGGGGAGTCGGACTGATGGACTGGCCTACTGACAAATATTGCTATTGCTGAGACACACTGGTTGCTTGGCTCAAATCTGATTCTGACTTATTATAAAGAAAAAACTACGGAAGCCCTGAGAGGCAAGTAAGAAAAAAATTCAGGTGATCCATTTTCCGAGTCTAAGTCTCTCCTGTGTTTATGAATTTAGAGCAGGTCAAAAAAAGTTTGACAGAATAATAAGCTTAATTTTCTTTCGGAAAAAAGTAAGTTTTCTTGTGGCCAAAAAAAAAAAAAAAAATCTCCTGGCATTTTTTTCACCTGGCAAAACTTGTTTTCCCACCTGTGCAGATGAAAGAAATAAAAAAAATAAATTAAATTAAATTAAATAAATTAAAATTAAGATTAAATAAAGATTTTCCTCGCAAAACATCTGTTCTTTTTACCTGTTCTTAAGTCATAAACACAGAAAAGACAACAATTTAGATCAGACTAAGATAACCAGAATATTTTCCCCCACTTGCTTCTCAGGGCTTCCACTGAAAACAGTACATTTTAGTACCAGCTGCCATTGACAGTCATCTAAGTACTGTCATGTATTAAAACACTGCCTCTGTAGCTTCACTATCTTGTTCTCAGCTGACAGAAGAAGACGAATAAAATGTGTTTTTCAGGCACAAATCAACTCAGTCTCATGCACACACATCTAATTAACTTAAAGGTTCAATTCTGCAAACAATACATTTATTATTTTTTGCACTGAAAGGCCTCCAGACTTCATAACAACCCCCTTAAAATCCGACGCTCTCCTCAGCTGAGTCTCCGTAGTAAGCATGGAGCTCCTGAGGGAGAAGGAGGCGCTGCATGTCACCATTAATCACAGTGAGGTCCCATCCCAGTTTTTCCTCCGCTATCATCTCTGTGGGGAAACTATGGCTCGGGGCTATGAGATGAATAATACAGAGATCAATCCATATCTCCGAGTGGAGGCCACGCTCCCTCGTTTGTACACTCAAGTTGTTTTTAAGAATGGGCTGACGTGTTTAAGTGTCAAGTGTCTCCCTGTGAGCGTTAAGGTTATCTGAATGGACACAATGATAAAAGTAAAAGTAAACATAGACGTTTATTTATTATCCGTGCTTCATGCTTGTCCAGCTGACGGAGCTCTTTCTCACTGATCATATTTCTTTCTTTAAATACAGATTTATTCCACTCAAGTGTTGCCAAAAGGAACACTGGAAGCCCTTCTTGTCACTCATTCGCCCTTAAATCTGAAGACAACATCATATTTTTTTAAGAAGCACCTCAGAAAAAAAAAAATGTTGTTCCAAATGTCTTTGAAGCTCCAGAGTGTGTGTGCAGTAAATTCCACCACCTTTACACCTTATTAAAGTCAACTGATTGCTGATTAACCAAGCACAGAAAAACACATCAAACCTGTAATGAGGAATGAGGCCTTTTCATCAGAGTGCTGATGGCTGTTATTTTATGATTTTAAAATTCATCTCACCCTGTCTGTAATGAGCCTGCTTATTTCTGGCGTCTTAATATTTTCTTCATGCTAAGTTTTTTTTTTTTAAATTAATCAGAGGGAGTAATTTCAGCTTTTAGATGAAAATATATCAACTTAGACTTTGAAAATGAATTTGGTTATGTGTTTCACCTGATGTTAAGCTGCATGTAAGGAGCAGCAAGTTATCCTCTGCACATCAATCCGCTGAATACAAAAGTCTGATCTAAAAATACTGAAACACCATAAATAATGATATTATTATTTTATGACAAGCTAAATAAAAAGCTTCTGTCACAATAATAAATATATTCTTACACTGGCAGATTTAGAAATGTTTGCAGAAAACACCCATGGCTACGACACCAGTAGGGGTGGGTGGTAATTTGATGATCTGATGATAGGATCTTTAACAGTGTGTCATTTTATGTTGTGATTTATAAAATCAACTGAGAGACCATTAATAGATAAGATGAAGATAAGTGGGTGGTGAAGTCTGCTTTTGTTATTTTATCTGCTCTCTGTGTGAGTGTGTGCACTCTACGGTTTGCTGAGTGACTATTTTAGTTATGCTATGCAGAGTATTTCATATGTTTTCTATCTTATTAAATCTTTTCTATGTTTTACTGTAAAGCACACCGTGTTCAGCTGTGTATGAAACGTGCTGCACACATAGAATTGACCTTGCTTTTGACTCATCCAGGTGATTCAATACCTCACAAATCGAAGTTCTTCAGCACACTGATGCAACAATCCTGAATCCAGTATTGCCATTAAGCAGTACTCAGTTCAACCACAGATATGTAAGGGAGCATACCAGTTCATAAGCACTTTAGGAAACTCTCCAGTGGTGGGAGAAGTCCTCAGATATTCTCCTTCAGTACACCACAGTGTAAAGGTCAGGCAATCAGAATTTTACAGACTCATTATGTAGAGTGGCCCGTTTCATGAAAATGTACACACTTAGTTCCAGTGAATTACTGAGATAACCTTTCAAACACTGGTGATTTCCACTGCTTACACACGCACTACATTCGAGAACATTCCTGGCTAGTGCCTTTTAACACATGCCATGGTAATAATGGTAAATACTGGGCAAGAGGCACACCAGCAGATGTTGGTCATGCAGCACTTATGGACACCAACTGTCCTAAAACGAATCAAAAGAAGAAGAAGAAGATGGGGCAAGGCCAGATGTACTTGTACGTGGCTGAGGATGAAGATGATAAAAGATGGAGAAAAGGAGGTTGCGTGTGAGAACTTGAATTATTTGTTAGTTATTAAATCACTTGTGAAAGCATTAGCATAAATGCTTAAACGGCACATTCAAATATTTCATCAGCAGAGTCTTGTGACTAGTTTGCGTACTTTTTTTTAAGGCTTTTTTTGCCTTTATTGTACAGGACAGGGTGAAGGGGGGTGAGCGGGGTGGTGACATGCAGAAATGGTCGCAAGCCGGAGTAGAACCTACAAGTACATGGGGCGCCAGCACTATCCACTATGCTACAGACGCCCCAGACTAGTTTGCGTACTTAACGTGAAAGCGTTTTTTTGTCAGTCTGATATAACCCTTTACGTGCTTGTCCCTGCAATGTTACTGCTTTCATTCACAACACGGCCGCACTGACTTTTTCCCTGAAATGTTACGTGGTCTTAAGGTGGGAAATTGGTGGTATAGACCTCATACAGGAAATGTTCCCTAAACCTTTCAGGGATAGACTTCATGAGTTAAAGGGGCTTTCTATAACTGGATTATAATTGTTGATTTATAAATGTTAACATCTTTTTGATGACCCCAAGGTACCCCCGAGAGAATTCAAGTATCTCGGGGTCATGTTCACGAGTGGGGTAGAATGGAGCGTGAGGTGGATCGGTGGTTTGTCGCAGTGTCTGTAGTGATCTAAGCGCTGTGCTGGACTGTCATGGTGAAGAGGGAGCTGAGCCAGAAGGCAAAGCTTTCTTTTTACTGGTCCATCTACGTCCCAACCCTCACCTATGGTCATGAGCTCTGGGTAGTGACCGAAAGAATGAGATCATGGATACAAGTGGCTGAAATGAGTTTCCTCCGTGGGGTGGCTGGGCTCAGCCTTAGAGATAGGGTGAGGTGCTCCTTCACTTCAATAGGGGTCAGTTGAGGTGGTTCGGGCATCTGATCAGGATCCTCCTGGGCGCCTCCTGTTAGCGGTGTTCCAGGGATGTCCCACTGGTAGGAGGCCCTGGGGCAGACCCAGAACACATCGGAGGGATTACAAATCTCATCTGGCCTGGGAACACCTTGGGGTCCCCCAGGAGGAGCTGGAAAGGGTCGCTGGGGAGAGGGATGTCTGGGGTGCTTTGCTTGGCCTGCTGCCCCCGCAACCCGGCCCTGGTTAAGTGGATGAAAATGTATGGATGTTGCAGTTGGTAGCGGTGGAGCTAATTTTAACAAAATTATACACTGTACTGCTGTGTAGTGATACTGAACACCAACGCACTTCCTGACATAAATGATGTGATTTAGTGTGAAACCACAGACTGTGCTCCCCGACCAATCAGAGCGTGATTGGTGTGTATTCCACAGAGCTGTAACAACAATAGGAACCAGTAAAAATAGACGGTGACATGTTCGTGTGTCTCTGGTGGCTGCGGAGTTCTGGTTGTTTTGTTCAGTTCTGGAGCTGCAGTTTGTGCCAGGACTGACTGGCTACTCAGAATATTCATCAGCTCTAATTAGACCCAAAGAGAGGCGCTGCCACCGCCACCGCCACCGCCACTGCCGCCGCACAGCACTAACTTTAGACTGTTGTTGTGCTGTAAACTTCTCTGTATGCATGTTTGTGTGTGTGTAAGAGGAAGGCAAAGATGTGTGTGTGATGTGTGAGTCAATGCCAATGCTGCCAAAGATGAGCCAGCTAGTCCTCCTGCTGACAGTCAGCTCGGAGGAAACTTTCGCTGGCGTTCAGTTAAAGGCAGACTGGGGGCGAGCGAGGTTAATAGTGGGTGGGGAGTCTCTCTCTCTCCTCGTACACTCATGTTGTCTTTGTCTGCACACCTGTCTGTGTGTGTGTGTGTGTGTCTGTGTGTGTCTCTCTCCTCCTCCTGCTGCTGCTGCGGCTTTACACTGCTGTATTTTCATTCATTGCAATCATGACTGATCTCAAACTTTTCATTCACAGATTTGCACAAAAACATTTTTTAAATTTCGATATGGTCGATTCTGTAATGTTTAACGCCCTCAAATTACACTAACAAGTTCCCACTTATCAAACTGTTGTAGCTTGTCAAAAAGATTTTTGCTGTGTCAAAATAATAGCATTGAAGATGATAAAGAAAACAGGAAGGAGAGTAAAAAACAGAAAATAACAAAATGGAAGTGACAAAACAAATAAAATCAACAAAAACAGTGAAAACAGTAGATGTTGGTCGGTACATCCCCAGTTTTGAGAAGCAGGAAGAAATACTGACACGGAAGCTGAGCAATGCACTAGGGTTGCAGCAATACACAGGTTTCAAGGTATACGGTAATATAAAGGTTGATGGTTATCATACTGTGCACATTTACTTATCTAAGATATTGAAAAAAATAAACTAACTAACTTTCAAATAATAAAATATGCCCAACTCTAGAAATGTTTCTCAACAGAAAAATAAGCATGATTGTTCACATTTCTTTGAAGGAATAGAAAAATCCAGCCAAGAATCATATTTAGTTACAAGTATACAGCTTCATATTCACAGAGATAGCTGGAAGCTCTCTCAAGCACTCTCAGGTGCAATAATAAACACCCCTGCACCTCTTTCTCTAAATTCTACTTCTGTACTCAACATGATCTGGAGGATGCTGCAGCTGCTTGTATTCTAATGTAGTCATTTCCAACTTTTACAGCTTCTGACTTGTAGAAATAAGTCAATATCTAGTGACCCCTCGACACAAGTTCTGGCTTTGCTGCTGAGATATGAAGTTATGCACACAGAGTTACAGTATGTGTAGAGATTGATTCTTCCTACTTGGATTCTATCATTTGAAGAGTTTTTAAAAGCCTGAGGGGAATAAAGTTTAATGTTTAACAAGAAAAAACTTAATTTAGAGAGAAGTCAAAAAAACTGTGCAGTCAGCAGCACATTCTCTGCTGTTCTCCTCAAAATGGTGGAGAATTCAGCAGCAAGCTATGTCTCCCTGACTCAACATTTATTTCCTGTATATCAGGTTTGTAATGTGTCTAAACCACTTCAACCGCTTTACAATCGTGCGGGATGCGAACACCGCTCTCCAGGGTGAGAGTCAGTGTTTGTTGGACCAATCCAGCCCCCCAACCTTTGGACTTTGGCCACCTGGGCCTCTAGTTTCCCGGCGCAGCGCAGGGTGGCGAACCCCGCGTAGAGCTAGTTTCGAGCAGCGCAACCCGAGGCGCGCTCAGTTTGGTAGTTTGGCAGACCGAGGTGCACGGAGATGGGTGTAGCGGCGCAGCACGGGGAGGTGTCGACAGATCCAGCTTGGCGCAGTGACAGTTTCATGCCAAAAGGCTTCACCGAAGGTGCACTAAAAGCTCGCCAGCTGAAACCAGGTCTACTGTCAGCGCAGGGGGAGCACAGCCGGTGTAAGTGGAAGTTTGGCTGACCGGCGGACAGTGCGCACACGTCACCAAAACCTCACAGGTAAGTTTC
>NC_065509.1:40581279-40697678 GCF_006386435.1 Epinephelus moara
AGTTTCCTCCTGGGAGGAGTTTGGCCGTCTGACGCTGCTGCTCTCTTCTGCCATGGTGAATTGAGTAAACTCTCGTTACGCCTTCGTGTGGTGCATTTAAGGGCGAGGAGAGGGGCTCATTTGATTGGTGTGATGTGTGTAAAACCCACTCCACGCCTTCTCTCCTCCCTATTTCCGACTTGTGCAGGTAGGAGGGACGGAGGTGGGAAAGAGGAGTAGCTGCGCCAGCGTGCACGGTGTGCCAAACTTGCAAAATCTGCCTGGCCACACCCAGTTGGCGAAGCGCAGGTGCGCTTGCGCCTCCGCCTCGCTCGGTCTGCGAAACTAGAGGCCCTGAACTTTAAGTCTTGTCCCGCCATGTTTCCCCCTGATGTCGCCGGCCACCGTTAAACTATAACCGTGACTGGCTACGTATCATGATGACGTTAGAGGATACAGACCCTGGACAGGTCACCAGACTATCACAGGGCTGACACATAGAGACAGACAACCATTCACACTCACATTCACACCTACGGACAATTTAGAGTCACCAGTTAACCTGCATGTCTTTGGACTGTGGGAGGAAGCTGGAGCACCTGGAGGAAACCCACGCTTACACGGGGAGAACATGCAAACTCTGCACAGAGGGGTCCCACACCCTGGGGTTGGATACAGGAACCACATCTCCCCGTCTGATCATTTCTTTCCTGTATTTCAGGATACATAGCTGTCTATTTGTGCTGTAGTCCAGTGCCTGTTAAAAGTTTTATATTTGCCTTTTCACATTTCTTAGTGGATTGAATTGCAGTTGAGCAACTGCATCTGCTGAGGAAGGAATCTCTGCTGTGGCTGAAAACTTTAGAAACAACAAGAAGTGGATCTTGGGTGAAACTGACATTTGTAAAGTCAAGATCAAACCTTCGGCCTTTTCTTTCTTAAACCGTCAATCAACTTGTTTTCCCATCGAATTGATCTTGAGTTGGGCAAACCTCGGTTCTCCCCCCCAGTCTGTGTTCTATCTGACATCCTCTCTAACATTAAACAAACCTAACTGCACAAACAAGACACTCACACACTGACTCATCCGTTAAATTCTTTACATTTTCAGACGCAAATAAAGAAACAGCTTGACTCCATGTCTGTGGTGTCAGTGGCCTCGTTCCTCTGTGTCTGACATGTTGATGTTGTTTCCATAGCGACACATGAAGCATTTCCTCCGTCTTGTAAACAATACAAAACTCCTCAGGACAATAATTTGTTTCTCGGCGCACGCAGACACTAATTGTTTTTTCTGTTTATGTAAAACATGTTTTGTTCGTCTTCTTTTGACTGTTTGTCTCATTTTTGTGCTTCTTCTTTTTTCTCCCCTCCAGGCGACTCCATTTTCACTTAACAGCAGTGTATTATCATCATGAACTGGCACATCCTGTGGAGATGTAAAATATTTTCGGCTCCACCTTCATATGAAACCAACACAGGCTGCTCAGTGAATCATTTCCCCTGGTGTACACACACACATGCATACACACACACGGCAGAACTCACCAGGTGGTTGATGCCGATGCTGTTCCAGCCCTGCATGATGGGCAGGAAAGAGATGAAGGTGGGAATGACCCAGCAGCCGCCGATCATCAGAGCCACTCGCATGGGCGTCATTTTGTTCCGGTAGACCAGAGGCTGGCAGCAGATAGCGTAGTACCTGTGGACCAGTAAAAGGGATACCCCATAAACTCATCCATACACCAAGATAACATGCTGTATGTAGGCACAAGAAATGTGATAGAGTCTGGGATTTCAGATAGAAATGAATAAAATAAACTTGTACTCGTAAATAATTGCTGTACGAAACCAGTAGTCGTTAACGTCTTGCATGAGAGGGTGAAACGTCCTCAAGAAACTCAAGTAAGTCCAGCTGCCTTCGATACAACACTTGGGATTTTTGGGACGGTGCACATCAGGCTGCGGCACAGACTATCCATGTACGCAGAGCCTGTGCCAAAGGTATGTCGTCAAGTCAATGCAGAAGTACAAACCTCACTCTAGAGATACTTTTGCTCACCTCTGGGTTGCCAAATCTCTTTAATTCTCTGTTTTCTTTTTACATTTTGTTCCAAACGTGCAGTGTAAGGAATTTTGACTCCTACATGACTAAAATTTGCAACCAGCCCAAAAAAAAGGGTCATAATGAGGAGTGATTGCACGAGAGGACACAGCTGAAATACCTGCTTATTTCTGGTGCTTTCTACTGTCACTCAGTCCTTCTGTTTCTCCCTCTCTTTTTCTTCTTAATGAGCTCTTTTGGCAAGGCGAAGGGGTGTTTGCTGCCAGTGCATTTGCAAAAATATGCTAACCACCAATAATTAAGCACTAGAACATCTTTTAGAAATCTAATGTCTCCCTTGGTTCCTCCTCGTGTCTCTGTCTTTCGCTCAGCCCCCCCTCATCAACTCTGCCATTTTATGTACTCAGGTTTTCATTCCTTCATCTCTGTATCCCTTTTATTACGTGCAATGATCCTAATTATCCTCTCTTCTCTTCTTGTTCTCCATTTTTCCCTCATCCTCTTTCCTTTAACCTCAACCTTTTTCCACAGCTACCTCTTGTACCTTTTTTAATCAGCAGTTTTTCTCTATGTTCCCATTTCTAAAGCCGATCTAATATCTAAAAATAAAGGACGCCCAGAGGTCAATGACTGCCTTGACATCATCACAGCCAGTCTGATGCAACAAACTAAATTCCTCTTTTCACGACTATTACTCAGTAAATTGTCAGCTGGCCTTGGCTGCTGTGTAGCTGCTGCTGCTGCTGCTGCTGGAGACTTGGCGTTCAGTTTGTCAACGTCTGCAGACCATCACTTGTCCTCCGTGACAGCTCTAAGTCCTACAAGAGAATGATGGAGAAGCTGGATACGGATACACGCTGTCATGTGATTCATCTGCTGGTAGCCCGTCAGCATATATTTACCCCTCACTCTGACCCAGATCTGTCTCTATTGTCCACTTCCTTCCTTCTTATACACTCTCTTTAGATTTTTTGCCCTGCTTGCTGTATTTCTCTCTTTGATGCCAGGCAGCATCTCGGACTTTAGTTCTATGTCTCCTCAAATAAATGAAACTAACAGGATTTCGCTTGTTTTAAGTGATCCTTATACATATATATCTCTTTGTATTTCTACTTCTGTGTCACTTCATTTGTAGCTTACTCACTGCCCGACACACACATTTGCTCCAAGTGTGTCACCAGCATTTTATGTGTGTGTCTAAGTGTGTGTGCGTGAGCGCGATATCAAACGGTGCAGCAGGACGCAGCATGCTGTCAGGCAGTGATATCGTTGAGACAACGCTGGCTCTGAACTGCATGAATGGAACGGATGATACAGAAAGGGTATGAATGAGTGCGGGCAGAGGGATGAGGACAGAGAGAGAGAGGAGGAGGAGAGGAAAAGAGAAAATGAATAAAAGGGATGAAAGAGACAATAGGAAAAAAGGAGCAGGGGGAAGAGAGGATGAAGGACAGAAAGAAGGAAACAGGAAGGAAGGACGGAAGGAGGGAGATGATAATAAACAGTATGGTGTCAAAATAGAGAGAAGAGGAAGAGGAAGAAGGAGGTATTTATCTCTATGAGAAGCTCAGATGACAGGTGCTGCATTGCTTACTGTAACAAATCCTCTACATCTGCAATTTTACCTGCCGTGGTCAATGACTGTGTGAGTATGTGTGTGTGTGTGTGTGTGTGTGTGTGTGTGTAGATACTGAGTGCTCAGACCTGTTCCAGTGTGACAGAAAACAGATGAAGTCAACCAAGCGAGCCACTCAGACCTCCATTACCCTCTAACCTGTCGTGTCTAAGTGTGTGTGTGTGTGTGTGTGTGTGTGTGTACCAGTGTGCTTCTGTGCCTCTGCATGTTACAGATGTGCCACCATATGTGTGTATATCCACGTCATGCCTCAGTGTGTTTATGATTTTCAGAGCTGCATGGAGCTTGAGTCGACATGTGGGAGTCGACTTTTACTACTTCTTTAATGTAATTGTTTCATTCATTCCTTTAATGGCGGCAGTAGCTCAGTCCATAGGGACTTGGGTTGGGAACCGGAGGGTCGCCTGCTCGAGTCCCCGTCCGGACCAAAATATGGAGTGTGGACTGGTAGCTGGAGAGGGGCCTGGGCACTACCGAGGTGCCCTTGAGCTTGGAGCGCCTGTCATGGGCAGCCCACTCTGACATCTCTCCACTTAGTGCATGTATAGGTCCTGTTTGTGCATGTGTGTGTTCGGACCTGTGTGTAATTGACAACAGAGTGAAAAATTGAATTTCCCCTCGGGGATTAATAAAGTATATATAAAATAAAAATAAAATTATGTTTCATGCATTATGTAGAGCACTATGACTTGACTTTATGAATGAAATGTGCCTATAAAAACAGAATGTGCCCCTCTTTGCCTATTAAACCATTAAATATTGCTTTTTTTCCTCCAAGAAAGCCACTTGTTCATTTCACGCCTGCCTCACAACACGACTTCAGCCCTGATTTTTCGTTTGCCAACAATTTTTGGAGCTTCCCAACAGAAGCCCCAGATCAGAGGCACACCAGCGCTGGCTTGGCGCTCGCAAATCAGTGCTTGAGCACTATGTGTGAACTGTTGAAAACAGGCTCGCTGATGCATCGCAGACGCTCCCCAGATATCTAACAGGCGAGCGACAGCCAATGAGAGCACAATACACAGGTTGGGGACAGAAATAAGCAGCAGTGACGAACTTTCCATGGTGTGTTTGTGAGAGACGAAGAGGAAGTAACTAAAAGGGGGCAGAGAAGGTGGGAGGTGAACTACTGCACACAATGTTTCTGTAAGTTATAAGTTACTCAGAACACTGCTTTGGCACTTACTGACTTTGATATTTTGAAGTAATCACCCACCCAACCCCTGATTGTGCTTCAACACACACATCACATGGTGTACTTATTGGGGATGTCTCCAGGTGAAAGATCTTGTGGTGTGTGACCCATCACCACTCAGATATGTAGTGTAAAAACCACAACAGCTTCAAGTTGTGTTGTGTGAACAGTGCAGAGATCTGACGACTCTGAAAGTCATGTAGTGTGACATTAGAATCAGGTAATTCCTCTCATATTTACCCACACAGGTGTTTTTAATTACTTTAGCTGATTAGACCTCTGGTCAGGTTGGCTGGAACACTAAGGCTGAGTAATGATTACAGTATAAACTGTCTTATCTTAACAAGTTCAAGGAGCTAGAGGAAGCTGTCAATCAAGTATGATGCGTGCAAGCCAACAGCTTTTTTAGAAGGGGTCTTATCAGGCAGTGTCAGTGTTAACACCTGTATAAGTGGACTTTGGGGACTTTCAATAGTAGAGAAGTCACTCCAAAAGACAACACTATAGGGAATCATCTCGTCTCTTTGCAGCTTTACAAAGCTTACTGGTTTGGTTGCCAAGCAGTTCATTTTTAAGGAGGTCTTGGGTGTATAAAACCGGTTTATTGGCCACTTGAGCTAACGTTAGTTAGCTGCTTCGATCATGGAGATGCTACATATGACTAGCTTGGTTAGATTCTCCACACTTCAGTCAATTAAAGGCCTGTCCCAAATATAGGCCTTTGGAATTCAGTGATTTAAGCAAATAACAGCCAGGGCTACTAATTGAAGTTTTACAAGTATTTGACTCCTCTACTCACTCACTGTCTAACTTTAAAAACATACATATTAAATGGTTCATATTCAGCACTCCCAGCAATCTTGGTACCAATCGTCTCGGTCCGACCATAGTTTAGCCTCTCTGGGCACTGTCCAATATTTAGGAAGTTCTGGGTCAGCCAGCTGATAACCAGATAATGTTTATCCGCACTAAGACTTCCTCTTCTGTGCAGCAGTCATTGTTAACAATTCAATTAACAACTTAAAATTGAGAATGGAATTGAGAGTTGAGAGACGTCTACGACTGGACTGTTTCACCGTCAACCAGTTTACAGTTTGCAGGTTAATCAAAAATAAAAAAAAACCTAAATTATTGTCAGACAATAGTCAATGGGTTCTGAGTTTGCATTTGGAAAAGGGAAGAAATTCAAAAACAAATCTAGTGGTGAGGCGTCAATAGGAAAATCTCAAAAAACAAAAAAGGAAATATTAGATTTTATTATTTACTATTTTCTTTTGGTAAAGTAGGCAGCATAAGTTCCATTTGGTAAAATTGGTGCATGTAAATCTATTGTACACAGTTCTCATTATAAAAAAATATAGAAAATAGTAAATACTGCTTTTTAATTTTATGTATTTTTCACCTAATTTATGTTTTTGTCATTTAAATTATGTTCTTTAGTTATCTGTATGAAGCTGCTTTCTTTTTTAGTATATTTTTAAAGTAATGAAAGTCGTCTAAACTTAAATTTGCAGCGAGGCAGATTTGAACCGTCTCTCATGTTTGAGGTGGAGATATAATCAGATGTCCCGCAGCAGCGTGTGAACGTGGAATGCGACCACATACTTTGGTTTCGTTACTTCTCAGAAACCAGCCTCCATATAAATACTGTCTGAATAAAAATGTCAGAAATAAACAGAGAGAAATGTTTTGTAGATCAAAAGGAAACAGGGACCATTTAAAGTGCTCACGGTCAGAACATGCTGCCATTCAACCGTGCAACGTCTGCTTCTAATCCTCCCCAGGTTCATGTGTGTAAGAGTGTATGTGTGTGTGTGCGCCTTTGTGCATCTCTGCATAATGTTGCATCTTTGTATGTATTCAAGTGCAGACATACTGTGCTTTTGTGCACGTGTGTGTTTGTGTGTATAGACATTTGTATTCAGACATCCGTGTCATTCAGGCCTCCATAGCCACACTTCAAGAATCCATTTGCAACCTTTCAAAACATCTATTTTGGCAATTCAAATAGAGAGGGTCTCTTGACCTTTTTTAATGCCACAGCACATGCAGACCACACACAGTATACACAGCCACTCCAAATTACTGATGGCGGCGAAATGCCACGCACCGCAAGTCGGTAATGAGGTAGGACCATAGCAGGGGAGGCAGCAAAATATCAACAGTGACTGACGATGGGGATAAACTGGATTAGCTTTAATACTGCTGCTGCAGAGCACACTGTTCAGTCAACCCTCTGAGTCTCAGCAAAGGTTAGGAAAATGTGTGAATTCAGCTGCTGGGGAGAGGATGAGTTTGAGACAGCTGCAACTACAGAATCCATTGTTATATAATCAAATTATATAACTATAATTCTTATGACAAACATGTATTCAGATGAGAATATTAAAGATGCATTAACTGTCTTTTTTAGCACTTTAGTTCATGAAAACCCCAAAAAACAACAATCAGACAAACTCTGACATGTTAGCAAACAGTTGCCGCTAGTCCTGTCGCGATATGCGATAAGTCGGTTAATTGTATGTTAAATTAAGAGGGAGACGGTAACTTTTCCGGCCGCGATTAATTGCCATAATCATGTGTGTTTGTTTTCCTCGTCTCTCTCCACCAAAGAGACTGGATGACAAGAGCGTTCACTGCCGTGCATCGTCTGGCAGCCAGGAGTTGGTTCATTAGCATAATGAATGGAGGGAAAGCTCTTGTCATCGAGTGTCTTTGTCTCTGTTGGGGAGGCGGGGCTATGGGCTACACACACACAGTGCGATCTTTGTGAGGGGGAGACGAGGCGGAGAACAAAACAGAGAGTTGAGCGTAAGAGAAAGACAGGGAACTTGTTCCTAAACCAAATACCAAATGCCACGGGTGTTTTGGATTTAAACCAGATTACAGAGGGGAGCGCAGTAATTTGGACGAGCCGGTGTGCCGGTTTTGTTCTAAAACCATCTCAACAAAAGAGCAAATACGACCAACTTAACTGCACACCTGTCAGTCTCTCTATATTCTGAGAGACTGACAGTCTATTTTTTTGCATTTATTTTGATCATTTTACGTGTTATTTTGGATATTTAAATTGTCTTTTTTGCATTCGTAAATGTTCTTGTTAAATAAATGTTTATTTCTCTTTAAAAAGGTGTACTTGCATCAATATGCCTTTTATTATCATTATGTAAGTTTAAAAATGGTCTAAAAACAGCAAAATTACAACAATAATTAAAATGGTCTTAAAAGCACAATATTACGCAATATTATTGCTTATCGCAATAATTTCTGACGCAGCTAATCGCCCAGCAAAATTTGTTATCGTGACAGGCCTAGTTGCCGCATCCGTATAATTCAAATATGGAGGTGGAAATAAGTTGCCACTTTATTGTAGGAGTCTGTGAGCAACATGACGTCATATCCATTTCAAGAAAAACAAAGCGAGAACAAGAAGCTTGCATAGTAACTCATATTACATACTGAAACTTTCTGTTGCTGCTGTTACAAAGGTTAGACCAGGGGCCTTCAAAGTTTTTAGGCCAAGGATCCCTTAATTGGTAGAGAGACTGAGCAGGGATCCTTTACTACACACATAGCATAAGATTGCATTGCATGCCCATTATATGTGACCAAAAATGTGCTTCCTATTCACTGTATATTGGAAGCAATTGAATAATTCGCTGAGTATGCCGGGATACCGATAACGTGACAACTCAAAAATTTAAATGGTTCTCATGTCACAACATTCACTCAAACTGCAGCACTAGTGACTTTCTGAACAGCTCTTTGTACAACCAGGAAGTACTAAAGTGAGACTAATGATAAATACATCACAGTTGATAATGTATCCAGTCTATGTAAGTGAATGTCTTAGTTTAGCTTTTCCGTAAAGAAAACACTCATGTAGAGGTGGTAGAGAGTGGGCGGGGGCATTGTAGGATAGACACAAGCGACTGCTGGGGCAGGGTGGACACAAGTTTGTGCAAAGTTGTTGCAAAAGGGAAAATATGTTAGTCCCATGTTATTGTGTATTTTCAGACATTCTAATTTTTAAAAGAAAAAAAAAAAGCAAAAACTTATCAAACAATAATTTTGCGTTTAACTCTGAGGACCCCCAGGGATCCTGGGCCCCCTGTTGAATACCCAGGAGTTAGACCAGTCCTGCAGTGAGCCCCATGCTGAGGTGTGCACAGGCTGAATTTCAATGGCTACAGCCGCTTAAAACATCTCTCTCCAATATGATTGTAACAGTCACCACAAATGAATCAACGACACTTCCTGGACAGCTGAATGCAGCAGTTTAAAAGGTCCAGACACACCAAACTGACTTCAGAGAACTAGCCATGACGCTGCGTTGTCTGATGTCCCCGTCTCGACCAAAAAGTTGCACATGAACACACTGCAAAGACGACAGCTGACGATCAATAAGTTTGTACGTTCTACACCTGCAAGTGGAAATGAAGGGCAACGGGGGCGACGAGGGGCAACAGTGGGATGCACCACACAGAGGAGGAGGAGCGACAGATGCTCACCTATAGCCCAGCATTGACCGACAGCCAACTGCTGCCCTGTCAGGGCCTTAAGTTTACTATAAAAAGAATATATATATTTTAAATTAATTCTACTATACATGTACATTTTATTAAGTAAAGTACATTTTATGTAGCACTGCTTTCACACCTTTTATTGAGCACGGTCACAAAGTGATTAATAATATAAAATTGTTAAAAATAAGACCACAGAAACAATTCTTATTTCATTAAGAATAAAAGAGAAATGGGATGTGGATTGTTTTTGGAAATATGCCTCAAGATAAACAGCCTCGAGAAGTGCTTGACTTAACATTTTCCATGGTCTAGAGTTTAAAAAGTAAACCAAAAATGCGATAAATTGTAATATTAAATTGCAGTACTTGCAGAATTGTAATATTTAAAAATCAGGAGTTCATCCCGGCCTTATTGTTCATTATAAAGAGATCATAAAATCCTTAATAAAATAAAGTGTCACTTAAAAATTAAGTGTGTATGACTGAAATAAAAAAAAAAAAAGAGTTTTGTCTTTAAAATGAAAATAGCTTTTTCTGTGGTACTATTTTGTTCAGACACTTATGAGGCACAAACAGCTGAATCTCTGTCGGAGTTACTTTTCTCTGAGACAACTTAGACTAACACTAAACTTAGATCACCGACAACATCAAAATCTTGTTAGTTTTTGTATCTTCTAGTTGAGCCAGCTCATCAGCCAGATTCAATCCACCTGAGCTGGCAGGTAGCAGGTGTATGCAATCAAATGCAATTACCTGCATGTCAGGACAGAAATGAGTCTGTGTGAAAAATGAAGCACCACAGCCTCAGGCTCAAGAAACTGGGTCAGAATGTGATCTTTAGTGACACGTGTCAAATACTTAATTACCCTGACTAAAGAGTGTTGCCGTCCTGTCAGTCATCTGCATCTGCTCCTTTTCTTTCACAGGGAAATAAATCACTGTTGGCAGGTTTGGACATTGTGGTGGCAGGTGATTCGTGAAGTGGCTCATTCTCATGCAGAAAAGTGGCATTAAGGACACAATGAAATGCAGAATAAACACAGGCACAGTATCAAAGCGAGAGGATGACTCTGCTTCACTGTGTTCAGCCCTCGCTCTGTTTCTTTGCCGGTCTCGTTGCTTTCTGTGATGCGTTTGACTCTGAGTGAACGACATCACAGAGTCCTTTAGAAAAGTGCTGTAATTTAATTTGATTCCCAGTTGACTCTCATCTCCTCTCTCTGATCTTCCTCTATTTGCAGCACTCAACTCTTAGTTTATTAACACAAGTCTTCATCAGGCAGTAATGTCACAGCAGTATTCATCCGTACAAATAAACACACTACATGTCTGATCATCAGTACAGCTCAGTGCAGTCACTTAACAACTGTACGTCAGTGCAGTTCTGAGATACTTGTACTTTACTTGGGTATTTCCATTATATGCTACTTTATACTTTTACTCCAGAACATTTATTTGTCAGCTTAGTTACTCTGCAGATTTAGATTATGAATACAAAATAAAAATCAACGTGTGAATGATGATAACTTTTAATACTTTAAGTACATTTTGTAACTTAAACTTATGTACTTTTCCTTAACTAAGAGATATCATGTTCACAAGAATGAGACAAACAGACGGACAGCCCAAAAACATGATGCCGTCACAGAGGCGTAAAACAACGACTTGAAAACAAAGGCTATAAAATTAGGCTACTCCAAATTAAACCATTCTGTTACCTAGGAGTAAGAGTAGGAGTATTTTCACACTGAGGTGTTGCTAGGTGCTTTTTTTTGCCTTTAACAACAAATGCACGTGGTTACATTTTGCCAATACCCACACATGGTTGAGTGTAGGCAACGAAAGCATGTGGTTGGTTTTAGGACAAAAAAGAACAGGATTTGGCTTTACAATCTTCCGCGAGGCGAACACCGCTCTCCAAGGTGAAAGTCAGTGGTTGTTGGACCCATCCACCAACCCTCCCGCCTGCCCTACTTGGACTTTTGCCACCTTAACTTTTGTTGTTGTCCTGCTGTGTTTCCCCTTGATGCCCGGCGGCTTATTATGCTGAAGTGAAAGGACAGCTTTTTTTCGCCAGTGTCTGACCCCAGAAGTCACTAATCAAGTGCCGTTTTTTGGCGACATCACAGTGAGACCAGGTCGCAGTAACAGCCGGGCTTTGGATATAAAATATTACAATTTTGTTTTGAGAAAATTCTGATAACAGAACAAAAAATGTGTCATTCAACAGAAAAATGGAGATTCCTTCGATGGGTTGAGACCACTGCACTTTACTCATAAAAGAAGAGTGTTGCATATTTTGTTTTATTGTAATGTGCAGTTTTTCAGACACAGTGCTCAAAGCAGTAACCATTCTGCAAACAACAGGTTATTAGAACAAAAGTCTGTCACATAAATGTTTGATTTGGCATCAGTCACCATATTAGCATCAATATCTGTAATCAAGTCATAAAGACTGATTCCAAATATGAAACTATGCAGTTCTATTCACGCTCTTTGTAAATGTATGTTTTTTATTTCTCTATCTGCATTTTCTCTCTCTTCACAGTCCCTTTATCCTGCTGTCTCAGTTTTCCGGTTGTTTTCTCAGTCTACATGTCTCTGTCTGTGTTAGCCTCTTGACTGAATGCCTTTGTGCTGGAGCATCCTCCTTATGGCGGCTCTGGTATTTTTAGTCTTAATTCGTTTCCATTCAGCCTCTTTCAGCATCGTCAGCTGACAGAGGCTGAATGAGGAGTTTCATCCTGCAGCTGCTCACTTAGTTTCTATATTCTCTCACTTTCTCTCTGTTTTCTTCTCCGTTTCCTCCTCCTTTCCTCTCAGTATGCCTCTCTTTTCTTTCTCTGACTCTGTCACAAACACAAGCTTGTGTTGTCTGTCAGCCAAGTTCTTGAAGACGACATACACCGGAGGCAAAAGATGTTTCTTTTTCTGTGTGCTGCGAGCGTCAAGTGACGTTTCAAGCTGCCTCTTTCCTCTGCTTTCAGCTTGTTTTCAATATTTCTGTTTTTCTGTTTGTTTCAGCAGCGACAGTGACCTCTGACCTGCTTCAAGGTCAGAGGTCAGGCTAAGAAAAAAACCACAAGGGTAACAAAAACCCACAAGAACTAGGATTTGGATTAGGAAAGGCCTGTGTCACAGCAGTTAAAGCACAGGTGTAAATAATAACCTGAGTGATGGCTAAATTCCATTTAGCTGCTTTGATTTTGTTCATGCTGGTTTACTGTCACACTGTCAGACTTTACTGGGACACCTGAATTGTTATTAGCAACATCTGTGCTTTTATGACAAAGCAAATAGGAATTCAAATTAAGGGTCTAATACTCGTCTAACAGCGTGTCTACACTGGAGGCGTTTCAGCTGAATTTTCCATTCATGTAACTCTGACAGTACAGATACTCTCCTATTTGAATCAATACAGCTGTCTACAGTAGGTTGCAACTAACAATTATTTTCATTGTCCATTGAGCTCTCAATTATTGTATCAAATAGTTTGGTTCATAAAATGTCAAAAAATGGTGGAAAATGTCGATCAGCTTTTCCCAGAGCTCAAGATGATGTCTTCAAACGTTTTGTTTTGGCCACAACCCAAATATATTCAGTTCATTGTCACAGAGGAGTAAAGAGACCAGAAAATATTCACATTTAAGAAGCTGGGGCCAGCTGCACAAAACACCTTAAGTTCATCCTAAGTATGACCCTTAAGGTTTAGTTTTTCCTTTGCTGAGGAAATAATTTGAGGGTGTCTTAAAAGGTTTCCTTAGTCAAAGAAAGACATTTAGGCTTTAACTGCACTGAAAGAGATTTTACTGCAGTAAAATTCTACCGTTTCCATAGACACAATTTTTTTGCTTGAATGTGCGCTTGTGATAGCCGAGGCTACCTGTTGTCACACCTAAGTATCCTCTCACACGTTGGCCTGGTAGTAAAAAAATGGCAGATAAGATAATATATGAATGATAAGAAGACATGAAACCATATCGGTCAGAGGAAGGCGTTTGAAACCTGGTGAATGACGTGTCACACCACTGATTTGTGAACATAAAATACCCCACCAATAATTGATTGGAAAGATCATGTTGCATAAAACTGCAGAACAATCATAGGCTGGAAGAGCACAGTTTCAAAAGCTGAGTGTTCCAACTCCAGGCATTGAAACAAATCAGAAATTGACTTTTAAAGTTTAAAATTTAAAGTGTAAAATCAACGGCTCATCATTTTAGGTGTCCATTGGATTCTCCGGGTTGCAGAACACTCTTCTCTGGATGCCTACATTTTTCTCATTTTTATCATTTTTTTGGGATGGCCATGGTTCTTTGCTGGAAAACCCGGAAGTTTAGCATCGCGCTGGTTCCCGGAAGAGAAAGTGAATGTGATTTTTGCATTGCGTTTTGGATTATGTCAGAAAATAAGCTCTGTGGCTAACACAAGTTTATGATACTTACAGGTTTTGTTCAGCGAGATAATCTTCACATATGAACACCTTTCATACCGCATTTGAAGCTTAAATGCGATCGCCAGAAGTAAAAAGCTAACGTTAGGCTTTAACGGACTACATGACTACTCCACGGTCGCATGACTCTTGACGTCACCGCCACTAAGCTTTCAACTGATTTCGGCCGCTTTATTTTAAAAACATTGTATAATGGGGAAATCGGACTGTTTAAGCTAAATAAGAAGCTGTAATGGCGGACTGCCAGCACTCTCGCCTGTTCGGGGGTGATGACGTTTAATGTCCCCGACAGGGTTTGTAGTCGTATTGAGCAACTTGTTAGCAACCGCCTTTTTTACGACACGTAAAAGCTTCAAAATTCACAAGCAGGATATTTACTGACGTGTTTTATGTCGTAGAACAAAACCTGAAACTCGCTTAAGCTTTTGTTAACCACAGACCTTATTTGAGGCATTTTACCAAAATCCCATTCAAAAAATGTATTGACTTTTAGACGAGAGAACCGAAGTGCTACAAGCGCTAACGGAGTTCCGGGTTTACTGGCACACTCTATAGCAACAATAATTTAATAATAGTAAAATTAATTGGCTTGAATTGAACAAATTAGTGGCTTAACTATTAATCACAAGGACAGCTTATCCTGTTAGGGGTCGCGGGGGGGCTGGAGCCTATCCCAGCTGACACTGGGCAAGAGTCATTTTTTTCTGACTAGTTACTTTGCAGATTCTGTTCATTAAAGTAATACTTCATCACCCAAATTATCATTTGTGTATCAGTTACTCAGCCCATGTTATGCTGAACTTGTGGGGGAAAAAAGTTTTTCTAGCATGCCTCCATGGTGAAGGAAGAAACCAAAAACTGAGAGAATTCTTGATGAAGTGATGTCACTTGGGGGCTGCATTTAACAACAGCAATACTATATCAAAACATCCTTTGACAAACTCTCACACAACTGGAGCAGTATAATCCAAGTCTCATTTATCTAGTCATATGCTCAGTACTTCCCAAACAGACAGCTCTTACCAACAGGGAACTGCAAACGAAGTAAAACTTATCTATGTTCTCTTCAAAGCCAGTCTTCATTCACAAAATGAGTCATTTTACTTCTCTAAACAGGGGGGCTGCTGGTCTACCACCACATCAATCAGTAGATTGTGTGTTAGTGTTATTTTGTGACTTTGGTGAATCTAAACTAACCCTAAAAAACACCAATGTCACACAATAACTCAAACAAACAAACTGATTGAGGCAGCTGTGGACCAGCAGCGACCTTGTTCAGCAAGGTGAGATTACAAGTTTTTCCAATGGAGTTTGGCTTTGAAGAGAGCAAAGATAAGTTTCACTTTTAGTTAATTTTTAAATATGAAGGTTTTGGCAGGAATGCATGTGTTTGGGAAGTACTGTGCAAACGACTGGATAAATGAGACTTAGATTATTCTGCACGAGTTGCATAAGAGTTTGTAAATAGATGTTTTGATATACTTTCTCTGTTATTAAATGTTGCCCCCTTTTACTTTGATTCATCAAGAATTTTCTCCATTTTTCAGGTTTCTTTGTACCCCAGAAGCATGCATTCATTCATTTGTTTACCATAACCACTTATCCTGTTAGGGGGTCTTAGGGGGGTGGAGCTAGGGCTGTGACAATAACCGCATCACTTCAATACCGCGGTCACGTGATGCCTACCGCGGTGAAGAGGTCATCACCGCACAAAAAAAAAAAAAAAAAGAAAAAAGTTAAAAGAATACTCCAACGATTTGGGAGTTATGCCCTTTCTCTATCATTTTCATATTGAGACAACATGATGGATATTGTTTTTGTGTCTGTACGTCCAGTGGCAGTGTCTCAGCGGTTAGCATTGGGGTAAGTATGTCCGGCGCTGTGATCTGCGGAGGGATACACCGGTGAGCAGGCACAGTCACAGATGTAGCCTGTAAACAGAGCTCAGCTGTTTATTTAGCCTAGCGATATCTCCGGACTATAGTAGCTGCAATGGACGACTTTGAACGCGATTTTGAGGAGTTTCTTGTAGCGGACACAGACCCAGAGCCATACCTGTTTGAGCCGGAGCATACAGATGAGGAACTCCATGTGTTTGATGCTGAGCGGGCGAGAAGAGAGGCTGAATCCTCTGGAGCAGCGGAGCAGCAATGGGCCGAGGGGAGACGGAGGTCAGGGGAGGATTGGTGGTGTAGCTGCGGGGCTAGCTAACATATTCCTACGGAGGTGGAATCATTTTGCTGCACAGAATGGGATTCGGTGCTGCCATCGTTGGGGAGATATATCATCAGGAGGAAAACCGCAGCAGAGAGTGCATCACAAGGAGTGAAAACTTTGCAGCAATCACTAAGTTAAACTGGAAAAAACGCCCAGGCCTGCAGGAGCTGATGGACAGCTTTCAGTAGAGTGAGTAATATCGTCCGTGTCGTGTCTTTGTTTGCTTTTACCGAGTGACCTAGCATACCTGTCCCAGAGCCAGCTGCAGCTGTTGCTCACCGGTGTATCCCTCCACGCAGGATGTAAACACACTATAGTTCATGTAACAAACTTCTTCTAAAACGACTAAAACGGACTCTCGTTTTTCCAATTAATGTTTAAACATGTTTATTTTAAATGCACGTGCAGAATGCCAGCTTCAGGGTTTCTGTAACATTTATTTGTTCTCTTTTACTGTAGGCAACAATGTCTATCATGTTGTCTCAATATGAAAATGATAGGGAAAGGGTATAACTCCCAAATCGTCAGAGTATTCCTTTAAGTCGCCAATTTGGGCACATTTTGGATTTGTGCCAGATGACAAGGGGCAGCCAGTGAATTTGGATGAGGCAATATGCCGTATTTGTTGGAAAGAAGTATCAGTTTCTCAAGGAAATACGAAGGGGGTGGGGGGCTGTGACGTATCACCGCCATACTGCACGCTACTCTGTCACCGCTGTGAGAAAAAAAATACATACCGTCACAGCCCTAGGTGGAGCCTATCCCAGCTGACACTGGGTGAGAGGCAGGGCTGACCCTGGACAGGTCACCAGACTATCACAGGGCTGACACATAGAGACAGACAACCATTCACACTCACATTCACACCTACGGACAATTTAGAGTCACCAATTAACCTGCATGTCTTTGGACTGTGGGAGGAAGCTGGAGCACCTGGAGGAAACCCACGCTGACACAGGGAGAACATGCAGACTCCACACAGAAGGGCTCCACCACCCTGGGTTTGAATCAGAAACCCTTTTGCTGTGAGGCACCAGTGCTAACCACTGCACCACTGCCATCAGAGTGTATATGGAGGAAAAAATACTTAACATTATGAAATTGATTTCTCAGGAACATCTTGCCAAGAGGCCCCTGGGATGGTACTGATAAGGACGAAAACTAATAGATCAAATTTGAAATAAATAAATACTGTATCTGATGTGTGCAAGAAAGTTTTTGGCAGTCATGAGATAAGATCTCTGGCTGAGTTTCCTCAGCAACTAAAAGAGTCAAAGTGATTAAAATAAGATGGCTGCCACCACCACAAACATGAAACTTTGTGTGTCCCAACACAGGCCGGTGGACATTTTTCCTTCCATTCATGTTTACGCCACGTTGTGTTTCTGTAACGCTCTGTCAACAGCTCGACAGAGCATTGGTTTTTGGGTCAGGAAATATTCTCTCCATATTGACTGCAGTGACAGTATTTGACAGCAGGGGAAAATAAATAATATGTCAATGGAAATGTGCTCGAAATGTTTTCATTTTTGTTTTTGTGTTTGTTTTTTTCCTCTAAACTCTTCTGTATTATGTATTCAAAAGTTTTTCATTGTTTCCCTCTGTGTTTATGTTCCTTCTCTTCCAGTGATGCAGTCAACAGATGCTTCCTCTTAGAGATTCATAATAATCATATACCGGGGAAAATGTGCTGTGTTCTTTCCTGCTCTGTTATTTTCTTGTTTTGCTCTCTCCTCATAAAATCTGTTTTATTTAGGATGCTGGAAGCTACAAATGACATCAGCAGCCTTCCGTACCTTCCCCTCTCCTCTTCTAAATATTCGTCCATCAGCCTTTCATTCAGCTGTCACCAGAATCTTTGAAACCTTGTGGTGTGTTTGTGGTGAAAGAGAAGCACCTTCTTTTAATATCATGCCACAAACCAGTCCAGGACATTCCCCACCAAATCTGATTATCCTCTTTGTGGTGGTATTGTGGAAAAAACTGAATCCATCAGAATGAATAACATATTGATTAGCTGGTTGAAAGAAAAACAGTATTTTTCTGTTTCTGTTACTGGAGGTAATTTAAATTAAAATGGATAATGAGGATCTTGGGCCAGTAGCAAGCTGAGGTTTTCGGGGGAGGGGTTCCTTGTTTTTGTAACAAATTGGTATGAATATTGTTTGTCTATGAAGCACAATGATGGCATTTCTTTTATAATAAGTTACATGAGTTAACTAGACATGACATGATATTCAAAGCTCCACAACAAAGTCACCTGTTATGGGTTCATTAAAGGAGCTGTAAACGACATTCTCAGCAAGTCTATGATTCAGGGTCTGGTCGGGGATAGTCTGCACATGGTTCACAACATGAAGGTGGCTAAGCCAGCAGCTGGCAGCTAACATAGCTAACTCATAAACTGAATATAAAGATGGACGATGTGTGTCCACTTCCTCCCACTGTACAAAAATTAGGTCGAAACACACCTGATATGGCTGTGATGCCGCATCCCCTTTTTATAGCATCAGATAACTAATTCAAATCAAACTTATCAGAAACATGAGCACTTGAACACAGTGTAGAGCAGCGATGATTAACAAGCCATTCTGAAACACACACAGGAATTCACATATACTAACATGCACATGCCATTGGACTGTCTACCACATCATCTGACAGAGAAGCTTAGAATACAACACAGTCAGTACGTTTACATGCACACAGTAGTCGAGCTAAGCTCATAGCTCGGCTGATCAGTCAAGTCGGACTTCTCGTCTTGTCTGAGTATACATGCAGAAGACAAAATCGAATTTCTGACCAAGTACGTCTGACTCCGCCTTGATCAGCGGCGTTGTGTCCTTTTTAATATAGTGCATATTGAACTAATTCCGGTTCTTGTTCAGAATTTTTAAAATATAAATCCGCGTTTCACATTTTCCTACCATCCATACGCTTCAAAATCTTTAGCTCCTTTAGCTGTCGGAGCATGAGTGTAGTTTCCTCGTCCATCCAGAAGTGCGTCTTCTGCTTCTCGGTCGCCATGGTGATTGTTTGTTTGTTTTTTCGGGAGTTACTGCACTGCTGCTACGTCATCTCCTTCTTCCTCTGGGTGAAGGCCCGCGAAAGAAGAAGTGGTGAATGTGCAGAACGCCGAGGACGACTCCAGTCTGACTAAGTGGATACATGTAGCAATAGTTCCATTTTCAATCGAATTATTAGGTGTGTTAGTTGAGCTATGGATAGTCCAATTTCAGTCGGACTAAGCTGTTTACATGCATTTAAAAGTCCCGTTCAGTCGGACTTGATTTGATTTTCTCATGCTGCATGTAAACGTACTGACAGTAGTGTGATTTGATTCTCTGCTCATGACGCCATTACTCCACTAAATCTTTACATTGCGGGTATTTGCTGCTTTATTATTGCTCTAAATGTCGCATACAAAACCTTTAACATTAACAATGATTCTTAATCTGATAACAGTATTACTGGTCCTAAAAGCCCAAGCTAAATACATTGTAGGCTTCTGAGTTACACCTGCCCTGCGTGGATGCAGTTAAAGTTGAAGTGAAGAACTTGCTATCAGAAAGAAGTTGTGTGTGTTCAAGTTGTGTTGTTGGACCCATCCACCACCCCTCCCAACTGCCCTATAGGGACTTTCCAGGTACGTAAATTATGTTGTTGTCCAGTGGCCTTTCAAACTGACGAAGTCTGGTAGTGTTATTAACTGATGCCAAATTATGGCGTATTATGCCGCTGCCAAAGAATGCCTGTTTGTCCGTCTGTGTCTGATGCAGAAATCAATGAATGAGTGGTGGTATTTCATGACTTCGAAATGAGAACAGTTGGATAGGGTGAAGAAAGGAGAGCTGAAAGAGAAGTAGAGAAGTGTGCCTGCTGTACAACTCAATCTCTGTACAAAGTGGGTGTGCTTGTTCGGTTTGGTAAAGTTACAAAATGGTCGGATGCACCGCCCCTAAATCCAAAGTCTGTTCAACAAATCCAAAAGCACTTAGAGACCATTAAAAAAGATCTATACTGGCTGTATACTCAAACGATTCAGACAATGAATATTAAAAAGTTGTATGCTGAATATCAGCAATTTTTTCGGTCACGAAATCACAACTTTTCCTCCTTGAGGGGCAGATACTTATCTTCATTCATGATTCATGATTTAAAAAGTTGGTGAAGCAGTGAGGAGAGCAGCTTCATGCTTCAAGAAAACCTAAATAACATCTTTAACTTCAAAGTCCACCCAAGGCAGCGCTTGTTCGCCATAAAGTCCTCTCTTTACAGCCAGTCAGAGACACAGAAAGTCATACTCGCATTGCAGAAAAGGCAAGAGACAGTCAGCCATGTTCAGATCCATGACAATGTGTTTGTTCTTGCAAATGTTTGAATGGATTCGTCTCTCTGCATGTGCTACTTTCAGTTTGCATTCATGTGTTATAGTTTCTCTTTAGAGTGCAGAACATTAAATGCCGAAAGCTTTCTGGAGGCTGAGGCTTTGAACTACAGTTCTACCTGCACCGTGTGAGCGTGACAGACTTTTTATAGCGTGCCTGAAACCTAAATTTCTCATTCTGAAACTACTCAATGTTACCTTCGCCAAGAAAGGTTGACTGGACTCTTTGCTGTTTTGAAGCTCCATCCTGTTTAAGATTAAAACATTTTCCAACATGCCCTTAAGGCAGCTGATTAATCAGACAATGAAACGGTTTCACTAATGGAAGCAGGGATTCTTTGCCTTGCTCACGGGCATCTTGAGGGCAGTAAGTAAAGGAGGGAGAGGATTCTTTGTTTAATATCTAACACTGCCTTTTCCACAAGGGCAAGCACTGAAGGTACCTTGAAGGTACCTTGAAGGTACCTTGAAGGTTGAGGGGTTTCTTCTTCACTTCCTGTCAAACTTATTGTTGTCTATAGATCTTCTCTAACCTCAAAGCTGCCAGTACCCACAGACACTCTGCTGACACAAACATTGGAAACACTCTGAGGAACTATAAGGAGCCCAAAAATGTTTCTCAAAGAATTATTTCATGGTGGTGGCTCAGTGGAAATGCACCTGCAGATTTCAACAAAAGTGGAGCCCTGGAAGTGATCCTTGAGGAACACCTTCATAAAGGTTGCATGAATGCTGCTGAAAGGCTACACACTTGAGTTCTTCTGACGCACACTTGACTTTTTTTGGAAAAGAAATCCAAGAAACATAGTTGAAGAGATGGTAAACAACATTTGTACTTTAAACTCTTTACATGCAGGTTGATCAGAGAGTCTATCCGAAAGTCACCTTTTGTGGGACAACCAAGAACAGCGGTGGCGCATTTTTATCTAGTGTAAAACTTGAGCTTTTAGTTAAGTTTTGTTTGTTTCAGTGTATTTTTTATCTAACTGTTAAACGTGTTCCTTCTCCCTGTGTGTGACTTTCACTCTTCCCTCTATCAGTCCTCTTGTTAGCAGTACTTTTCCCATGCTTTTCTCTCTTACTTTTCCCTTTTCAATCTTTCTCATAGTGAGATTTTATTTTCAGCAGTCAATCTTTTATCTTCTCTTCACCCTCTCATCTCCTTGTGGTGCCCCTGATCAAAACTGTTGGTATTACCAGGGCTCAGGAGCCACATGCGCCCCTTCTCCAGCAGCTCCTTGTGACTTCGACAAAAAAATCATATGGAAATGAATAACAGTTGTTTTTAAACTTTTTATTTTTTATTTAACATTGTTGGAAGCCTTGAGTCTTCTTAGTGGGACTAGCCATTGATTCAACATCAATTCATTCATCAATTCCGAAAAAGAAAATGTCTAAAATAAAAAGGAAAATGGAGGAAGATGGTGATGGTCATAGTGACTGGACAGATTTGTTTGCTTTAACCACTAACGCTATCCCAACGCAGAGTCACTACTTTGTTGTAAAACATATTAATGAACGTTCATTCAGACCTATTAGGAATGTTTAAAGGCTAATGTAGATTAAATAGGCTGTGTTGCTGTCACTTGGTTCTAATTAGGAAAATATGTTTTGGCTCTTTATATCTGCAGCAAACGCAGTGATGTCTCCGCAAAAAACAACCACCTTTCAAGGCCCTATCCGCAGGTGAAAAACAGCGACAAGTCACTGAAAAACACTCAGCTCAGGTAGCTAAAAGCTGCTCGAAAAACACTGACAGGTCGCTAAAAAAATACCCACATTTGGTGGCCAAAACACCACACAAAAAACAGCCACACTTGGCAGGTGTCTTGCCTAGGTGTCTCACAGTCAACCATCCCCTTCACCTCCTGATGACAGTCAACTCCTGCATCCTCCTATAATTTGTCACTTTAGAATTGTTGATATGATATGTATGAAGTGTAGAAATGTAACGTATTTGGGATTTGCAGTAACGCCAAATGCCAAATTTTCTAACAGCAGCAGGCTGATGTAGTCTAAGTCTTCTGCTGACCTCTGCAGCTACTGTTGTAATGTTTTTGCTGCTGAAGACTTTTGTAACTGCTTGTTTCGTGAATGAGAGTCTGACTCTGCCGTGTTTATTGCATGCACTGCCAGTGAGGAAGAATTTTGTCTCCATTTAAATAAACTAAACTACTGAGTACTCTTGCAACAGCCTCCTTGCAAGGATTGTTTAAAGAGCTAAAAGACAGTTGCTGACCCAAAACTATTTGCACCTTTAGATGGATGTCAGTGGCTCTAAATCTCAAACAGTCTGGGAAAACCGAGGGCTGCCTCCCCCTCTGCGTGGTCAAGGTGCCCTCACCCAAGGCACTTAACCCCTGTTGTTCCTGGGGAGCAACTCAGTGGCCTGACTTGGGCCTCTGGGGCAGAACTGCCTCTCCAGTCTCTTTCACTAGGATTGGCAGACTTAACACTTCATGGTCTAAACATGAGTCATAAACAGATTAATAGTCTGGAAGGCTCTGCCTTGCAGGCTCAGTTTAAGGACCAGGATTTTGCTTCTTCACCAATAAATCAAGAATACTTTACAATTTTGCTGACTATTTTACATACATGCAGTTTCTAGATTTGTGGATGTTTTTCCTCCTACAGGCACCCGTTGGTTCATTTCCATTCCATTCATTCCTGAGCAGTATGAAGATCAATTAACAGTCTCTTGGAACTTGCTAGATTTGCATTAATCATGCCAGAGCATAATTCCCCATCGGGGTCTGAGTTGGATGTCCCTGTCACTTTCAGTTTCACTTTTAACAGTGTTCTTGTGTCCTGTTGCCATACTCCAGATAAGAGAAACTTTGAGTTGAAAGAAGTGATAATATGCTCATCTCGGTCACCTTTAATTGCCACCCTGGGCTCATAGCAGCAAACTGAACGAGCGGGAGCCAGGGTTGTGTGCTAAGGTGACACAGAGGTTGGCCTCCCCCTCTGGTTGGTGAAACTTGTTGGAAAGAGAGAAGGATCAGCAAACTACTACTCGGTGTTGAAAAAAGTATTTCACTCTGCAGGAGAGTCACATTAAGCTAAGCTGACACTGCATGACTATAGAGCTACACAAATGCTCAGACTGTTCTCACTCATCAAATGCCAATGCTTTGTCACACTCCTCGAGGTTTGATACCAACGCCAAAGGCACCTTTTGGCATCTTTAGGAGACGCACTGGGCTTTCAACTAACTCCATTGTCAACCCAACTGTGGCAATATTTAACTCGCAGAGCAACTGGCGTGGTATAAAGAGCAAGAAGGTCTGACTAGGGCAGTTGGGAGGGCAGGTGGTCAAACAAGCACAGACTTTCACCAAGGAAACTGTTTTGCATGTACCATCCGAAACCTAAGTCAGTACTGTTTTAACGTGATGTTATGTAACCTTACATCCGTCCATCACGTACTAACGTCACTTTTCTAAACCTTACCAAGTAGTTTTATTGCCTAAACCTAACTGTGGTCATTTGACAACTTTAACCAAACAAATGTGACGGCACCCAGACACTAAAAAGTACGTCTCAGATGGTGTCTGTGGCCAGCACATTCTCACTCCAACCCACACATATCGATCTTTGGTCATGGATTTTCCACTTTGAGATATGACGTGCAAGGTATGCTGGGTGTGTTGGTTGTTGACGTCCTGGGTCGCCATGTCAACTTCAGCTAACATGCACATTTTCAGAAAAATACACTTCCACTTTCACAGGGAACTCACAGTTTGTCATACAGTCGCTTTCAAAATAAAGGACTTTCAAAACATCGCAAATTGAAGTTTTTTTCGCTCAACAACAAAAGCCTGTGGTTATGATTAGCCAACACACGCACATGGATGGGTTTAGGAAAAAAGAGCAGGATTTGACTTTACAATCTTATGGGAAGCGAACACCAGCCCCCCCATGTGAAAGTGGGTGTTTTTTGGACCCATCCACCACCCCTCCTGCCCACCCTACTTGAACTGGCGCATCCTTAACTTACATTGTTGTCCTGCCGCATTTCCCCCAGACTCCGCTGGGTGCCATTAGACATTAACAGAGACTGCAACGTATCATGCCAATGTGAAAGAACGGCTTTTGTCACTGGTGTCTGACGTTGAAAGTCACTGACCAAGTACCAGTATTTGACGATGTCAGCGCAAGACCAGGTCGCATTGAGGTTGGATTTAGGGTTTAGCTACATACTTCAACATATCCACTATGGGTAACATTCCTCTTTTACGAGTACGAGTATCATCCAAATAAATTATGTCAATATACTTTTGATAAAGGAAACTCCTCACTTGGTTAGCTGTGTTGAATCTCTACTCCAGTGATCAGAAGTGACGCTCAATCCTGAGATTGTTCTGTCAGAAAATAACTACTGATGAGGCCACACCCACTTCTGGTTGTAGCCCTGAGTTTTAGTCTGAGTATAGATACAGATAATGTAGTTGGTGGAACAGATATATAAATTGATAATAGTGTACTAGCTTATCACTTGTTGACGTCACACTCTGAAAGGTGTGAGAAAGCGTCTGTATTTGTCAACCTGGGTTGACGACATGTCGAAATGCTCCCTGGTTAAAAAAGGTTAAAAAATAATTTTGCATGAAAACAAGCTCTTTCTGTCTCTGCACTCTAAATCCATAAGTCTTTGTTTGTGTGTCACAGTGAAAAGCTTTAATCTCACCCTGGCAGATGAAACCGTAAACACAGAAGAGAAGTTATGGTTTCAAGTTATGGTAATGAAAAAGGATTACCAACAAATCCAGTGTTAAATCTGCCAAGACTTGTTTTAATCTTTAGTGCCTTTGTTTCTGTTGTTGTGCACAATGTGGGTGTTTGTATGTTTGTGTTTGTTGGATTTTAGAAGATGCAGCAGAACACACACACATGCACGCACGCACGCACGCACGCACGCGCGCGCGCACACACACACACACACACACACACACACACACACACACACACACACTTAGAGAAGCAGTTAATCTGGGCTTTTCTTTCATATGGGACTCCAGACTCGCTCTTGCATGTTGCTGCATCTGACTGAGTGACAGTTTCATTAATTCTTGGTCTCATCCTGCAGTTTTACACGAGCACAGACCTCCATGCTCTCTGTCCGTCTGTCTGTCTGTTGCTTTTCACATACAACCACAAACATGATGAGATTCTCAGATAGCCTGAGCAGCTGTAATTACAGCGTGATGTTCTACAAGCACTGAGTCTGTTACACAGATGCTGTTGGTCTACTTCACTACACCTGTTCTTACACTAATTTATCAAATTACCAGACCGCCATTTTAATTAGCTAGCTCATATTAATGTATTAAGAAAGCATGACTGTGGTCAAAGGCTATCATTTTTCTTTTCATTGAGTGTTTCTTATTACAGCAAATAATTTAATTAATAAATGCTCTTGCTGCATTACCCTCAGCAGAAATCCGCTCCCTTCTCCAGTGTGCAAATTTCAACATGTAAGTAGCAGTGAATAAGGTGCAGGACCTCTGTGAGGTCTTTTAAAGGGAGTGGGAGATGCCCCTCTGATTGGTTGAATTTATGTTACGGCCAAAACACCTGTCATTTAAGGGACTAAACACAACCCCTTTGCTCTTGCACCTTACTCTGCGTCCAGAGTACACACCATTTAACTCAGAAAGTGAAGTTGTACACACCCTAATATAAATGCACTTCTGCCATGTAGAATGAGTAACGAATATAATGCACCCAACTTTGTACATATCCCTCATAATCATGAGCCAGTAATTCGCGCATAACAATTTTAGAAGGCTGCAATCAGGTGACCAATGCGCTGACGGGAGTAAACAAGGAAGCAGTCATGAGTCTTGTAAGGAGGCGGGTTGGGGTGGATGGGTCACAAAACCTTGGACTTTACCCCAGGAGATGCCTGTTTGAACTTTGAATCATTTTAAGATACATCCTCACCATGTTTATTTCTCAAAATCACAACCAAATAGTTTTACTTGCCTAAACCTAACTTCTGTAACTTTACGTTAAGGATGTGACGTTATTCATGGGGCACTAATTCGTAGAATACCATACAAACCGTAGTGTGTGTTTTTTGGTGGGATATCGTGCACATCACTGTATGAGGATATGTTGTTAAGATACATTTGATGCCATATCGAGACATTTTACTAAATAAGACATATAAAGGCGAATTTATAGTTATGCATCAGCTCTGTGCAGAGCCTACGCACCTGGCCTACGCTGTTGTGAGCATTTATACTTGTGCAGTGGTGTGTCTGTGTCACTCTGCAGTTACACCTCCAAAACACTAGTCTGCAGCAGGGTTTCTGTGAAGTGCTGTAAAGTTTAGTTGATTGAAAACACACATTAAACACACATTAAGCATGACTTAATAGAGACAATTTCAAACACAAGTACACAAATCAGCTTTATTATAATGCACAGCATTATATGCGCACATTTTCCCCACAAATACAACATGCTAATGTTTTTAGCACAAGCCTATGGCATTTTACATTGTATAAACTAGCCTAGTAACTAGCGGGCTTTTCCTCTGCTCATATGAAGCCAGGATAAATCACACACATGACTTGAAATTGCGTGGAGGCTTCTTTTTGTTTTATTGTTTCAAATCAGTGAAATTAAAGTAACTAAAAGCTTTGTTTCCACTGAGGGAAATGGCTTCAGCTTACAAAAACAGACAGGAAGTCTGCATTGCCGCGACGTGTACATCTCTGGGGAGGTGCACGTCAGGCTACAGCGTAGGTGATAATTTAGACTCTCTGTCCATGCAGAGCCTATGCTGTAGGTACGGCGTCAATTTGATGCTGAAGTATAAATCTCGCTTAAGTCCACAAAGAGTAAACACAACACTTGAATGTACTTCAGTTTATTTTTCAGCCCCATTACAAGTGAAAAGCAGCTAAAACAAAGGAGAAGTTGGAGACATCTGCACTATTTTTCTTGAGAGAAAAATCAACATCACATGGAGCAGGCAATCAAAGTAAGTGGAGGAGGAAGATACAGCCTACAGGAGATGTGATATGATTCACCGGGGACACCGGGAACTTGGGGGTAATGAAGGGTGATTGCCTCACTATGAATTGGTAATGGAAGTTGTGCTGCTCCAGGATGCGGAGGCAGCTGGATGTATAGAAGAGTACAAAGCTCCTCCGGCCAGATAATTGAATGAAGAAACCATTTCCTCCTTGGCTGCTGCTGAGCTTTGCATCTTTGGTTTGTGTAATTTGGAAAATTCTCTTGTGTTTGTGCAAGTATAAAAACACATGTACATACATGTGAGATGGAGCAGAATAATGGGCACAGCCATTAGACGTCTACTTTGCATTCAACCTGCATCATTACTACAGTATAGCCTACATACTGCAGCGGGGGGTCGTATAGGTCCTCCCTGCATTCTTCATATTCTTATTGTGGATATATCATTACTAAATGATACACAGAACAAAGCAGATGATCACAGCACAATATTCTCCCAGCACACAGCCAGGTTGGTGCCAGTGTCTCTAAATGTTACACAACACTTGTTATATCTTTACATTCCCATATAGTCAGTGTCGAAATCCCCGAGGGCCAAATACATTTTTCATGAACTCTGACTCTGAGAGACTTCCGATACGTAAAGTTTCTTGAACATCATTCACTCCTAATTCCAATATTGCAGTATGTAAAAACACACTGAACACAAATCAGCTTGAGAAGTTAAAAAACAGCGAGAAAACTGACTTTTCCTCACACCTGTTTCAAACTGGGCATGGTCTGGTTGAGGTGAAGTTTAATCCAGCTGTCTGCATGATAAGGCTCACCCTGTCTGGTCTGACTATCTCACAACACAGGCTGCCAGCCTCACCCTCAGCTCACAACAAATTCCAACAGTATTCTGTGAGCAACAGAAAAATAATCCCAACCGAGTCACAGTTTGTTTACTGACTAGCTGGCCCTCAATATTTTCAGGAATGACTGCAAGTGCAAAGTGCTGTATTATGTTAGCTAGAGAGCTAACTACTGTAGGTAATTAAGCAGTAATGTCTGGGGCTGAAAAATGACGCCCATGCGGAAGTGACAAAAAAATGCAGTTCCTCTAATGACCACTTGAGGCTGGCTCTAGAAGTAAGTCAATCCTCATAGACCCCCACGTTAACTTGCCCAACTTTCCAGCAGAAATAAACATTTTCACACAACACTCTCAATCACTCTCACCTGTCACTTATCTGTGTTTGGTCATGGACTTTCCATGTTGAGATATAACGTGCAAGGTACCCTGGGTGTGTTGGTTGTTGACGTTCTGGGACGCCATGACAAGTTCTGCCTGTTACATGCATTGTCTGTTCTCAATATACACTCCTGTTTTCACAGGAAATGTGCAGTTTGCATACAATGTCTTTCAAAATAAATGTTTGGTACAACACTGCAAATCATGTTTTTTTTTCCTTCAAGAAGGGTTAAAGAAGAATGAACAGGGTTTGGCTTTATAATCTTAAACACCAGGCTCTTGGGTGAAAGTCTGTGGTTGCTGGACCCATCCACCACCTGTCCCTCCCGCCCTACTTGGACTTCTGCTGCCTTAACGTTCGTTGTTGTTGGTCGTATTTGCCCCTGATGCTGCCGGGCATGGCCGCGTAGTATGCCGATGTGAAGAGATGTTTTGGATTTTGACTGCTTTCGAGTGAGACTGGGTTGGTTTACAACATGGTACAAAGAAACAGTTTTAGTCTCTACAGCTGATTTCCCAGTTCATGACAACTGTATGGGGGGTGATTTGTTTTAAAAAATAACTCACCTGTTTATGTGTTATTTAGGCTTAAATTTAGACATAATTAAGGGCATAGCTTCTCAAAATGACTGCCTGCACGCCGTCACATAGTCTATGAGTCAGATCCAACCCTCACCCCTCCACAGCTTCACCCTCTCGTCCTAATATGGCCACTTCTGGCTCCAAAAATCCAAGATGGCAACAGCCAAAATGCAAAACCTGCAGCTTCAAAACAGGAGTCCACAAACCAGTGGGTGAAGTCATGGTAGCTACATCCATTACAGTCTTCGCAGATAATGAGTAAAGTAGTAAGCACCACAGTCATAGACCTAGCAGGCTAACCTGCTACCAACCTAACCCATTGCAAGCGGCTAACTAGCTAGCAAGTGATGTTAAATTGATTATTTGCCAGTCCTCAAAGTTCTTTCCAGAATCAGTGTTGCTAGCACAAGCTCAAAAAGTTGCTAAAAGCTGCCTAAATACGCAATATGTTCATTTGAATATTGGTGATGTAATTGTGTATTTATTTGCAAAAACCTTTGTGGTTGTGTCAGCTGACTGCCTGCACACAGCGCAAGAGGACGAGGGGAGACCTGGCGTGGTTGGAAGAGGAGCCGTGGACTGTTACTGAGCAGCATGTATGGGAAGGATTCATAATTTACTACATTTGAATTTCTCGCCATTTTCTTGATGGTCTGAATAAGTTGCTAGATTTGTCACTGGTTGCCTTTTAGAAACAAAGCCACTACAAGGGTCTAAAAAGTTGCTAAATCCAGCAAGAAATCCTCCAGGTTGGCAACAGTGCCCAGAGTGCTGCAGTAATCTGATGGTACACTCTCCAACGCCACACACTTGCTGAAAAGAGTCAGTGTCTGAAAACTGCTCTCTAGCTTGTGAGCCAATAAGCCCAAATGAACGAGCACACTTTTGCCAGCTGATAGGATAGTTCACCTCCTAGGAGACCAAAAGTGAACCAATCAGACACTAGAGTTCTTATTGAGCATGATTTACACTGATACGTAAACAGTTCACGTGCGCAGGCTGCATCAGAGAGCCGGAATGAATAACTTTTACAGTGCTCTCTTGCAGTTTGAATTGTCTGTTATGTTTATGTCCGCTGCAGTGCTGGAATTTGTCAGGTGCTGTAAATGCTGTAAAGTGTTGTTTTTTTTCTCCTCTGTGTTGAAATGAGCTCCATCAGTCTGCCTGCAGAGGCAATAAAAAGAATGCATTCTGCCTACATCCTCACACAGTCCGTGCTATCAGTCCCTCCAGTTAATATCAAAGCTGTCAAAGTGAAAGACATTGCTTGAATCAGGTAACATTACTCTGCTGCTACTCATACACACTCCGACTTATCAAAGACTCACTGTAATGTTTCAGCCCTGGAACAACTTTATGTGGTGCTGAGAAAGATGAGGGTGATTCTAGTACAGTAAGTGTTCTACTAATGAAGCTTTTTCAGGGGTTTGCACACAAAATGTTGAATGATGAGTTGAAGGAGAAAGTTGTAGCTTTGTTTAGTTTGCAGGTAACTTTTCTGTCTTCTCCATATAAAAGGAAAACCATTAAAGCAAAAAACAAGGCTTTGTGAACGTGGCAGCTGATGCTGTGAGCCTTGATGTACTGTCAATCCTGACCTTTAACCTGAAGTAACTCATCTTCACAAGTTCACAGTAGATCTGACTCCATCACTACATCACTGCCCTAACCCATTACAAGAGTGACACCACTATAATGTGCACAAAGAATCACAGCGTATGTCAAGGCCTTATGTCTGGCTAATGTAACACTGCAGATGAACAGTATTTCATGTCAGTGCGGTGGTGTGATTCTGTTGAGCACAACACTGGAAATTCCTGTGAAATCTACAGTGAGAAGACTTTCATATCTCGCATCGCATGGAGTACAACTATGGCGAACTTTGACCGGTGAAGCTTCAACCAAAAGCAAAGAAGTGTGTGTGGAAGAGACACTCATGGTGGCCGTGTCTAATGAGCCATTATTGCATCATACTGGCCATTAAAAAAAATACAAAGTGCTCCACATGAGAGATGCTACCTGACTGGCAGTGAGTCAGGAGACAAGCACGGGGCGTAAGAGAGTGGAAAATGTACCGATAGCATTTTATTTTGTGGTATTTTATGGCAAGTATTTCTAACGTCTCGCTCCCACTGGACCTTCATCAAGAATCTTCCTCTTGACGAAGGTCCAGCAGGACCAGAGGTTAGTGTTCCTAATAAATTGCGAAGCTGAGCAAGAGCAGCGTGCTGTATTTTCTTTTCAAAGACCCAAGTGATATTTTCCAATGCACCTGCATCTGAGACAGCTGGATGTTCGAAAAATTCTCTTCAAACAAATGGTAAGCTGTCTGCCATTGTCCGTGAGATCAGGCAATGCCCACATTCAGCACAATTGTCGCCTCGGTAGGTGACGGTCACTCACCTGCAATCGCCATTTGACCATGCCCTTACAGTTGTGTTATTGTTTTTGCATTTAACGACCAACAAAAAGTAAAATTTAATTGGTAAACGTGTTTTTTTGTGTTAAATTAGAACACCCTACCATAAAGTGAATTTGTGGTGTCTGAAGAGGAAGTATAGAACTTTTTTAAGTCAATTTTATTTTTCCAAAATGTAATTTTCTTCCACTAGCTTCATTTCCTGTCCTTGTTCTGCACTTTGCTGGCAGTTTTACTCTACACATTATTTCCTGTCTAACAGCCAGTCAGTGTATTAGGATGCACATTGTGGGGGCCATTTTGGAAAAGCTCTGTTTAGTGGCGAAAAAACACTGTAAGAATTCATGAGCTATATGAATCTGTGTAGATTTGGTTGGTTATTTCATACCAAATCAAAGCCACATGCACAAACACTGACCTGTCCAGGGCGATGCAGCACAGGTGCAGTATAGACGCGGTGGTCAGAAGTACGTCCAGCGAGGTCCGGACCAGGCAGAAGGTCTCGCCGTAGATCCAGTGCTGGTGGACCAGCTCGATGGCACCAAAAGGCATCACCAGCACTGACACCAGCAGGTCGGCAAACGCCAAGGACACGATGAAGTAGTTGGTCTTGATTTTCCTGATGGAGGGAAAGATGTGAGAGGAGAGTTTAGATTAACAAGTATCAGAAATTACTCTTTTAGGTAGGTGGAAATGTGAATTATTAAAATGACTAAATGGTTTTTTCAGCGATGTTGAGTCACACATAACTGAAACTGAGAGACAGCGGGAGAGCGATTGGCAGTTGTATGTAAAAAACAATTAGAGCAGCAACAGCAAATAACAACTGTGTTGTTTTTGTATAAAGTGTTTATTGTAGGGGGGGCTGATGATGATGATGATGATGATGATGATGATGATGGAGAGATCCCTGACAAGCAATTATAGAAAACAACACAGCAGCTCCTGAGAGGTCCTTGTTATAATCATGGAAACAAAACACAAAGAGCAGCAGTTTATTTATATGAATTGTGATGTATTGTAAAGGAAAAGCCTCATGAACACGTTTCAATTAAACGTCCTTCATGATAAACAGTTGGTTTGTGAGTGCCTGTCATTAAGTAAACTCAAATTCATATTAATTGAATCACATTTGTTAAATAAATATTGGGCATAGTTTGACAAACAGCTTGTGAGCATATTTCTCACGTCATATTTGCATACTGACAAGAGTGTTTTCATGATAACGAATAGAGCCGACATAAGTTGCAGTAACAGCCCACTCACTGCTCAGCAACTCTCAAAACTTAGAAAAAAATGAATTATGTTTATTTACCTATGTTCTCAAACAGCTGACGGGAATCGCTGTTGCATTACAAAAGATAATTCGTTTATTCCAAATCCTTTTTAGTCGTGACCAAAGTTCCACCCTTGACGACACCTGAGTCAGTGCCATTTGCTGAAGAAGAAAGTGAAATTGTTGAAAGCTCCAAAAAGCGAGTGAGTGCCTGACATCAACAGACCAATTTGCAAATGGGAATAAGTCTGGAACCTCTCGGTTAATATTCAAGAGTTGTTATCAAAACACCTCTGGACGTAATTGGGAAGAACTTCAACCAATCAAAGCAACAAAATTTGTGGCCTTGCACTGACCGACTGACAAATGTCTGTGAACCAGTGATGCTGTTTTTGCCATCAGAATTTGAAACATAGTTCTTCAACAGAAAGTTCCACATCAGCTGCAGCCATGTTGGTCGTTTTCCTCAATGCCTGAAGGGCGCTCCTCTTTGATAAGCTAGGTTCATGCTTGCTGTCGTGCTCCCAGGGTGACGGTGCGCAAACTAGAAATGACATCATCATGTATTCTGCGTTATGGGCAAAGGCCCCTTAAGCTGTCAGTCATCATCTCAAACACCTCCCATAAAGGATAAATGGTTGTGATTGTTCAGGTGGAAATCTGTTTGAATGGGAGGGGGACCAGACACACCTGCCAGAGTACATAACATACGTTTGAAGATTGTGGACCACTGGACTAAAAATTATTTGGTTACATTACTAAATAATTTTTCACTCAGGATAGATTTTCGTGGTTTGGGCTACATCTTTTCGTTCCATGCGGGGAAAATCTTAAAGGCATGTTATGCAGGATTTGTCACTTGTTGTTTGTAAACACAACATTCAAACTTGGCCCCTCCTCCTCAGCTCAACGAGACTGAGAGAGCAGTGGCTGTCAACGATGTTGCGTTGACGATAACAAAGCAGTAATCAGAGAAATAAAATGTTGTTTTCAGATTGTTTCATGGTAGTTACCTTCCTTGGTTGAAAACAAACACACCCACATCCCTGCACATCCCTGCACAGCCCTGCACAACCCTGCAGGACGCTGCTGCATTGCCGAATTTTGGTTGAATTCAGCTAAAGCACATGCTTCATCCCAGCCCATTCTCATTCAGAATTCATCGAATCCCACCGCTTTGTCTGTTATGCAGCTGGACGTAACCTTTCACAGTGTTATATGTCATTGGTGGGCCAGATGGCACCTGTTGCAGCAGTATGATACGCAGACGGGCAACGTCAGTTCATAACGTAGCCAGATGGTACCTGCTGCGGCGGTATGATACGCCAGTGGGCTGGCGCCAGGTTATAACGCTGCCAGTAATGACGTGACAAAAGAAACTAGAAAGTCCCTATAGGATGGGGGGAGTGGTGGTGGATGGGTCCAACAGACCCTGGACTTTCACCTGGGAGCCCGCTGTTCACTTCCCGTATAAATGTAGAGCCAAACCATGATGTTTTTTTCTAAACCTAACCAAGTGCTTTTGTCGCTGTCCTACGTTGGTAGAGCACGGAACATCAACAGCAGATGTAGAAGGATACCTGGCGTGTAATATGTAGACATGACAGACCACTGACAAATATGTGATGACTTGGGGTGACAACATGTTGTTCATCCGGTCCGCTTGCCTTTCCTGCTCTGTGTGTGTTTGTGTTTGGCTCAACCTCACGCACTGTTAGCCAGACACTAGGGCTGACCTTCGAATCCATTTATGGACATTCGAAGCTTCGGAGCTCTGAACGTATTTAATTCAAAGCATTCGACGACGCTGAAAAAATATATGGCAAAAACGTAGTTTTCCAACAATAGAATTAAGATAAAAATATTCACAAACAAAAAAACACTAATGGTCGGTGATAAGTAGTGTTTAACTTTTGATTGAACACTAAATTAAAACCCTCGGCGCATACTGCAGCACAATCAAACAGATGCGCAACTCAGAGCATCAGAAGTGTCTCTGACACCAGACTCAGAGCGGACCGGTGGAACTGGAAAATGCATATTTTACATCAATAAAATCTATTTTATCATTATTTTGAGTCACATTGTTGAAAGAATTTAGTCGTCTGTGTTCAAGCAGGATAATAGCAGGTCTCCATTGTGCGTCGGGCTTTCTATTTCCTTGTCGGAGATTTTTTCTTTTTTAATTACTACTTACGTTTTTCAAGTGATTTCCCAAATTTGTTGTTGAGTTGTGATATGCCAATTGCTTTTGGCAAATCTGGCACTCTGCTTTCTGGGGGTTGTCGGGGCATATTTTAAAGTGCAACCACACATCTGATGACCTCTTGGACATGCCTGCCAGCTCTGAGTGTGCTCGTTGTCAGTATCGGACTGGTGGGGGTTAGGGTTGTGTTTAAGGCCTCCCCCCAAAAAACGAAAAAAAAATCGAATCACACAATCGAATCCCGTGCCATCGAACGAAGCTTCGAAGCTTCGAATTTTTGGGGTCAGCCCTACCAGACACACAAACCTGCAGCTGGCATCCATAAAGCAAAGGAGTGAGATGGAGACAGCTTTGTAGCGTGGTAGCTACGTTTTTTATAGAGTTGCGACTTCATGCTATTGGCTGGGGGCTACAAACCACTACCCAAAGTCTGATACCCAGAAACATCCCGCACAAACCAAATTAATATGAAAATACAGGCAGAGGTCAGGTTCTCTGCAGACACAGACACCACCCACACAGACTGGGTCATAAGAGATTATTCAGAGAAATGACTTTTGTGTGAGTCTATACATTGTTTTTTTTCCCAGTTTGTTTTTACCCCTCTCCTGTTCCAACATGACGTGCCTCTGTGCCCAAGGCCGGCTCCATAATAAACTGGTTCTCCCAGTTTGGTGTGACGAACTTCACTGGTCTGTACAGAGTCCTGACTTCAACCTCATCCAACACTTTATGAACTGAGGCGCCAACTGTGATGCAGACCTTATCAGCAAACACCAATGCTGGGCCTAACTGATGCTCTTGTAGCAGAACGGGAGCAAATATCTGCAGCCAGGCTGGAAAATCTTGTGGAAAGCAGATACAACTACTCAGTGAACTTTAACATCTCAGCAATCAAAGCAAACAGACTCAGGCAGGAAAAAGTTCCAAGTTTGTCTTTCAGCATTGGCAAAGAGAAAAAAGGGAAATCAAATATTGGCTCCATTACTCACAAAACAATGGATTCCTGGAGAACAACAACAACAACAACAACAAAATCGAGAGGGAAGAGGAGAGATAAATCTTCACATTCCCTGGAGTAGGAGGAGAAAGACTGCAGAGTTGTGAAAGTGAAAAAGTTGCGAGGAGTCATCAGACACTCATGTCTCCCCAAGCACATACAAACTTGAAATGAGGTAAAACCACAGAGAGACAGAACGAGATTAAGGTAGATTCATTCTGCAAATAGGTTGAACATCAGGATATAACAGAGACTCGAGGACTGAGCCCACCTTGATTGCTGTAACTAACAGCCTGCAAAGTTTTTATCCCTTTCTCACTGATAAAAGGTGCTTTTCTTCATCTTAGTAATACAGCTGTCACGGACGAGGGCCGTGCTGATACTACAAAGTATTACTGGTATAAAAAAAAATACAATTACAATAAAATGGACCTCGAGACATATTTTACTTTCATTTACTACAATGTCCTTTGTGACAGGGATCTGATTAATAGCAAATTCAGGGAGGGACAGTGGTAAGTCATGTCACACTGAATTTAAGTGCTTTATGTTCTCTTCCTGTTGTTCTGTTAATGCAAATAACTAATGAGCCAATCACGTGGCAGCAGCTCAATGCATTTAGGCATGTAGACATGGTGAAGACGAGCTGCTGAAGTTTAAACGGAGCATCAGAATGATGAAGAAAGGTGATTGAAGTGACTTTGAACGTGGCATGGTTGTCGGTGCCAGACGGGCTGGTCTGAGTATTTACTGGGATTTTCAGCACAACCATCTCTAGGGTTTACAGAGGATGGTCCCAAAAAGAGAAAATATCCAGTGAGCCAAAATGCCTTGTTGATGCCAGAGGTCAGAGGAGAATGGCCAGACTGGTTCAAGATGATAGAAAGGCAACAGGAAGTCAAATAAGCACTGGTTCCAACCAAGGTGTGCAGAAGACCATCTCTGAAGCAACAACACCTTGTCCAACCTTGAAGCAGATGGGCTACAGCAGCAGAAGACCACACCAGGTGCCACTCCTGTCAGCTAACAACAGGAAACTGAGGCTACAATTCACACGGGTTTTCTCACCAAAACTGGACAATAGAAGATTGGAAAAACCACATTCAGATGGAAGCATGGATCCATCCTGCCTTGTATCAACGCTTCAGGCTGCTGCTGGTGGTGTAATGGTGTGGGGGAGATTTTCTTAGTACCAACTGAGCATGGTTTAAACACCACAGCCTACCTGAGTATTGTTGCTGAGCGTGTCCATCCCTTTATGACCACAGTGTACCCATCTTCTGATGGCTACTTCCAGCAGGATAACGCACCATGTCACAAAGCTCACATCATCTCAAACATGACAATGAGTTCACTGTACTCCAATGGCCTCCACAGTCACCAGATCTCAGTCCAATAGAGCACCTTTGGGATGTGCTGGAACGGGAGATTCTCATCATGGATGTGCAGCCGACAAATCTGCAGCAGCTGTGTGATGTCATCATGTCAATATGGACCAACATCTCTGAGGAATTAAGGCAGTCGTAAACACAAAGAGGGTCCAACCTGGTACTAGCAAGGTGTACCTAATAAAGTGGCCAGTGAGTGTTCATCAAGTATCTATTATCTATTTGAAAGTCTGTAATATCTTGTATATCTACCTGTTTTAGGGGAGCAACTGGATGTTCTTGTGTGTGAGTTAACGGCTTCTTTTCAAACTGCAGATAAACTCCATCATTAGCACTCAGTGTGTGAGAACAGAACGAGCAGAGTGAATTAGTGTGGGAGAGACTGAGCAGAGATACAGAGTCACAGCTGCTGTGTGAATGAGTATTAAGTATCACCTGTGCAGCAGCACAATGACGGCAGTGAGTATCACCTGAAATACGCTGTTAAAACTCATCTTTGAGACACACACATTTACTTCCTCCCACAGCTGTGCTCTCTTTTACAACTTCCACACACACACACACACCCTCACACACTCACACACAATCTGTGCCAATTTTATACTGCATGCTAATACTCTTACAAAAATGACTCAAACCAGTTAAGTGATTAGCAAATTAGTTGGTGATTAATTTAATAGCTGACAACTAGTCGAGTGATTGTTGAAGCTCTAGTTTCAGCCCTTTTTACCTGCGACCAGTAGCCTGACTTTAAAGGTCAACTACTGATTAAAAGTGATGTCACGGGGTTTGTAACCTGTCAGTTTGATGGGCAGCTCAGTCAGCTGATCATCAGTCAGTAAAGCTGTCACACCAGAAATACATCCTGGCAGGTCGGCAGTCAAATGGAGAATGAGGATAATTTGGTGATTTCTCCTGGTTGTTAAACCTTTGCATTCACAGACAAACCTGCAGTGAAAGAGTGGGTCAGTCAGCTGGCCTGTTCTCCACGCTCTCTGCAGCGTGGATGGTCTGCGGTCTATAAATAGCTTCGGTAAGAGCGGATGGCTGTGAGGGTTTTCCATCTGCCTGTCACTAACCCAAACAGCCCCTTAAAACAGGCTGTTAGAGCTGGAACCAACCAGCTGCCTAGTCCGCCCGCTGCATGTGGGGCACGCGTAAATCATGTTGGACATGGACACACACGTTACCATACTGTATATGCATCGAACACACACGAGAACACATGAATACTGTACACACACACACACACACACACACACACACACACACATATACTGTACATTCACATGCATGCATCAGAAACACAGAAGAACACATGAATAGATTTATAAAAGCACACAGAAACACATAAATACTATACACACACACACACACTGTAGAAGGATAAGGTTTATATACACACACTTACTTGATACTGTACCCTCAAACACACACACACACACACACATACACACAGCAGTGTTGGCTGTAATTCAGAACAGTTTAGAAGCCATTAACACGCCCAGAGCAGAGGCGTCATGTTTAGTCAGGATGACAGACCGTGTTTAGCTTAAAGTGCTAAGAATAAATAAACTTTATTAAAAAGGATTGTGTCACTGGGAGGCTGGTGTCATTTACAGACGCGCACGTGTCTGCTGGATAATACGGAAAGCAGAGGAGGAGAGACGAGGGCATTTAACAGGAAAACACAGCAGAGAAGAAGAGGGATGAGCACAGCGACAGGAAAGTCATTTTTTAAATCCTTCATTACAAACAGGGCGAGAAAACTTTATGAAGTTAATTAGTGTGATTATAACCACGACAGTGATTCATTATAGTGATGCTGAAATGTTGTCATGTACCAGAAGTGTTGGGACTTTAGTTTGAACTATGTTAATTTGACACAGGCCCCGTGCGTTCAGATTAGTCCACTCTTCACGGTCGGTTCGGCTGGTTGGTTTTTCTCCAGCTGGTGAAATTTCAGGGCTGAAAACATGTAAATCAAATGACCCTGGGGAGGCAACAACACAACAGCTCCACTGCCAATAAAAGGCATTAGTGATTTTGTTTTTGTAAATTATCGCCTGAGGTGGTGAATGCCTCTGCGTCAGCATGTGATACCAGATTACAACAGCAATTAATGGAAATGTGAAACTTTCTTAATTCCTTTAAAGTAATCTCAGTAGATTTAATAACGAAAAAATTGTTTCCCCTTTTTTGTAGAAAAATAAGATAAGTGGAAGCCTGTGGTGTCTGCCTCAGTGCCTTGTCTGATATCATGAGGAGGGCTTTTCTCATCCATCTGTACCAATCTAAAGGAGAACCAACAGTACATGGGAGAGCTCTCAGAAAACCGCAAAATCAAAGCATCATAAATTTAAATGTATTGATACTTATCGCAGTAACAAAAGCAACCACACTATCCCAAAACTGTTCACCCATGATCCAAATGAAAATTAGGCCTGCACTCAGAGGTATGTCAGTCGAATCAGATTTGGCTGTTGTACACGAATATTCGATTATTTGTTACTTTTGTCCATGCAGAGTTTGAGAGTTTAAACAGGGTTTGGTGGAAACACAACATTTCTTGCCGACACTACACATGACACAAAAGCCAATGACTGTATCCTGTTTAGTTGTTGCGAGCTGTCTTACACAACAAGCAGCTACCTCCGTCTTAAGCCTCATTTATGGTCCTGCAGCGTACCTACATCATACCTACGTCGTTGCCGTGACGCCGTCATGAACCCTTCGAACTTCTCCGTCACTCTATTTCGTCGCGGTGTAATTCACCGCCAGAGCGGTAGGGGGCTGCGTTCCTTTCCTGAATGGTTATCGTCGTTTCCTGAATGGTTATCGTCGTCTCTAGTTGATTCTTTGTTTAGCTTCCAGCTTTTCCGGTCACAGTTAACAATGGCGACCGAGAGAGAGAGAATCTTGCTGGAGTTGGAGTTGTTGGATGTCAAAGAAAGTATGTTAATACTGCAACATCTACATCGCAACATAGATGTTTAAAGATGGCGGGGATGGCGCAATCTGGAAATACGGAACCGGAAATGTGTTGCTACCAAGCAAACCAATCACAGCCCTCTCGGTCTGCGCTGGGTCTGCGTCGCCTCGACGTGTAGTTACATTTTTTGGGAGGTGCACGTCAGGCTACGCCGGGGGCGAGCCTCCTGCGTAGCCACGTAGGTACGTCGTTGATTTAACGCAGGACCATAAATCAGGCATTACTCAGACTCACCTGGGTCTGGGTCTGCAGCTGCCTTTACCAGAGAGCAGCATGACAGCGAGGAGCACTTACTCTGCAGCTAAATGAGGGGACTGAATCTTAGTCGAGTGACACTGAGTGTGACACGAGCGAGCTTTGGTGACTTAATCAGTTTGGTTGCATTATTTTCTATTGGACTGTCTTTATCGCCTGTGAGCAATGCAGCAGGATGCAGCGCGTTGCAGTGCACCATTTGGAGTGAAACTCTTATTGGACACCCTGTTTCTATTATACTCCTGACGCTCGCGTTAAAAGCGCAGCAACAACAAGGAATGGCTGATGTAAAAGTTTGAAATGAAGAGTTATCTATGTGTTACTTCCTCTTTTCACTACAAAAACCTGAATAAGTTGGCATCAGGCTGGATGGAGATCGTCAGGGAGATACACATTTCTGGTAATTATTGTGTGGGATGCAGAGTGGTACAATATTGCATGGTAGCTACTGCACAACAACGATATCTGTAAGTTAATCATGACAGTATTATTGTGAATATGCATAATAAGGAACTACGTAATCACCCATCTTTTCAGTGAGAGGGTTAGTTAGTGAGACCACAGCTGCTAGGTAACTGGTTTGATTACATGACGTGACCGAGTTCCATATTTATCAGATCCAGTGTGGACAGAGAGTGTCCGATGTAACATGACGTGGTGCAACAGTCAGATGCTCGCTTGCTGGTAGGACACAGTGTGAGGTGTCTCAGACTGAGGATTCGATTTTTGACTTCCAGAGGGCAGCCCTAATAAAAATCACTTCCAGCAGTATGCACAGTAATGCACATATATGTGTGTAAGTTACCAAATAAAAAAAATAAAAACCATTAATATATATATGATCCTGGTGATGTGAAATGAGAAACCAAAGACAGCTCACATGACCGCAAATTTATCACTGCTATTACAGCAGCACGATGTCAAGTATAAACAGCGTGCAGACTGTGTGGCAGCATGTGTGTGTGTGTGTGTGTGTGTTCCTTGTTCACACACACATGACATGACACACTAAGAGAAACAAGAGGTGGCTGGTAAGAGTGGTTGTGTTTGTGTGGTGGTTATTGATGAGTGGTTTAGCACCCTCTGAATCACCCTCTGCTGGTGTCAGCTCCCTGGGGAAGACTGTGTGTGTGTGTGTGTGTGTGTGTGTGTGTGTGTGTGTGTGTGTGTGTAAGTGTGAAATGCCTCTAAATGTGTCTGGCAGCTCCACTCCTGCAGGCTGCACAGACTTTTGCTGCTGTCCAGTGTTTCCACCAGGACAACTTGTAGTCATGTAAATTTTGACTTTCCCTTTCTAACCCTGTCATTAACATGTAGCATGTTTTTGCTTAATCACCAACATTTCACTCTAATCGCATGCCTATCTGGCTGTTTGGCTCTGTGTGTTCTCACTAATTATGAAGCATATTTTTCTCTCATGCTGCATGAATCTGACTGCTGGACTGTCTGTGCAGATGTTAGCTGTAGATATGTAAGCTCAGTCTATGTGTGTGTTTGAGTGACAGCTCAGACTCCTCTCTCCTCCACTTTTTTTCTGCTGCACCACATTTGCTTTCTTTGTGTCCAACGTGAGTCAGTCAATGTTCGAGGACTGCAGCGCCAAATTGGTGGGGTACCCTTATGAAGGCAGAGAGGACTCAGCCTGAAACACTGATGAACACTGATGTGTTCCTGTTTAAAGCCCCCTCAAGGCAAAAAAATGTGCTTTTATCCTGTTTGTCTCCTCAGATGTCTGACCTTGGACATACTCACTTGTGTCTGTGCAGTTTGTCACTAGGGAGGTGCTTTTAGGCCTGTCATGATAACAGATTTTGCTGAGCGATTAATTGCGTCAGAAATTATTGCGGTAAGCGATAATATTGCGTCATATTGTGCTTTTGAGACCATTTTTAATTTTGCTGTTTTTAGACCATTTTTTAAACTTATATAATGATAATAAAGACATATTGATGCAAGTACACCCTTTAAAAGAGAAATAAACATTTATTTAACAAGAATATTTACGAATGCAAAAAAAGAAAATTTAAATATCTGAAATAACATGTAAAAATACCAAAATAAACAAATAAAGATCTTATAAATACAAAAAATAGACTCTCAGTCCCTGTTAACAAAAAGTGCACGTAATGGAAAAAAAATCAAACAACCAAAAACAATAAATGGACTCTGTCTCTTATCAAAAATTGCACATGAAAAAAAACAACCAAAACAATATATATAAATAGACTCTCTATTAAGAAAAAAAAAAACACTCAAAAACTCTCTTTTTTTTCTCCACCTCATCTCCTCCTAACAGATCGCACTGTTTGTGTGTGTGTGTGTGTGTGTGTCTGTGCACATAGCCCATAGCTCCGCCTCCCCCACAGAGACAAAGACACTGGATGACAAGAGCTTTCCCTCCGTTCATTACGCTAATGAACCAATGCCAGACGATGCACGGCAATTAAGCCACTTACCGCATATCGCGACAGGCCTAGGTGCTTTCACACTCCTCTACTGAAGGGGGCGATGTCTGTGCACTTTCCTAAAATCTGAGATTCAAATTTACGGCCGGCATACTGGATTAGGTATGTCACTAATATGAAAGCTAATCGCTGTCTAATACAGGAAACACACAACCATGGAGGAGGAGACTGACACGAGATCGGCAAAGACACTTTTTAACACTGGATGTCTTTCATCTTTAAATTCAATTAATAATAATAAATAATAAATAATAAATTATAGCTGCTGCGCTGCGATCGGTTGGGTCCGGGCATTTTTAGGCAATTCTGAGCAACAAGCAGAAGAATTGGAAGACATTTAGGAATTTAGCAACACAATCTGCCTTTTGCATCAGCTGAGGCTTGAACTCACAACATCTGAGACTAAGAATCACTTCCTATCTCACTGAGCTAATTAGTCAGTGACAATTTGACTAAGCCAGATGTGCAGGTTTAGCAGCTGTCCATGCATGGAAAAGCAGATTTGAAACCACTGTAAAAAATTCACTTATTGAAACAAAAATCTGAAAATACACATACTGCATCTAGACAGCATGGAAATGTTGGTAATTTGTTTGTAACAGTGATTGATTTGCTCCATAAGTGGAAAACTGATGTTTAAAATTGCCATTTTTACATTGACTCCAATTGTTCACATTAGAGCAAAATTCAAAATGCTGTCAAAAATTCAGTTTTTGAGATAAAATTCTGAAATTTGCCACACATCATCTACCATGACTCTAGAATTTTGTCATTTTTTTCATGAACATTGAAGATTTATTTAGCAAGAATTTGCATGTATATGTTTACAGTACCGTTTACAGTCAAACATTTTGATGCACTGTAGGCTCAATTTTTGATAAATCAAAAATCTGAGAAACATAGTTTTTGTAGGACAGTCTGAAGATGCTCTGTAGCAAGTTTGGTGTCAATTGAGCAAAAATTGTGGGAGGAGATAGGTTTAAGAAGTTTTACAGTTTTTGAAAAAAACAGAGTGATGAACTTCATAATTTTTAATAGGTTTAAATGTACAAAAGTTTCTTCAGTATTGGGGCTACAGTTTGATGAAAGTTGTGAAGTTGTAGCACGTATGGTTGATTTGTTATGAATTTTCAAAGTTTTGAACTTTAGACGCTTGTTGTAGCGCCACCATCAGGACTATTGGCTTGAGTTTACAGCTGAGGATATCTGGCATGAGACTGGACCTTTGTGCAAAGTTCGGTGAGTTTTCACCCATGGGAAGTATGATTTCCTCGGAAGAAGAAAGAAGAAAGAAGACAGAAGAAGAAAGAAGAAGAAGAAGAAGAAGAATACCTAGGATTACAATAGTGTCCTGGCAGCTTAGCTGACCGGACCCTAATTAATAAAAGTGAATTTTTTAAATATATGAAAACAAAAATAAAAACATGAAAAAAAAAAAAAAAGTATCACCAACTATGTTGCAGTGCACTTGCCACTACTGTAGCCTACTAAACACACAGAATATTAATATATCTGTAAACTATACTCAGTGTTTGTTAGTAACTGGCCCACCATCATCGTGCAATAGACACCAACATAAATGCTACTGTGATGTCAATATTGAAATGTCTGTGATGAGACTGATGCAGCAGCAGGAGCAGAGAGGCTTTAACTGTTTTTGTTATTTTATTTCTCTGTCATACATCTCTTTGTGAGTAGACTTCAAGTGCTAGAACAAATTGTTTGTGTTGCTTTGTGGTGCAGCCACGACCGTGTAACACATTGTGCACATGATTGTAGTTTGTTTCAAGCCTGACTCCACAAAACCAAAGTGTTTGTTTTACCTTTACTCTCGACCAGGAGCTCTCTTTCTGCCATCTCCTTACAAGCTCTACCAACAAAGTTTCAAAACAACTGCAGAGGCAGTGTGTCGTGACTCATTGTTTTTAACTCGCACTGAAACTTCTGTTTGGATTTTTAAGGGGAGGGGCCGAGCACATCTGCTGGGAAGAGGCGTGTGTTTAAATTACAAAAATCAATAACCCAGCCTAACCAATAAAACAATTAAGGTGAATTCAGAAATACTGACTGAACGTTGCTTTAATGATTGATTGACATAAAAACTGACAGTCTGACTGATGCTGTGAAATAACAGGCTGACTCTCTGCTGGCCGCTCTGCCAACACTCAACAGTTTTGTTGTTGTAATGATGTGTTCAAAGTTAGACTTCATTTTTTGTCACAAACAACGTCACCTCAGAGACATTCCCACTGAGCAGGTGTGTTTGTGTGTGTGTTTTTTGTGTTTGCATCAAAGTTAATGTGTGCCAGGAATAAAGACAGTGGATGCCTGTGTGTGTGTGTGTGTGTGTGTGTGTGACGCAAAGACAATGAGACAGAGAGAAACAAAGATGGTGTGCCATCGTTCTCTCCTCAGGGAGGTGAGACATCACAGCGGTGACTTTGTCACTCATCAGTGTTTTTAAATACACACACACAGTGCACACACACACTGCACGTACGTGTTTATACACAGAAATGAAACATCACTTCAATTACTTTCATTGCTACACAAGCGCGCACACACACAACTGACACACACCTGCTTATTTTTGGCATGCACTCATCCTCCACCCACACACACACACACACATCATATCAACATCCTGGGGACAAAGGTCACCCTGAGCTCTCAGGTGTCACGAGATAGAAAGAGACAAAGAGGGAGAGTCCAGCGATCAGAGAGACAGTAAGTGAGAGAGAAAGAAAAGGTGGAGAGGAGGAGGAGAGGAAGAATGAATCATTGCGGTGACAGCGGCTCCCACATGACCAGCCGTCCTCAGAGTGACCTGCCAGCTCTGCCCGTGTTGCAGCCATTGTTGCCCGTTTGTCATCTAGCTTCACAGTGCACAGAAAAACCACCCTTTATCTGTATGTGAGTAACAGGTTTATACTTTTATTTCACTGCTGCAGTATATTCAGTGGTGGTTCAGTGTTCAGTGTCGGAGGAAGCCACTTCGTTAAATTACAGTTTTAGAAGCAGTTAATGTTTTACTTAACTGCAGCTCTCTCACGCTACTTCTCCTTTATCCTGGACTCAGATTTAAATTTCCACAGCCACATCAAATGAGTAACTTCATCTGCCTACTACCAGTTAAAAAACATTGCTACAGCCAAAGGAATAATGTCAAAGCGAGACCTTGAAAGGCTCACCCACGCTTTAATTTCCAGTAGATTAGATTCCTGCAGCGGTCTGTTTGTAGGACTTTCAGAACAAGCTGTTCGGCAGCTTCAGCTCATTCAGATTGCTGCTGTTAGGGTCCTGACAAAAACTAGGAAAGATGACCTCATTACTCCTGTTCTAAAATCCTGACACTAGCTACCTGTCACTCAGAGAATTGATTTCAATTTTTTGTGTATAATATATCTCTGACATGCTTGTGACATATGAACCTTCTAGGACCCTGAGGACATCATGATGTTAGACAGCCTGGTCTCACTCCGAAGTCGTCGAAATCCAGTGCTTGGGCAGCGACTTGCAGCGTCAGAAACCAATGGAAAAAGGAATTCTTTAAGGTGGGCATGTTACGGGGCCGGCTGTCATTATAGTTTAACGGCGCCTGGCAGCATCAGGGAAAACGCGGTGGGACAAGGACGAAAGCCAAGTTCGCGAAAGGTCAAGTGAGGCGGGCGAGAGCGGTGGTGGATGGGTCCAACAAACACCCACTTCCAGCGTCAGACATGGACGAAAAAGCTTTTATTTCATGTCGGCATGACACGCGGTCGGTCATCATTATTGTTGAACTGCGCCTGGCAGCGTCGAGGGGAAATGTGGTGGGACAACATGAAGTTAAGGGGTGGAAGTCTGAGTAGAGGGGGTGGGAGGGGTGGTGGATGGGTCTAACAACCACTGACTTTCACTCAAGAGAGTGGTGTTCACTTCCCATAAGATGTTGTACCAACATAGTGCTTTTATTTTGAAAGAGACTGCAAATAAACATTAAATTTCCTGTTAAAACGTAAGTGTATTTTGAAAGAAGAAAATCCATGTATACAAATAAAGCTGTCTTGCCTTCTCTTACATTTTTTCCTCTCTTGAAAACATCCTTTCTATCTTTGTCTCCCTTAAACACAAGGGGACCCAAAAGTATTAATAAAATATTCTAATGGTGTTTGGTAGTTTTGATTAAATTGCAGTGTATATGGAAAAGAAAGGAAAGAAAGAAAGCTCTGTCTCACCTGAGTTGTCTGTCCTTGCAGACAGCCACCATGACCAGCAGGTTTCCCAGGACGCTCATCAGCATGACCAGAGACAGGAAGCAGATCAGAGCCATCCGCTTTGGCATGCTGTCGCTATGGAAACACCAAAAAGACAAAACAAAACACATTAGTTCAGGACTGCACAGAGAAACCACAGTCTGTATCTTTTACAAATACGAGCGATGAAGAGTAGAAACATTAGTGTGCTGCAGAAGTAAGATTTTTATGTGAAAATCTATCCCTCTTTTATCAGCCTGTAATAAAGCAGAGCTGCGTCAGCGAAAAAAGAAATCCAGTTCGACTAATTGCTTGACTCAACTTTTCCAAATTATGTTCAGGTATTGGTGCCGTCGTTGGCAGAGGAAAAAAAACTTAATGAGACTGAGCTCCATCAGGGGACGGCAGGATTTATATGTAATAAAGATTCTGTTGCTCATCAATTTGTCTCAAGTCAGAAATCTGATGTAAAACTACACGATTATCCCATAATGATGAATCTACTGTCGGAGAAATGATTTATTGCATATCCACAGTGAAATCACACAAAGAAGTTCAGAGGTTTGATATTGTCTTTATCTCCAAGGTACCCTGCTCGATCAGATCAACCAGCCAAGCAGCAAAACTCTAATTAAAATCAGCAACACAGACATCAGAGAGTTTTTTCTAGTCTTACTGAGTCCTTTAAACTATTGTGATTCCAACTACATAACAAGTGCATAAAGGGTTCGTCAAGCTCGGGTCCTCTACCAGAGTCCTGGGAGTCTGAGGGTTCTGCGCAGCATCTCAGCTGTTCTAGGACTGCACTCTTCTGGACAGAGACCTCAGATGTCGTACCTGGAATCTGCTGGAGCCACTCTCCCAGTTTGGGGGTCACAGGCCTGAGTGCTCTGATCACCACTCAACTCAACTTTATTTATAAAGCGCTTTAAAACAACCACAGCTGAAACAAAGTGCTGTACATAGGAGGTCATAAAAACAACAAAACAGTGAGATAATAAAAAGCAGTTAAAACAAACAACAATAAAAACAGCAACAAATAAATAAAAACAGAACGAGGTCTCATGCTGGGTTAAAAGCCAGTGAGTAAAAGTGGGTTTTAAGGTTGGTTTTAAAAACAGACGGTGAGGAGGCCTGTCTGGTGTGCAGAGGTAGACTGTTCCACATTTTTGGAGCAGCAACGGAGAATGCACGGCCTCCTCTAAGCGTTCGCTTGGACCTCGGTACCTCAAGGGGCAGCTGATCAGCTGACCTGAAGCACTGGGCAGGGGCGTAGGGGTGAAGAAGCTCAGAGAGGTAGGGCGGGGCGAGGCCATTTAAAGATGTAAAAACAAATAAAAGGATCTTAAAATGAACTCTAAAGTGCACAGGCAGCCAGTGGAGGGAGGCCAGGATAGGTGTAATGTGCTCTCTCATTCGTACTCCAGTTAGCAGACGAGCGGCAGCGTTCTGAACTAACTGGAGACGTGCAAGGGAGGACTGGCTAACTCCAAAATAAAGTGCATTGCAGTAATCCAGCCGAGACGTGATGAATGCATGGATTACTGCTTCAAAGTGCTGACGTGAAAGAAAAGGCTTCACCTTCGCAAAGAAACTCGACTTTACTACTGCACTAATTTGGCGGTCCAATTTAAAATCACTGTCCACCTTAAAACCCAAGTTAGTAACAGTAGACTTCACATAAACTGCCAAAGGATCCAGATCAACAGGGGAGGAAACACCGCTGGGGCCAAACACCATCACCTCTGTTTTTTTTCCATTAAAATTTAAAAAGTTTAGGGCCATCCAGGCTTTGATATCTTCAAGACATGACAGCAGGGGTTTGAGGGAAAAGGCATCGCTTTTACTCAGGGGGACATATATCTGGCTGTCATCAGCATAGCAATGAAAAGCGACACCATGCTTTCTGAGGATAGACCCTAGGGGAAGCATATACAGGGAGAAAGGCAGGGGTCCTAAAATTGAACCCTGTAGGACCCCATATAAAAGCGGAGCGGAGGAGGATTCACAGGCACCAAGACCAACACACATAGTCCTGTCGGCTAAGTAGGACCTAAACCGGTCCAGGGCGCTACCACCAATGCCCACTAGCTGCTGCAGATGTTTTAACAAAATGTTGTGGTCTACAGTGTCAAAGGCAGCGGTCAAGTCGAGCAGGACAAGAACAACATAGTTGCCACTATCATTTGCCATTAAAATGCCATTAAAAACTTTTAAAAGGGCAGTTTCCGTGCTATGTGAAGTTTTAAAACCAGACTGAAAAACCTCCAGGATTTTAGAAACAAAAGGCACCACTGTCGCCTTTACTCCCCACATCTTTTCTAGATCCTCTTTCAGCCCTTGGTATTTTTCATGCTTCTCGTGTTCCTTCTTCCTGATGTGGCTGTCACTCGGGATTGCTACATCTATCACCACTGTCTTCTTCTAGTGTTTGACGATCAACACAATGTCCGGTTGGTTAGTCATCACCAGTTTGTCAGTCCGGATCTGGAAGTCCCACAGGATCTTAGCTCGGTCATTCTCCACCACATTAGGAGGTGTCTTCCATTGTGACCTTGGGACTTCAAGCCCATACTCAGTGCAGATGTTCCTCTACACTATGTCAGCCACTTGGTTACGGCGTTCCATGTATAGCAGGGTGTACGCCACAGTGCCTTTTATTTTGAGAGGCAATGACACGAGTTGAACCTTTGACCATGAAACTTTGCAGCCTGAGGATGCAGCCTACATGGAGTTCAAGAAACCCAAGGAGGATCCTTATGAGGTTTTATGGTGGTGGAAGGAGCATGCTAAAATGTGTCCAATGGGTATGGGTATGGTCACGTGCAAGTTTACAAAAATGGACCCATGCAGGACTCTGACAGGGGGTATTACATTTCACATCCGTAGTTGATTAGCAATAAATGGAGAAGGAACTGGCTATTATGGCCTACTATGGACAGTGGCTATCCATAGGGCTAAAACTACAGCTACCATCCAAGCCATGTTCTTTGTTTAACCCAGAACCAAACCCTGAAATAAAATTAAGGTATAATCTCACCCATGAATCACATTCTTTGCAGCTCACTGACTTGATGCAGGACTCTGAGCCGTACATGCCCTTTCGTGCTTTTAATCGTCTTGAATTCTAAACTAAAAACTCAACAGTCAGTATACTCTGCTCACTCTCTTGCTGCCATGCTCACTGGCACACTTCTGCTTCACCTCCAGCCCAGCATCCACCTGTAGGCTCTGAATCTGTTACCACTCGCTGCAGTGCTGAGCTCCGTGTTTCCATGTGAGGATGTCAGAGCCGAGCAGCTAAATGTCAGTGCTGTACATACTTTACATTTGCTGACTGACTTTGTAAAACTCTAAACTGCCCTGAATTAATCCCATAAACTACATTTTGATGCCTCTGGAACTATAAGGTTCTTAAAGTCATTTCATCACTGTTGCAAGTGCTGAATGGCATAAAACTGAACATCTCTGACACTGAACACTGGATTTAATGGACGTCTTTGGCGTTTCATCAGTGATTTACAATGAGTGGATCACTTTTCAAGGACTCTGTGACAGGACACCTCTTCGTCAAGTGTGAAGAAAAAAGTTAAGAAGGCCAGATGTAGGATAAATTCACTACACACCAGCGGGAACCCGAATATATTTTATGGCATAAAACTGCAGACGTTGCATTTTCGCTCCTATATACTGTAACCTTGGCATGGCTTCAACAAAGTGTCTCAAGGTACAGCAAAGTAGCTGCATGAGTTATGAATCAAAGCCCTCAGAGTGAGTTGTGTGGTTTAACAGCCCTCTGAAAATGACTTGTTTAATCTCAGACTTGTTTGACATTGGTAATGCATTACAGTAATCCTCCCGAGGTTTGTGGTCTCTCGTACTTGAAGGCTTGACAGGGAGGGAGGTGGGAGGGGGGTCGGCGTGCAGAAACACACCATCACCGCTGAAGAAGCGAGAACAACTCCATTACACAGGCACGATTTCAATTTTCTTCTCCTGTGTCTTTGTCCTGAAAGTCTGCAGCAAAGTTTGGGGGGCAATTTATTTGTGGCTTTTATGTTGTGTCCACGTTATCTGTAATATCCCTCTGTGATTCACTGCCAGAGTCAGGAGCTGTGCATCATCCCTATCTGCCAAATTATTTTACTCTCACCATCTGAGGTTCAAAGGCGAAGTGATAGTGTGCAAATGAGGCTTGTTCTTTGATCAGTGGTGCCAACACACTAATCAGATCAAATGGGAACGCTGACAGCTTCTCAACGGAAGCATCATTATCAAAAAGGCCTCTGTAGCACCATGCTAATCTTCTTTCATCTTGAATTTGTCGGCTACACAATCTGACCTTTCCCCTGAATGAGACATTGATATGCACGCTACTGTAGTAGCACCCACCTTTTAACACAGCTGCAGGTGTCACCGACAGCATACAAATATCCTCTTTCACGCCAGAGCCTCGCCTCATTTTGGATTTGACAAGGTGTGCAGGAGCAAGAGCAGCACTTTTACTCCGAGCTTACAGAACGCACACTTACTGATCATTAGTCACCTGTCAACTTCAGACTCCAAAGCTGCTGGCATCCGCTCTCTAATTCTTAGGGAACAATTAAGCTCAGCACCCAGCTGTCCAGTGTGGAAGTTACACTCGCACTCCAAGCTCTTATTCAGCAACAGCACTGAAACCTGGGAGCTGCAGTGCGACTGCAGTCCTTTACTGAGCTTTGATGCTCAGTTGCACTTTGAGACCATGTCAGAGAAGAAAGTGTTTTTCTTTCACAGCACTCATCATAATTATTATAATTAAAACAAACCACTTCGTTTGAAGTTCCATCCGACCGCGTTTAAAGGTAAAGTGTTTATAGCTGTTCTGAATGTCTACGCTCAAAGCTGGAGGGAAATAGCCTGCTGTCACAAAAAGCAGCAAGATGTAATAATTATGCAATTGGGGATAACAGCACACCTGCAGTCTCTCCTCCATTCACTCTCTTTGTTGCACTTAGTTCTTCACATGAAAATGGAGTGAAGTAGCTGTGTGAAGAATGAATAAGGAAGCTTGTGATTGAAGCTCAGATCCTGGATACTTTCTCTACTCCACACCTGGGCAGTTCCTAGGTGTGGAGTAGTGGATATGACTGTCATATTGTCTGTTTAGGAAATTCACAAAAATTGTCAGATGCATCTCACCTAATTTTAGGGTTGTAAGAGTTTGTGTATTCGTGCCAAACCATCACGATGGCGTGCTCATGGTAAGGTGCATGCAGCAGAAAACATGCAGCTGATGTGTGAGATATGGAATGGGTTGGGAGAAAGTTACTGCCCCCAAGCGAGGGAGTTCAAGTACCTCAGGGTCTTGTTCACGAGTGAGGGTAGAATGGTGTATGAGATGGATTGGCGGTTTGCTGCGGTGTCTGCAGTGATGCAGACGCTGTGCCTTAGAGATAGGGTGAGGAGCTTGGATATTCAGAGGGAACTCAGAGTAGAGCCGCTGCTCCTTCGTGTTGAAAGGGGTCAGTTATGGAGGTTCCTGTTTTTATGCACTTCTGTACTTTTGTAAGGTGACCCTGAGTGCCATGAAAGGCGCCCTTAAATAAAATGTATTATTATTATTATTTGTTCGGGCGTCTGATCAGGATCATCCTGGGCGCCTCAAGTTAGAGGTGTTCCAGGCACGTCCCACTGGTACGAGGCAATGGGGCAGACCCAGAACGCGCTGGAGGGATTACATATCTCATCTGGCCCGGGAATGCTTTAGGATCCCCCAGAGGAGCTGGAAAGCTTTGCTGGGGAGAGGGATGTGTGGAATACTTTGCTCAGCCTGCTGACCCCACAACCCAGCTTTGGATAAGCGGCTACGCTAGGGTCTCCTACCAGTAGGACGTGCCCAGGGCATCTTTAATGGGAGGCGCCCAGGAGGATCCTGATCAGATGCCCGAACCACCTCAACTGACACCGTTCAAAGCGAAGGAGCAGCGGCTCTACTCTGAGCTTCCTCCAGATGTCCGAGCTCCTTACCCTATCTCTAAGGCTGAGCCCAGCCACCCCACGTAGGAAACTCATTTTGGCTGCTTGTATCTGTGATCTCATATCACTATCCACAGCTCATGACCATAGGTGAGGGTTGGGATGTAGATAGACCAGTAAATAAAAAGTTTTGCCTTCTGGCTCAGCTCCCTCTTCACCACGATGGTCCGGTGTAGTGACCACTTTAACATTTTCACTGGCCTCCATGCTGCGTTCAACTGTTTACTAACATTGTTTTCTGGCGTGTTCAAGACGTCGAATGTGACACACGTTTTCCTACGTTTAAAAAACCCTGCATGTATGCTTACTTTATTCCAGCACTGTGGGGACAGAAGAGAAAAAGAGCCTTGACTAAAATGATCAACCACAAGGTCCTTAACATGTTGGGATGTGCTCAGCACCAAAACAGTGGGTTTTATATGATGAGATGAACCTCAGAAGGTGTGATGTCAAGTCAAGTTTGCATGTATAGCCCAGTATCACATGAAATGTCTCAAGTAGTCTTGAGGTAGCCATTTTGAATCAGCCCAAAGTCTCTAAAAACCAGAGGTGGAAGTAAGTCACACATGTGCAAGTTATAAGCAAGTCCCAAGTCACTGTGGTGAAAATCAAGCAAGTCAAATCGAGTCCTTGCTATAAGTCAAGCAAGTCAAGTCATTAGTCATGTCAAGCAAGTCACAAGACAAGTTGTACTTACAAAATCCAAACATTAGATAAAAAAGTCATTTCAAGTCATCTGCCTCAAGTCAGGGTCAAGTCTGAAGTCATTAATACCAAGTCAAAGTCAAGTCAAATCTTCCAACAGAGTAAGTCAAGCAGGTCAAGTCCTAAAATTTGTGATTCGAGTCAAGTCATTTGACTCGAGTCCCCCACCTCTGCTAGAAACATCAAAAAGGTGATGTGACATTACTTTGTTTGTTGGATAAAAGATTTATCTGCATTGTGCTTTTATTTGGCGTCGTAAAAAAAATACATGTTTTATTTATCACATAATGTATTACATAAGTCAGTGCAGGCTCCTGTTTATTTAATGTGTGCTTAGATTGGAAGAGACAGTGGCGCTCTGACGGTTGCAAAATACACCAACAGGTGAGACGTTAGAGGCATCTGTGGCGACTGGTATGTCTTCTTTATTCTGTTGCCTTCTTCTTTTTATAACACACCATGTGTTTTAAATTACATTTCCAGATGTACGAATAGCTCTTTCTGCATACTGCTACTTACTCTTAAATTCTACTTCAGATATCTGTGAGACTGTGGGAGGCAGAGCGAGAGACAGAGTGCAGAAACGCAGCGGCAGAGGTGAAAGGAAAGGACTGAGCAAAACTTATAACTATGTTGACATCTGATACACATGAACTTTGACCTGCAGCTAAGCTGAACTTCTGGTGGGCAATCAGCGAGCAGCAGCCTCAATTAGGGAGAGATGAGGGGTGACTGAGGAAATACCTCCTCCAAACAAGAAGCTTTAAAGCTCCAATCCGTCACTGCACAGCTGGTTTCCTCTGCCGCTCTATAAAGACAGAACGCACATACAAATTCTTGACTATTTCTGCACAGTTTTAAGGGGGCTGGGTGATTTTAATGCCTTTAAATGTGAGGGAAAATCTTTTAAAAATAAATGTGGAAAATGTTTTTAGAGATATCACCTCAGCTGTGTCACTGCGTAAAAAAAGAATTAGCCACACTGCATCAGAATGTGCTCTGCAACACTGCTCTTGCAGCTATTCTGGAGCGTGGCTTCAGCCCTCAGAGCGGCTCTGTATCAGGTGGTTGTGCTGAACAAGCTGCTGAAGTGCCGCTGATTGGATCTAAAGAGCAGGCCTTGATGACTGGCACTCAGGAAGCTCGGTGGTCCGCACAGACAGCCTGGAAGAGTCAATGCTGCAGGCAGAGAACTTGCTGAGTGAGGCAGCATGAGAAATCACGTCTGACTGCACACTCGAGTGATTCTGCATGAACCATTGCGTCAGCTGAGGTGAGCTGATTGCAAGTTGTCATCTTTGGGGGCCTCTACTAACTCAGAGTGAAGATGGTAAAAGTATCTGCTATTGCGTCAAAATTTATTTATTTATTTATTTGTTAATTTGTTGTCCTCAGCTGAGTGCAGAAGTGGGTTGTTAGTTGCACCTTGTCCCAGTTGGTTCCCACCTCTCACTCGACTGTAGCTGATGTAATGAGAATGTGCAAAAACGCCACAGGCTGTGGTGAACGGTGAGCTGGAGTATAAAAAATAATGATGTTTGCTTTTTATCCTTAGTTTTAATGTCATGATTTGTCCTTTTACATTTGTTTTAGCTTTTTATTTTTTAATCTTTTCATCTGCTGCACTTTTGTTAATTTACTTACTGTAGTTTATGTTTCCTATTAAACATTGTGAGTAGGAAAACGCTGCTGTGAAGCTCCATTAAAGCAGACAACACAGGACTAAAAACAAACATAAAAGAGCACATTAAAGCACTATTACAAACAGATAAAACTGAAATTGACAATAAAGAAACAACACAAAGGGGTGGTGATGGTGGCGGGGTGTTAAATCATGCAGAGCAGAGTGCACGGAGGACTTAGATGCTACATGTAGTGCTGATACATGATTTAAATGCTTCTCTTTTCCGACAGTCCTAGAAAGTTCTCGTTCATCTGAGGATACGACAGCATCAGGAAACAGGTCAACAACAGCCAACTGAATTGTTGGAGCATTTCCAGGAATGAAACAAAAGGACGACGCTGTGCAAAACATTCTGCCTCCTGTTTTTAGCGGTCAACAATACCAGAACACATGATGGCATTTTATGTTTCTTCAAACCACAGACAGGTTACGTTTGTGTATTATTATACAGTGGATATGTTGAAACTTTTTTTATGTTTCAACAATGTTGTTGTTAATGTGTGGTTAGATTTAGGAACCAAAACCACTTGGTGAAGTTTAGGAAAAGATCATGTTTTGGCTTAAAGTCCTCAGTTTTGGTGGCACAATCCCCGCTGGAAACGCAGTTAAGTCTCGGTAAACTCAGTAAAGTTGTTTTGTTGTTTGGTTGGTATCAAACAGTGGTCTGCAGCTTGGCAGGCGTCTCAACTGGGTGTCACGTCATCCACCATCCTCTCCACCTCCTGATGACAAAAGTCAGCTTGTATATTACAACCCATTCGGTATTTGATGTCATCAAATACCGCTCCTTGGTCTTTGATTTAGATGGCGATGAAAAACAGGCTTTCAGGCATCGGTTAATAACGCCACTGGACAACAACCTTATTTAATGACCTGCAAAATCCATATAGGTTGGGCGGAAGGGGTGGATAGCTCCAACCAGGGCAGTAGTCACCGTATACATTGAGGGGGACACGTGCCCCCCAGTGTTCAGATAAGCCCAAAATGTCCCCCCCAATATATAACTGAAACTGAAAATCAACAACAAAAAAAACTTTTTTTTTCATTGCTATTCTACGGCAGCCTTGTAGCCCAGGTTCTGCTGTTTAATTTGATGTGCAACATCACTATATTGTTCTTGATCAGTGCATTGTTTCACACTGTGTTTGCAAAGTCGTCCTCAAAGTCCCCAAGTTGGGGGACTTTCGGGTTTCCAACAATTTGGGCAACCCAATAATAAAATCATGTGTTTAACAGGGAATTATTTAACCCGGACCCCCGGGTAAAAACTGTTCCCACTTCAGGGCTAAAGCCCCGGATGTTTTCAACTCCTCAACGCCCCTGGTCCCCCCCAATGTTGACTCCATGGCTACAGCCTTGGCTCGAACAACTTTCCAGGTCTGGACTTTCACTTGGGAGGCTGGTGTCCACTTCCTTCATGAGCCAAAGATTTTTTTTAAATTTTTTTTTTTACACCTAACCTTGTGCATTTGTTGCACAATGGAATAAACATAAACATGCAGTGTTTTAACAATGTTGTAAGTTTATTTTGAAAAAAGACTGTATGCATCTAATGAGCAGAAACTGTAATTTCCTGTGAAAACGGAAGTGTATTTTGAAAAGACTTAATGTATTTAACAGGCGTAAATTGACACAGTGTCCCACAACGTCGACAAAAGACGCACCCAGGGTACCTAGCATGTAAAATGTAGAATTTAAAAGTAGGGTTGCTGCAGTAAACAAGGTGTACCGTGACATAAAAGTTGACAGTTATTATACCGTGTACATTTGTTTATCTACAATATTGAAAAAAAATGCAACTGGACTTTTATTTTAATTATTTTCTAAGGGGAGACGTTTTACACAGACTTCCATTAACAAAATGGTTTCCAGTTTCAAATATAGTAATAAAACATTTGTTCAACCAACAATGACCCTTCAGTTGTCATTCCTTGGTTATGGTAACGTGAAGATCTCACACTGTTGCAACCCTAATAAAAAACAACATGGACAAGCTGGGGGTGAGTTGTATATTACGTCACTTTAGAAACAGCCGTTAATGGGCCCGACAACAGGAATATTTGAATTGGGTAACAGTGCAGAGATCTCAAGGATATTTTTTCTCAAATACTTTGGATGTTATTTAGATTTAGATTATTTTAGCCTGATTTCTAATTTTTGCTGCAGTTTGATATGATGGCTGCAGATATCGTGATGCCCATGAGCCAAAGCCTCCGTGGGAGTGGAGAAGAAGCAGCCAGTCACATGTGCAAATCGGAGCAGAGGCAAATTCAGAACACACTGTCATTGCGTTTGAAATGTTAGTAAAACTGCTAATGGTTTATCAGGTAAATGGATGGAATGGTTTCTTACTGAGATGCACCTCGGGACTTGTAGATGACCTCTCTCGATTCAACCAAGAGAATTTCATGTCAATCCGAGCCTTGGAAGAGCTTCAATTGCAGGTCACCTCTGTTGTTTTGTGGCCTTTACTTCTGGATCTCCTGATGCCTGAAATAACTCCTCCTCTCATTCTCTTTTGATATATTATTGTCAGTTGTCAAATAACTGGCCACTAGACAATGTCTGTAATGGAGGACAAAGACATGCTAACCCCAAATCACCTCATCTGACCCCGATCCCATCCTGCCCGTCCTCTCTCATCCCCTCTGTTCCTGCTCACCCAAACATGTCCACATCAGATATCTCCATCGGACCCCACGTGTGGGTAAACATCTTACTAACAGGGACCGCCTCCAACTTTACATTGTCTCTTATCAAAAAACATTTTGGCTGGAGCCGAGGGCCCCAGTGGGAATCCCTAATTGCAAACAATAACTGTCTGGACTCTGGCGTTCCCTCTCAGCAGACAAAGACAAGCCTCCTATTATGCAGACTGGCACCCGAGGCCATGGGCGCTATCCAAACTGGTATCAAGCGCTGCTTCTATGCGTCATAAATAGGGAAGAAGTGTCGAGATGGATGGCTGGGTCATGACAGATTCTCCTGCTAGCTGCAATCACAAGAGTGCAAAGAGTAGAGGCCGAAAAAGAGAATAATTATGCTTGAAAGCTTGAGAGTAAAACTAAATTGGTATAGCAGGTGGTTCACTCAGCTGGAAAATTCTGACAAAGGACAATAAATCACTGCGTTAGGGTAAGCAGCCTTGTTGATGACACTTTTTATTTAATAGCAATGAGCAGAAATGAGCATTCACCCACTCGCATGCTTAAGAGGAGAACTAATAGTCTTTCTTTTTTTCAAATTAACAGCTCAGTAATTTTTGGTCTTTGTGTCGAATAAGAGAGCCAAACAAAACTTTTATTTTAGGGACACTGAGTCCTGAACTTCGGTCAAAGTGTTGTCACATCTGTATTCATCTAAAACCTTACATTTTTGGAAATCTACTCATTTTTGTTCTGACCAGGACAAAAATAATCCAGCACGGAAACAATTCAACTTAACACCTGTATATAATCTATTTAAATAAACTAGAAATTCCTCCCAGCTTCAGGATCAATAAATGAAACATCATTTATAGCCTTTTCGTCTTGAATCTGGAATTACACTCCTCTGTTGATGTATAATATTGCCAATCATATTTGACGTGGTGTTTTAGTCACAGTGACGGCGCCCACCTCTCAACTGTTAGTTGTTGTGTTTTTCCAGTCCCGGATGATTATTTTCTTTGCTGTGACGAGGGCTCTTTAAGCAGCTGCTGCTGCGGCTGAGGTTTCCCTCTGAACGACAGGTTTCTGTTTCTGAACTGAGCTGAAAGGTCAAACTGGAGTTTTGTTCCAATTAGGCTCTGTTATCTTTACCTCACCTCGGAAAGAGAGGTCTTACAGCATGAAACGGAGGCGAAAAGGTATGAAATACAATCTGGTTCAAGAGAGTCGGCAGTCAAAGAGCTCCAGAGATCATTTCAGTGTTTGTGAAGGTTTCAGCCAACGCCACTCAAACTTGGTCGCAGCTGTCAGAGCTCGTAGTGTGGTGAATACTGTGACTAAAAGTTTGGTGTAAAATGAAGAGTTGGATTCATTATTTTTCATTTGCCTGATGGTGACTGAATACAGAACACTAATGAGGGAAATTCTGGTTTTATTCAGATGATTATTTCCATAGGCCATCATTTCTATTTTTAATGAGAACACTGTACTCGCCAGGTAAATCGTTGAGATCATGGAAAACTAAAATGAAGTCGAGAAACAGGAACAGACAGAATACGAGACAGGTTGTAAACAAACCCCCATTTAAGACAAACTTAATTTGAAGAGAAAACAAAATTGAATAGTAAAATTATTTCTGAAACAGTAACAGAAAAATATTCATTACACATTACACATAGACCTACTCTTTAACTCTGACCTGCTGTACTTGCTGTAGAAATGTGCACACAGTCTTTCTGTGTAATGAGGCAGTTTAACAAGCTCAGTTTCCCAAATAATTGTGTGAATACTTATTCAGCATTCACACAGTTCGGATCCAAATCTTTATATTTCCTATTCTTATTTTACCGACTTCTTCAGTATGTTTTCGAATGCTAACTACTTTTGCAAACCTTCAGATACAGAAACCACATCATGTCCAAAAGTTCAACTTTTTAAGGACAAGTGTGCTTGCATTCAAGTATACTGGACTTCTACTTTTTATAATGGGGGTCAATGGACAGAATGTCCAAATCTACTTTGAGCTTCAACTACTTTTGCATATTTACAGCTAGAGACACCATTTAAACTTTAAAGAAGTAAACAAGACTTAGCTTTTCAACTTAGATTCAGCTTTTTGATATCGTTTACAGTTTTTGAATTATTGGAGTTTACATTTTATGCATTTTTTGTTTTTTCAGTTGTTCTCTGAGCTTTTAATGGGAGTGTAATGGACAAAGTTGACAAAACTGAATTTTATCTACAGAATTCATTTAAGCTTTAAACAGGTCACAAAGTAATTATACTTCTTCCATACATTAATTTCAACTCCCACTTTTGACAGTTAACTTCCAGCTTTTCTAGCAATGTATTTTAGCTCTTAGCTTCATTGGGTTATGCAGGTCAGCTTTCAATTCTGCCCGTTTTACAGTTTAGCATCAAGGTATTTTAGCAATGCAGTCAATGCATTTGAGCTTTGAGATTTTTTAGATGATATTTTCATATTTCTGTCAATTCAGCTTTGAGATTTATTTCAGCTGTCACCATTCAAACACATTTTTTGCAGGAAAAGCATTTTCTGACGTTCTGGGACGCCGTGTCAACTTCAGCCTGTTACATGAATTGTTTATTTTAGAATACACTTCAGTTTTCACAGGAAATGTACAGTTTGCATACAGCCTCTTAACAACAAATGCAACTGGTTGGGTTTAGGAAGAACTAGTCTCTATATACAGACTCTACATTCAGTGAATGTAGAGTCTGTAGGCAAACCCCGGAGATCTTGCCTCCGGAAGAAGAGCGGAAGAGCCCTGGTTTCTGGTGCTAGGCTGTTTGTAGTCCGCGTGATATTGACCAATCACGTTTGAGCCGACTGCAGTTGTTGCCAGGTTAAATGGTCCGTGCGGTGAACTAACGAGGCGGAACATAATTGGCATCACTGCAAACTCTGAATCCATCGCAAAGGTTCAGCATATTTACTTATATACAAACGGAAGTCAGAAACGGAAATTCGCCTCCTCCGCCCAAATCAAACCGGAATGCCAAAAAATCGGAGGTCTGCCCCCAGAGGCTGTATCGCTGTCTGCGTCAGATGCCAGACGCCGAATACAGCCGATGGGTTCCGAGAATGAGGAAGAAGGAACAGGGTTTGGCTTTACAATCTTACAGGAAGTTAAACTGACCTCCCGGGTGAAAGTCGATGGTTGTTGGACCCATCTACCACCCCTCCTGCCTGCCACACTAGGACTTCCGTCCCCTTAACTTACGTTGTTGTATTCTCCTCGATGCTGCGGGTGCTGTTAATCAATAACTGTGACCATCCATGTATCATGCCAATGTGATGGGACGGCTTTTTCGCTCTGTATGACACAGGAAGTCACTGACAAAGCAGTGGTTTCAACGACTTTGGAGTGAGACCGGGTTGGCGTTACTACAGCAAGGTGGAAAGTAGGTAGATGGGTGTGTAGTGCATCTGACTTTCATCTAGAGTTCATGTCTCATTAAAGGCCTGCAGTTAGCCTTTATATTTACTGTACCCATGATCTGTCCACCCACTCACCCTTACCCACTGTAGTTACCAGCACAGATATTGCAGACAGTGACAGTATCTCCAAAATAGAAGTATAAAAGTATCCCAATGCTTTGCAGAACTGTCCATTACCAACATATTGGGCATTCACTTCCTGTTTGACTTACAAATAAAAAGCTTTAGATAACTGTGTCAAGCTGTTTGTTTTTTTTACAACCAGTTTGACTGTCTGACTGTTCGTATTCCTTACCCTTTAAGACTTCGATGTCCCCATGTCCCCCCATCTCAGCGTCAGCTCTTACAGTACTTTGGTGGAGTTTATTTGTAGCGCCTGTCCTGACAAACATGTTTCCAAAGGCCTCCACCTTCACATTTCTAACTAATCAATAATCAGCCACAAAGCAGAACGGTGCGACACAATGAAACACGACGGAGCAAAGCAAAGGTGACGATCTGACCTGACCTGACATTTACCAGGATACATTAACAGGATATTTTGGTTGTGATAACGGTTGGTACAAGCGAAGTGTTCATCTGATTGTTAACACAGTTAATTGAAGCTTGCTCTGTGCACCTGCCATTATGATTGTAAAAGTCAGCCCTGTGTAACTCACTCAACTTCCCTGTAGCTTGTGACTGTACTGAGCTCGCCTTCTAAAACCCAATAAGTCCCCCAGTTGTCCTGGAGCTTTCAACCTCCAGCAGTGATAAAAATGGAATTAGTCTGCATGGCTCTTTAGGCGTCTCACATCGGCTCCAGCCATTGATTTCTGACAACTTCCCAAAAACCAGTGCATCATTTCCACCTCCCAACACAGAGCTGAGGCGGTTGGTGCAAATGCAAGGCAGTAATTGGCCTAAATGCTGCAGTTGAGGGATCGATGCTCGCAAACAAGATACAGATGAAACACACACAAAGATGAAAAGTAGACAAAATTTGAGAGAGATCATTTAAAAAGAGGAAAACACCACCTGCACCAGATGAACTGCAGAATATACATGAGAAGCAATCATTATAATCAGCAGTACACAATTGCAATAATTCAGTCACACACTCGCAGTGTCACATTATCTATTCACAACTCACAAACATGCATACACACAGATTCATCTGTATATAAATCAAAAGCCATTCACTGCTTCTTTTTTGGCTCTCTCTCTCGGAGCATCACCCCTTCCACAATAACTCTCACATTCAAACATCAGCCACAGCCCCACAACGTTCCTACCTCTGTAACTCAAACACATGCACACTGATATGTCAGTCAGCGCTGTAATAACCCCTCATTTTAAGGGCACTGATTTAAAGCCAAATTACGTTTAAAAAATGTACATCTTTTCTGTCTAAATCACAAAGTTGGGCTGCAACACAGAAAAACATCTGAGTGAGATTCAAATGTTTCATCATGCTATGAAAAAAAAACACTTTTCTTTTCACAGAAAACACAAATTGGCCTTGAATTACAAACAGCATCAACAAGAGAAAAATTTGATTATGTTTCTCTGAGCAGCCACAAATGTGCAGTTCAATGTCATCATTCTGAATTTTTTGGTATCAAACTTGAATTATCAATCAGCTGTTTCTCATTGCAGCCATACAAATTCCACATGGCTTATTTTGTTGTGAGGATATGAAGGAAGAACTCCCTGAGTCAGGGAGCTGTCAGTTTCAACTTTTAACCCGCTGACAGATGACTGACAAGAGCTCTCCTCTGCTGCAACATCAACATCAACTCTTCCCTGTATCTCATATGAATGTGCTACTTGGTAAGCTGTCCTCGACTTCTGATTCATCTTTTGAAACCAGAAAGACATGAACGCTGTTTGGAAAGACTGAAATCAGTTTCTGGATCAAAAAAGACCTGTTTAAGAATGATAAAAGTTTTCTTTTGCTGACATTTCCAACTGTAAATTGTCCAAAGAAACAATCAAAAGCAACTGACAAATGTGATTTTCTCCAAAGGCTGATCTCAGGAAGTTAGAATTTTTTTTCTATTTTCCAGCGTAATAACTAAAATGAGGACTTCCTGTTTCCTGACAGTTTAATGTGCTGATGGACCAAGAATAGCTGAGCCCATTTCAGACTGGCACAACTCATCTGTACTCCTGAGATGGTTGCCTGAACGCAATGCTACGACCCTTTCTTCCTGAATGGGACAGTTAATGATGCGTGACCAACGGTGTTGGCAGGGAAGGACAATAAGTGTCCACTAACCTTCCAGAAGCTAAATACACCAGAGAGGGTTCAGAATAGAAAAGGACCTCAGAGTCATGTGTGTGTGTGTGTGTGTGTGTGTGTCTTAGTGTGAAATACACCTTGTGATGGAAGTCTAGGACGTCCAGTTGGTGTGGTTAAACAAGTATGAAACCACATCTAGTGTTTTCTTTTCAGATTCAAGTGAAGCCAAGCGTCTTTACTATAAATTCTCTTCTGTGATGTTCATAGTACATAAAGAAAATATGCCCAACAGTCCAGGCTGTGAAGTATTCTTGTTTGACCATTTTAGTTCATAATTTGATTTGAATTGAATTAATTTATCTGACTAATCAAAATATATAGAAATATAACAAGTCCCACACTGCAACAAATACATGAAAATGCAGAGGATAACACAATAAAGTTAAAAGATAACTTGTTCCCCTTGTGGTCGTCTTTCCAGTATGACAACGATAGCAATACATAATAACTTTGTTATCTAAAATTTGGAACAGTTAGCTCAATAAATTTGAGGGCTTGTCAACTTGGGTACAAGTTGATATGTTTCAATCTGAGCAAAATTTGTCAGTGCTGATATTTTCCTGAAGTCACAGAGACTCAGAAACACCATGGATGAGAGGGGTGTGACATTTTGTTGACATGTAACGTGTGCGACCCAACCCTGAGGGATTTTAAAGGCAGCTGATAGCAGTTAGCAGCTAACTCAAAGAAGAACAGTGGATGTAAATGTCCACAGTTTGGGGAGACAATGAGGTCTGGGTGCTCCTTACCCTCTGAGCAGTGGACAAGATCAGCCACCATATAACGGGGATGATGAATGATTGTTATTGCCATGTTATGCCACTGTTTTTAAAGCGCTATTGATGACTACGTTTTATTGTTTGGTTCTGGGTAAAAATGCAAAGGCAGCATAAGGAAGGGACTTTGTTGCAGCCTTAAAGTGTGATCTTTGTGTAAAAAGGGCTAATGTCAATACAGCACAGAGACAGAGCACAAAAAAACATAGGCTACATGGTAACTTTATAAAATTGAGGCAGACCCAGAACACACTGGAGGGATTATATATCTCATCTGGTCTGGGAACGCCTTGGGGTCCCTCAGCAGGAGCTGAAAAGTGTTTCTGGGGAGTGGTACATCGAGAATACTGCCCCTGTGACCCGGCTACCGCTTGAAAATGGATGACTGGATGGATCATTCCCTCTTTCCCCTATTTTTATTGCTCAAAAATACATGACCTTAGAAAGGGCAACCAATGCAAGGCTAAAAAATGGCCCAAAGTAACAATCACTATTGACTGGTTTAACACAATCTCAGTTTTTTTGCAATTAAACATTCTAATTAACAGAAAACACCTTTCATTTTTGTATTTAGCTCAGACAAAAATTCCTTTTGTATTCCGTGAAAACTAAATACAAATGAGGATAAATTCACAGTAAAAATACCAACACAGAAACCATCACATTGTTCAGCACAAGGCCGATGTTTGAACACATTTCACAAGCTTCAAAAAGTGAAGCCAATAACAGAGCATTTTCAACACCTATCCTGGTGATGTATCAAATCCTTATTATGCACTCCAGCTGGATCTAATCATATGTAATTAATTGATCTCTCATTAACCTGCGTACTCCACTCAGCTGTCAAAATGTTACTTGTACCTGTTTGCTATACAATTACCTGTAATTGACACCCTGTGTTGGCTGTAACACACACCTGTGGAGGAAGACATGCTGCTTTCTATAAATAGTGGCCCCTCAAAGAGGTCAGTAAAGGTCACAGATTATATCCTTTAATAGGAAAGAAATAACGAGGCTCAGGCTCTTTCCTCTCCACCTTGCATCCAACCCTCCATCTCACCAAACAAATGAGCGAGCCACAGGGATAAATTCAGTCAGAGGTGAAAGAAACAGGCAACAACTTTCTGCTTTTCTCAGAGCCAGTGGCTAATTTCTTGTGTGAGTCAAACTCAAATTAGTGACAAACAGCATGAGGCATCAGACAACCCTTAGTGTTAATGTGGAATAAGAAGCGCTGTGATCATATGGGGCTAATTGTCTTCATAACTATTTCCCTGAAGGCACAAGGCGTGATTCTGGCAGCTTTCCACACACACACACACACATCCTGAAGTAGAAGTAACACACGACAGGCCACTCAATAGGAGTTCTGCTTCATCCAATTACTTAACATGAGTTTCTCTCGTGGAACATCCATCTCCCCTCCAATTATCGATGATTTACTGACGTCATCCTGATGTCGGCTTTGCCTGTAATGCAACAGGGGAAATCTGGAAATGGGCTGCACCTGGGGTTTGGTACTGAGAAGGTGTTAACACATGTGACCCACCAAACCTCCACATCCACACCTCCACCCCTAGCCCCAATAGACAATGACATGCTTCAGAGGTGAGGGTAAATTACGAAATGACTCAGACAGACATGACTGACATCTCTTTAAATGGAAATTATTCTGTCATTCGAGAGTTTAAAGTTGTGTCTTTTCTTTTTAAATAGGGTTCACGCCACCGTGCTGCTCAATCTCCAACAAACTGGCAGTACATTATGAGTCAGAGCTGTCAGCTTTCAGTGTGAACTCTCCATGCGTGCTCACCGTTGACACTTTGCTGAATTGAAAGCAGAAGAAATGCTTCTATTGAAAGAATTTTTATGAGTTACATCCGTAAAACTCCAAGATGTAGGAGGACTTATGACAAATTCAAGAGTCTACATCCATGCTACAGCTCTCTGAGGCTGTACTTAGGTACAGCGGTGCTTTGAGCTAAATGCTAATAACGTTCCACAAGCTGTGCGTCCTCACCATAGACTGTATAAAAGAAGTGGATGCAGCCACCATGAAGTCAGCTATTGGTCAGTGGACTCCTGTGTTGAAGCCTCAGTTCTGGCGTTTTGGCCATTGCCATCTTGTTTTTTAGAGCCAGAGGTGACCATATTTGGACAAGAGGGTGAACCCATGGAGAAGTGAGATCTGACTGAAAACCCAGGGGCACCGCCTCAGTGGCGACTTGACAATCACAAGGTAGCTACGCCCTAAAGTTAAACTTGCTTTATCCTCTATTTTACTCCAAATGGGACCATAATTCATAAAATGACAACCCAATTGCCAAAAATATGATTGCAAAACACCAGTGCAGTTACATTTCTTTATTTTGTAGTGGATATGTTGAAACCTAATGTTTGTGATGAAAGTGCGGTAGCTTCAGGCACAAAACCACAAAGTTATGTTTAGGAAAAGATCATGTTTTGGCTTAAAATCCTCGGTTTTAGTGGCACAATCCCTGCTGGAATCACAGTGAAGACTCTGTAAACAACAAGTGGTTTTGTTGTTTGTTGGTCTCCGAAAGCTTGGCAGATGTCTCAAGTAAGTGTCACATGATCCACTCTCCTGTCCACCTCCAGATGTCAAAAGTCAGCTCGTAAATTACGTCACTTTAGAGACACTGATATATGTATAAATATGTACATGCCAACATTTTCCTTTGGGGAATGGGATGCAACATTATTTTGTAGCAGATACGTGCAGTACGTTAAGTGCAATAGCTTTAAACACAAAAACCACTTGGTTATGATTAAGAAAATATCATGTTTTGGCTTAAAACAATATTTGGTGGCAGAAAAGCCGCTGGAAAACCAGACATGAGCCAGTGAAAAACACAGGTTCAGTGGCTCAAACACCACTGGGAATTGCTGCCATGTGTCTGTGAGAAAAAGCCATGGTGCAGCTCCACAAATGCCACTGGGAAATGCCATGTCATGCTTCCGAAAAACACCCAGGTTTGGTGCAACAAACACTGCTGGAACCACCACAAAGGCTTGCCGTTTTTGATTGTGCTCTCAAACAGTGGTCTGCAGATTGGCAGCTGTCTTGCCAAAGTGTTGAGCCATCCACCATCCCCTCCATCTCCAATAACATAATCAGCTATTATGCTACGCTACTTTAGAAATGTTTATATGATGTGTATGCACAAATATAATGTATCAATGACAGAATTTTCTTCTGGCGACTGGGCTGAAAATAAACATCAAGCAGTACTGAAGACTTGAAACTAGAGATTGAGACGATAAACTCATTAGGAACATTATTACTGCACAGACCCTTCAACAATGCCGTAATAGTCTGTGAGCATTATCATTACTCACTGTCTGGAATAGTCACATTTTCTTTTTGTGACGGACTGGCTCAAGTTAAATTTTCCATTTCCTGTATTAACATGAAACTCAAACCCACAGCAGGTGACGATATGTGTAACAGCAGAAGACTTTTTCAAGTGCAAAACCTTCAAACAATCACAGTACGAGAGCGTGATTCAGAGGAAACACAGTTATTTACATACTGACGGACTGCCTGGTTTTAACAAAGCGAAACATCAATCTCCTGAAGGCTCCTGGGGAAATTCAAGCTGGTGACGGCAGCAGTTAAACACAGGTTTGGGTTGCTTGGCAACATGTTTTGACTAAGTGTAAATGACTCTGCTTTTGTTTGGCCCCCATCATCACACCAGCAGAGAGATGCTCAGACCAGCCTGGTGATGAGAGTCACACAGCGAACAGGAAAAAACAGGATTTGTATCTGCAGAGGGGCTGTTACTGTACACTGAATGTGGAGCCATTATTTTACTTTTGACTGCATGATTGTTGAACAGTGGTTGCCATTGGTATTTATCATTTTCTGTCCTGTTTTGGTGCCACAGGCAATTGGACTGTAGAACATAAACACAGCTCTACAGCTCTCATGTTTGCAGTGGCTCTCAACCAACCTCTCATCTGTTATTTACAACTTCTGATGAATGACAATATCGCAAATGTCTTTTTTTCAACCGATTGCTTTTCAGAAAGAGTTCAATAGCTGCAGCAGTTCAGCAAACACAGGGTAATGACTGGTGTACATGTTTACTTGCCATTCATGTTGAAAAGTGTGGAGGGAAAACAGTTGTCCGTCTCTTTGTTAAGTTTCATTGACATTTAAAAGGCATTCAAGGTCAGTTTGACATTTGCTGCACCACATATTACATTTTTCCTTTAAGTATAAAACTGTAAAGTTAATTGATTTCTTGAAAACTAATTACAAACATACAATGACATTTGGTGTATAAAGTAGCATAGAGTGCTAAAATCTCACTGCACGTCACGCCTGTGTGACAATATATCTGTACAAGAAGTGTTTCATTCATAACACTTTGACAAACATGATATAAGGGGTTCTTCTGTTTATATTGCAAGCTTAATAGGTTTTTACTGCTGTACTTTGTAAAATCTGAGCATGTTGTCATTTCAACAAAAACATCACAGTTATTGTGTTTCCCTAAAAGGGGTCACTGCTATGATCCCAAGGTCGTATGCTCCACAGCTCTTTAAAGCACTTAATGGGAACCTGAAAAAGATGCTCACCAGCGTTTTGTTTGCTTATTATGACAGAGGTTACTTTAGGCGACCAAGATCATGACTCTGACAGTGATCAAATTGTACTGGCACAGGTCTTTGTCTAAATAAAGTAGCTTTTTCTGTGGGAAAACATAACTAACCAATTAAAAGGGGCATTAAAACATTACAGGATATTAGACTGCGGAACATAGGACCGTGGGAAAATAGGACCTTAGAAACTTAGGACCCTGGGACCATAAGACCGTAGACACACAGGACCCTGGGGATATAGGGCCCTGAGAGAGGACACTTTAAACCTAGGACAATGGAAACATAGAGCTCTGGAAACATAGGACCCTAGAAACATGGGACCCTGGCAACATAGGACTCTGACTACATAGGACCCTGGGATAGAACCTCTCAAACATAAAATCCTGGGCACATCAAACTTTGGGAACATAGGACCTTGGGAACATAGAATCCTGGGTACATAGGACCCTAGGAACATAAGACCTTGGACACATATGACCTTGAGAATATAGAACCTTGGGTACATAGGACCCTGGGAACATAGGACCCTGGATACATAAGACCCTGTGAACATAGCTGGGAACATAGGACCCTGGATACATAAGACCCTGTGAACATAGGACCCTGGGATAGAACCCTGGAAACATAGGACCCTGGGTACATAGGACCCTGGATACTTAAGACACTGAGAACATAGGGCCGTGGGATAGAACCCTGGAAACATAGGACTCTAGGAACATAAGACCTTGGACACATATGCCCTCTAGAATACAGAACTTTGGGTACATAGGACCTTGGGAACATAGAACCCTGGATACATAAGACCTTGGGAACATAGGACCCTGGGATAGAACCCTGGAAACATAGGACCCTGGCTACATAGGACCTTGGACACATATGCTCTCTAGAATACAGAACCTTGGGTACATAGGACCTTGGGAACATAGAACCCTGGATACATAAGACCCTGAGAACATAGGACCCTAGGATAGAACCCTGGAAACATAGGACCCTGGCTACATAGGACCTTGGACACATATGGTCTTGAGAATACAGAACCTTGGGTACATAGGACCCTGGGAACATAGGACCCTGGATACATAAGACCCTGTGAACATAGGACCCTGGGATAGAACCCTGGAAACATAGGACCCTGGCTACATAGGACCCTGGATACTTAAGACCCTGAGAACATAGGGCCATGGGATAGAACCCTGGAAACATAGGACTCTAGGAACATAAGACCTTGGACACATATGCCCTTGAGAATACAGAACCTTGGGTACATAGGACCTTGGGAACATAGAACCCTGGATACATAAGACCTTGGGAACATAGGACCCTGGGAAGATAGGACCCTGGAAACATAGGACCCTGGCTACATACAACCTTGGGAACATAAGACTCTGAGTAAATAGGACCTTGGGAACATAGGACTCTTGGAGTGTAAGACCCCAGATAGGGTACATAGGACCCTAGGAACATAAGACTTTGGACACATACGACCTTGAGAATATAGAATCCTGGGTACATAGGACCCTGAATACATAAGACCATGGGAACATAGGACCCTGGGATAGAACCCTGGAAGCATAGGACCCTGAAAACATAGGACCTTGGGAACATAAGACTCTGGGTAAACAGGACCTTGGGTACATAGGACCCTGGGAACATTGGACCCTGGATACATAAGACCCTGGGAACATAGGACCCTAGGATAGAACCCTGGAAACAAAGGACCCTGAAAACATAGGACTCTTGGAGCTTAAGACCCCAGATACATATGACCCTGGGTACATAAGACCCTGGAAACATAAGACCTTGGGTACATGGGACCTTGGGTACATAGGACCCTTGACACATAGGACCCAAGAAACAAAAGGCACTGGGATAAAACCCTGGAAACATAAGACCCCAGAAACATAGCGCCTTGGGAACATAGAATCCCGGGAATACAGTACCCTGAGAACATAGATACGCTCCTGCATAAAACATCTACAGATACCATCCACAGACATGCTGTCAAAACTTGTAAAAAACTTGTCAAAACAAAATCAGTGAATGTCTCAACAATATCTCCCCCACGTATATCATCACTGTCTCACTCAACTTAAAACATTACTTTAAACTGTATGGTAGGCGGAGATGAGCTGAAACACTGTCATTAATCTGAAAGATCCTGGATTTCCGCTGCTGCACAGTGACCTGATTTTTCTCATTGCAGACTACAATAAAGCAATAAACTAAAATAATTGCATGAAATAGTTTTAATACTGTCATCAGAGAAGAACGAATTTGAGTGATATGGAGGGATTAGTAACTTTTAAAGTTGTGTTTAATGTTTTTGGACTATTTTTTTTTTTAATGCAGCAGCATTCAGAGTAAACTATGAAATTAAACACACAGCAGTGTACGACTGAAGCCAGTGCATTTTAAGTTGATCTCTCCTTCCTGTTGGATGAGGGTATATTTTGGGACTTTGGGAGGTTGCTATGCCCTGGAGTCTCCCGCCTGGGGATGGATGTCCGCTAAAGCTCTTAAGATCCTGGGTGAGTGCAATATTGCGTGCGTATATAGCTAAAGGGATTCCCACACTGGATTCACTGAGCTCAGAAAAGTAAGTACGTGTACATCAAAGAGTCAGAGACACTGAGAAGGTTAAAAAGGGAACAGGAGGCAGAAAAGTCCAGCAGACATAAAAGGTACACAAGAACAAATAGAGAGACGATGGAGAGGAGGTGGAACGGCGTCTGCCGACTTTGTCCAAATCTCACCTTGGTATGACTGACCCACATTAATCCATCATTCGGTGTCATGACATTTGCTGAGCTCAGACAGGCTTTCAAACTTCTCTTCAGTCATAAAGTATTAGGGTCAAACTCATGTGAAAACGCTCCTTTCTCTACATCATTCAGGCTTCCTGCCAAAAGTGGCCATCAATTTCCTTTGGACCTGCTATGTCAACTTGAACATCAATTGTATTTTTCTAGTGGAGGGGAACCGTAAGAATTACACGTCTATTTTTCAGCTCTTGACCTGTTTCACGTTCATTCACACCCACACACTAACCTCCAGTCTGCTGTTGGTTATTGAGCCATCGCAGTAAGTGAGATGTGGTACCTTTCTCAAGGAAACATGCAGGCAAGACTGCAGCCTGGACTACCAACACCTCTAAATAAAGAGTGACCTTTAGGTGTTGGTAGGTGTTTTTTGGGGGGAATTGTCCAAAATTCCGCCCTGACTGATGTCTTTATACCGGAGTCACCAACCTGTTTCAGGCCGAGAGCTACCTGAAGGGTAGAGAGTAATACGAAGGGCTATTTTTTATATAACTGTCACAAATAATGTAAATTTGCTTGATTTACCTTTAAATAATAAATAGGGCTACATATATTTGACCGTCTTTGTTCCCTGGTTACTGTTAATGATTTCTCAGTCATTATATATAATGTTTTACCAAGTGATCAGTGAGTTTAATGTCAAAGTTCCTAAACTCTTTCAACAGAAAACATCTGTAAACACCTGCTTGGTTTGACAGATGTCCCTTATTAAGAAACAGAGTTATTTCAAGGTACAAAAATAGGACTTTAACTTCGGAATATCTCTAAACTGATACAGTAAAAAATGCTTGATTTGGTTTCTATACAATGTCGGAGATGTCCTCAACTCCAACATATCATTCATTGTCAGGAATTACATATTCAGTTGTTTTCTAGCAAACCCAAAATAAAAGTATAACTACATTTTCCTCACACTTTAGTGGTATTTACTTGTGTTTTATACTTCTTGTAAAAGTAATCCAATTAATCTTTTATAAATATATGCATACACATAAAGATATTTTGAAAACTGAATGTAGTCAATTCTTTGTCCTTCTGCTGACTTCGCCAAGTCCTTCATTAGCTCTCCCCATCAGCTCCACGGGTGTATTAAATGCCCTTTAGCCAGTTGCAAAACAAAAAAGTTTTCTCCTTAAGTATGACACTTAAGACTTTGCTGAGGGACTTACTTGTAACTTGGGTGTTGCACTGAATCCCTTAGAAGCTTTCCTTAGTTCAGAAAAATGTTAAGGCATTTACTTCATTGAAAGAGATTTTACAGTGGTAAATACCACAGTTTCCATGATACCATTTGTTTCCTTGCGTTCAAAGCTTGTGATAAATTAAGTATTTTGTGCAATGGTTTAACTAACTTTAAGGGATATCTTAAGTATGAGACTAAGATAAGGAGAACACTTTAAATATTTCAGTGATAACCTGAAGGAGACGACATGTTTTGTGCCAATGATTTTATTTTAAGAGAGCCTTAACCTGGACTTGAAGGAAAATCTTAACTTAAGGTGTTTTGTGCTGATACAAACAACTTTGGTGGTGGGACCCTGATCGTTCCTATGAAAGTTGCACAGTGGCGCATGGTGCCAAAAAGGCTCTTTTTCCACAGTATGAAATTACCTGGGTGATCGATACTGCTTCTGCACCACTGGGGTCATAAAGCAGGCCCACTGCAGACCTACGTCCACTAAGCATGGCTGAGTGGGGCCAGCCGAGCGGCTAGCTTCTGGTTAAGCGCTCCACTAACTTAAGTGTCTTGAAACTGAAAGTCCTGATAGTGAAACCAGTCTGGGGCTGTGACGCTCAGAAAATGTATCTGCTGTGTTACAACCGTCTTTTTCCTAATGTAAGTCAATGTGAGAAAGTATTTTTGGGCCCAACTGCATCCCATGATGGACCCCGTAAATTGTAGTACCGCAGTTTGGCCACTATGAAAATTAGCTTCAGAGCCCGGCGCATTTCCTGGGGGCCTAATCAGCTCAATCTGGACTGTTAGAATGCATTTGTTTTAAATGTCAGTATGGGTGCACTACAGTTACAGTGTTGGCTGATTTGACCACCTAGATGCGAGTGACGGCTGCAGTTATTTTTAGAATGTGTCCTGCAGGCAACCAGGCGCCCGGGGCACCAGGTATGCTACCCCTGCTCTAAGCTGAACTAATCACCTGATCAGGTCCAAACACAGACATGAGAGTGATATCGATCCTCCCATCTAACTCTCAACATAGCAAATAAGCATATTTGCCACAATCTGGAGCTATTAATTTAAAACCCTTTAAAACTTTTGTGTCAAAATATTAAGAGCTAATATCCTTGTCATATGAAACCTAAATGACTGTACAGTTTGGTGTTTGTAAGGTTTACAGACCTGTGGAAATTGCAGAACTTTGGGGCGCTGCATGCAGGACGCGTCAGAGACATAACACATCTACTCGCAGCATGCAGCAGCTGAGCTTTGCCACAGTAATCAATGTGTGCTGCTACACCACCTACAGAGACCACACATCCCTGCTGCTGAGCCACACGGCCAGCGAATGAACTTTTTATGTCCCTGATAAAGAAACTGCAGGGGGCGGACTCGATGAAAGAAAAATCTATGCTCTATAATGCAACAGAGTTACCTTTGTAGGCTTATCATCATCCGTCTTTGTTGGATCTGTGTCAGACAGGTTTTTAAGGTTACAGTTTGTGACACCTGAGTCCGTGTGCCACTGTCCACACCTCCTGAAAATGACTGATGATCCAACAGAGGAAACAGTTAACATTTGGTGATTTATGAGTAAAAAATACTTCCAGATTGTCTGGTCTATGTAATTTGCACTAAAGTTGTGAAAGGGGAAATCTGTTAGATGTCTAGGTTTCATGGGGGAATGTTTTCAACATAAGTTTTTTTTTCCCCAAGTTTCTTACACAATGGATTGCAGTGATAGTAAGAGACGTTCTTAAATATCTTTAGCGGTATGTGTAGGTTTAATTTTCCAAAGGAATTCAATCACTTTCCTTTTGGTTGGGAACTGTCAGTCAGCACTATTCTTCAGCGAATATCTCAAACTCCCAGCATTTTACTAGGGGTGAAAACATAAGTTGTTCCTTTTTTTTATGATTTGGGTGAATTGACCCTTTCTCAGGGTCTTGTTCATAAGTGAGGGTAGATTGAAGCATGAGATGGATCAGCGGTTTGGCACGGCGTCTGCAGTGATGTGGGCTTTGTGCGACACAATTGTGGTGAAGAGAGAGCTGAGCCAGAAGGCAAAGCTTTCGATTTACGGGTTCATCTACGTCTCAACCCTCACCTATGGTCATGAGCTCTGGGTAGTGACTGAAAGAATGAGGTCGTGGATATAAGTGGCCAAAATGAGTTCTTTCGAAGGGTGTCTGGGCTCAGCCTTAGAGATAGAGTAAGGAGCTCAGAGTAGAGCTGCTGCCTCCTGGGCACCTCACATTAGAGGTGTTCTGGGCACATCCAACTGGTAGGAGGCCCTGAGGTAGACCTCTAACGAGCTGGAGGGATTATATATCTCATCTGGCTTGGGAACGCCTCAGGGTCCCCCAGAAGGAGCTGGAAAGGGTTGCTGGGGAGAGGGACGTCTGGAATACTCTGCTCGGCCTGCTGCCCCTGCGACCCGGCTTCGGGTAATCTATCCTTTAGAAACTGATAAAACAACAACCAACCAGAGGTGGTTTGATTATCAGAGTGCTGCCTGCTGCACAGCTGCACGACTCTGTGGCAAAACTCTATGTGAAGAGAAGAAGTCTATCACAGCTCAGATATGGATGAAGATCCTTACAAATGTGGTGTATGTGTGTGTGTGGAAGCTGCTGATCTATGCAGGAAACTGACTCATGCCTTTGCGTGTGTGTGCATGAGCTTAACGTGGGCGTGTGCACGTTTATGCATGTGAATGTTAATTTGTCCCATTAACACTGTAAATGTGACACTTGAACAAAGACAGCAGGCGCAGAGGGGCTGCTGGAGTGAATCAGACACAAACAAAGTCAGTGTTTGAATCAAATTAACTGTGACTATAAATCAGAATTCTGCTTTGTGGTGGTGAAGAGATGAGGAGGAAGGTTGTTTGCTCCAAAACAGCAGCTAACAGCACTGGTCGCCCACTTAGTACTTATAGTGTTGTTTGTTTTATTTGTCTCCTAACTAACTTAGCCTCATCCATGGACCTATCATCCACCCCTCCCACCCGCCCTATAGGGACCTAAATTACGTCAATACCTGCAGCGTTTCAACCTGAGGCTGTCCAGCGGCGTATCAAACTGCTGTGACAGTTGCCATCTGGCTGACTGGCAGTAGATCACAACATCACGAAAGGTTGCTTCCAGCCGCGTTACAAACTGACGCGAAGTCACAGACGTTTTTGTGTTATTTTATTTAATCACAAAAGTTACTTTGTTTTTGCTTTGTTTTGTTCAAACTTTGTTTCTCCCTCTGCAGTTGATTGGATGTGTCCTCTCTGTTGCTTGGTAACTTGTCTTTGGTGAAAGGGCAGCCGGTGAAGAAGATGCAGTGTGCTGCGAAAATACATCCATGTAGCTCATCTAATATGAGTCAAAGAGGTTCAGCTCCACATGTTTGAACAGGAGACACTGTCTGCTAAGACAGCGTGAGGAAGAAAGTGTTTAATTATTATGTATTTTTGTTTCATTGCTACTGTTTGATACTATTAAAGATAGGCTTGAGAATGCTGAAGCATTTCCTGCTTTGAAACCTGATCAGAGATCTTAAAAATATCTGGACATGATATCACAAAGCCAACATTTGGCCAGTTGTTAAGAGGAAGATCAAAAACACACAGCAGTGAAATGGGCCAGCCAAATGTGATGCACCAGCTGCTTTTGATGCTGTTTCTTTCCTTTTTTCTCAGCACAAACAAGTCGGACATGGAGAAAACAGTTGATAGCTGCTTCGACATTAAGTTATCTCTGCAGAATAAATTGATAACTGTGTGTCAGAAGCCTTTAACACAGAGATCGCGCTATAGGGCCGCTACTGAGTCCTTTCTTTATGCTGCCTTTGTATTTTTACACAGAACCAAATGATGGCGGCATCGTTTCACTCCAGTGTGTGATTATAGACTACATGTCAACTACCAGAATCAAAAGAGGCGTGACGGGCATTTCATATAACACAACAGCGTTGGCCTCTAGTATGATATAAAACGTATGAGTTGGCAGCACTTTATAAACAACACCAATGGCAAAACATGGCAATAACAATCATTTACCATCCCTGTTATATGGTATATATATATGATCTTGTCCTCCGCTCGGAGGGTAAGGAGCTCCTGAATCTCATTGTTTTTTCCCAATTTTTTTGACATTTGCAGCTGTTGTTCTTCTTCTTTGAGTTAGCTACTAACTGCTAACAGCTACTTTTAAAATCTCCTGCAGTGGGTCACCCACAAAACACATTGTCAAATTGTAACACTCATCCTGCTTATGATCCAATCCTGCTGACTGTCCCTTTTACACCAGTGAATGAGATCAACAACCACTGACTTTTACCCAGGAGGCTGGTGTTTGCTTCCTGTAAGATTGTAAGGCCAAACCCTGTCCTTCTGTCCTAAACCCAACCATTTTGTTGCCCAGATGTAACCACTTGTGTTTGTTGTTGAAGGAAAAAACATTGTACCAATGTAGTGAGTTTATTTTGAAAGAGACTGTATGCAAACAGTGCATTTTCTGTAAAAAAGGAAGTGTATTTTGAAAACAGACAATGCATGTAACAGGCAGAAGTTGACACGGCATCCAAGAACGTCAACAACTAACACATCCAGGGTACCTTGGACGTCATATCTCGACCTGGAAAGTCCATGACCAAATGTGGACATGTGACGAGGTCGCAGTGAGAATGTGTTGGGATGAGGTTAAAAGTCAATACCACACAGTATTGTGATATTTTTGCAGGGCCAAGTACAGTAAGTACAAGTTAAACTTTTGGTAGCCTACTAAAATAATAAAATAAATTCATATATTCAGTCCACTTGATACAGTTTGCTGCAATAAAAATGACTGAAGTGAGAACTTTATCTTTTTAGATAACATCTTGACAAAGCGTATCGCAGCATTGTATAATGACTAAAGCATTGTGACATTACCTTATCAAGGGGTCTCTGGTGACTCCCCCCTTCAGGAGAAGGCAAAGAGAGTCTGTTTTATACTGTAAAGACACTTCAGAGCTCCACAGTGTCATATTTTGTCCTTTCCATCTTAACACAATTCTACCAATCCACAAAAAAGAGCCAGTAAGCTTTAGAGCATGTTCAGAATAAGACCTGCTTACATGTGCATCCCTTGGTAGAGACATGACAAAAATCCAGAGGCCACCTGCACTTTACAGCGTGCATCTTTACCTGCTCTGAGCAGGACCGACGTGACAGCAGAGCTGCTCTGCGCAGCCTGATCCCTCCTGACACACCCCGAATGCAGCTCCCCTCCCACTCAGCCACAGTTGAGCTGACAGCGAGTCACCAAAATACCAAACACACGCAGGCGAGAAACCAACCTGGAGTATGTACGCCAGACGAAAATGCCACTTTGCTGGCTGAAATCCTCGTCGTGAGGAAAACACCGAGCAGAATGTGAAACTGGCGAGATGGAAGCAGAAACAACCGTCCTCATTTAGAGCTGGCATGTTTGATTATTAATGAGCCAAGATCAGGGAAGACAGTTTTTCATCTGCGTCTGTGCAGAGACACTGTGACACAAACATAGTGTGTGAGATCTTTTACTTTTATATATAAAAATGGAGATCAATGTTTGTCACTCGTTAATGTGTGTGTGTGTGTGTGTGTGTGTGTGTGTGTGTGTGTGTGTGTGTGTGTGTGCTGAGGCTGGTTATTCCATTTTTGTCTCATTCATTACTTTCATGGTTATTTGGCCAAGTCTGCTTCAGTCCCTCTATTGGACTTTCTAATGAGCTCCTCTGATCACCCAGTTCATGAATAACATACATAAAATGATCAGATGAACAGTTACATTTGCATAAACTGAATTTATTTTCACATGAATGTAACTAAACGGTGTGACAACATTTTGCACCGCACTTCATATGATGCAGTGCCATGCGCTACCCAAACTGAACGCTGATATTGGCCAGTACTGTAAATTCTGGATTATATTCAATACATTATTTACTGTTAATGTGGAAACTTTAAATTATCCGCACTCATACATTACAGTGTGGTTTAGGGATTCTTAAAGGCAAGACAACTCAAACTTTATTGAGGTTAAAAAAAGTTTGTGACATTGTTTACAAGCCAAATACAACATAAATAAATTATGTGCATAAACAATATAATAAAATTTATAAAGTTATTTCAGCCTGGTCTCACAGAAATACATGAAATCACAATGACCACCTGTAACGATGCATCACAGGGTGGTGGCATGTAATGTGTCAAAACTACATGCTGGCATCACAGAAACTACACTAATGGAAAGTCAAATAGGATCCTTTGTTGTGGTGGATGCACAAATACCCTGGACAGTGTCACACAATAGGTAGTATATAAGCAAGAAAGTCAATATAGGGAAGCAACCTCATTCCCGGATAATACTGACACGCTGACGTGCCCCTCAACATCTGTGAGCAACACACAGGGTACAAGGACTGTACCCGAGTCGAATCAGATTCAGCCGTTAAATACAAATATTTATCAATTCCTTTTATTTTGCATATACAGTTTTAAAGTTTGAACAGGACGTTCAGTGTGACAGTGGCATTAATGTAATATAGCTAACAAGCTAACTGTGCTAACGACAGATCAGAAATGTGCAACAACATTTTTTGCTGACACTAGATATCAAACAAAAGCCAGAGACTGTGACCTATCAAATATCTGTGAGCTGTAAATTCACCACTTCCAAGCAGACGAGAGAAGATGATGTTATCTCAGAGCCTTACGGTGCAAAGTTACTCCTCCTCTGTGCCACTGCTTCATGTCTGCAGCTGTCTGTACCAAAAAGTGAAAGTCAAGAGCGCTCACTCTGCAGCAAAATCTAAGGAGCAAAACTTCCCCAAGTGCAGTGCACACACACTGACTATACCTTGCTCATCTTAAGACAATCTCAGTCAACTGAGGAGTCTCCGACTGATGACTTGAATCTCAGACTTTCAAGGGGCAGCCCTACAGGGCGCCTGATAGTGTATTGATGTGACATGAGGTCAATGTTGCAAAATGGTCACAGTCAGGTTCACAAAAAAACGATCATGTTTTGGTCACTGTGCTACAACCTTCAGTAAATTGTGTAAAAACCCATCCACCTCCCTCCTTCCCCTCCTGCACTGACTTTCTCACCCTTTATACAACATCAGCTGCTCTGAGCACAAAGTATTGTCTTGGATTGGTGTTAAAGTTGAAATCCCTCTGCATCTCATAAAGACGTTAAAAGGTGCCTTTGACGTTGGTATCACAAGCCGAGGGGCACAGCAGCAGTATCTGATGCCCTGGGAATAAGAACAGGCTGAGGGAGGTCAAACAAAATCAGGACTTTCAGTCAGAAGCCCGCTGTTTGTGTCCCATGTGAGAAACCAAAAGCCAACATTGAAATATTTTCACTTTTCATAATGACTTACTTTATGTAACTATGTCAGGTTACATGACTTGGTTGCATCATGTGGCAAAGTTACATGACTTTACGCCATACTTTCCTCCCTCAGTAATTATTTTAAGCGAAACAATGATCTTTTGCTACACCTAACCCAGTACCTTTCTCCCTAAGCCTAATCAAACTGTGAGGATTTTATGACCCTAACGACGTTAAACACATGGTTACAACTGCGACAGTTTGAAACTGACTTTTCATTTGCATTGTTTCGATTGTGTGCCACCACCATGTTATGCGGTTTGAAGAGGTTTTGATTATTTCACGTAGCTCTGTGAGATCAGGCTGGTCATTTGTAAATATACTGAGGCCGTGATGTGAGAACCTTCAGCTGTCATGGCTTAAATCCTGATCTCACATTTGCATTTTATCTGTTCCCAAAAAAAAGGGCATGAATGCAACACTATATAATCCCGATGACTGTAAACTCATGCGATGATACCAGAAGGTGTTTTGAAGCAGAAAACGTCACACCCATCTGCTCCGTGTAAACTCAGACAATAAGAGCTATTAATCACTTTAAGGACGTGTCTTGCAAACTAATGTCTGTGCTTCAGCAGCTCACATTTGTTATTTTGTGAGAGCACTGATCAGAGCACATCATGAGACTGCAGGACCTGCAGGACCTCAGCGTCTTGCTGAAGGGCACTTCAGGAAATTCTTGTAAGATGGTCCTCCAGTTGAAGGACAGCCAGCCTGCTTAAGATGCCGCCAATGTTTAATAGATCGGGAAAAACTGCTCTTAATTTGAGGTCAATAACTGAGCTGCTCTTTCCATGACAGAAGAGACGAAATTTGCCTTTCAGATTTGTCACTTTAAAAAAGTGACACGCACTGTTGCAAAGTGCTTTCAGGCAAAGGGCATGAAAATATAACTCTGAGACAAATTACTGTGCATCCTTTTGAGACCTTTGCTGTAAATAAGGAGAGTTTAATACAGTGTTTTGGAAAATTACCAAATCACAAAGTTTGTGTTTCTATTCACGCACAGTGCTGATTGGTTCTCACCCACATCCTGCTTCACATGCACACACACACTCACACCAAGGTCAAAGACGCTGTGCAGACTCAGAACTAAACATCTGAACAAAAGTCAAATCTGCTGCACATTTCAATAATTGCCAAAAGTCTGCTCACAAACACAAGGCTGTTTCCCACTTCCACAGGTAACCATGAATGTTGATGTGCCCTGTTTAACCTTGTGAGGATATAATCCATCACACACCAGTGCACAGTGTAGTGTTAGTGATGAGGCTCTGGTGATTGATGCCACAGAGTTCTCATCTGTCATGGTGAATGTAGGTTTTCTTGTGGGCTCTGTAAATCTGTTTTTCCATGCTGTAATCAACATGAAACCTGTTCAGGTAAAAATCAATATAAATCTTTGTTGATTGTGTGCATAAACACACACAATAGTGATCCTCCATCACTTTAATTTTGCCTTTAATATCTCATAATATCCCAAAGCTCAGACTCTGCCCACAAACAGCAACATTTTTTATTGCTTCTGAGGAAGAGGAAGCAAAAGTCAAAGTATAAGTCTTCTACAATCCTTCAAAGAGATTACATGAAAGATAGCAAGTGTGCCAGAGTGTAACTGAAGAATAAAATGAGGGCTAAAGAGAGACCTCTGATTTAGTGAAAAGCACAAACACTGTATTCAGTCTACAGAGCAGGATGGAAAACAGACCGGACAAGCTGCAAGTGTTAAAAAGCTATAAGCAGTCATGTGTTTGAATGAATGATGCAGTCAGCAGTGTCATGTGATCAGAGAGGACCTGGTTTTAAATAAACTATGGAGCCCGTCTACAGTTTCATCACAGCTCATGTAATAAAAGAGCAGGTGTCCTTTTTCTGAATGGGATGTCGACAGGAAACACTACACCTACTTTCACAGCTCTGTCTCTGCACTGCAGGCTTGTGAACAGCATCTGAGTCACTGTGTTACAGTGAAGGCAGATGATTTTGGTTTGACACGGCTGCAGGAGAATGTCGAGAAGTAACAGTGATACCACATTTCAATTACTGTAACTGCTCATGTTGTCCTGACGGCTGCAGGTATCATCATGTGCCACATTCTTATCTTTACCGCAAAGCTCATAATCATGCTGCTCGTTTGATTTTAATGTTGGTGATAAGATCTGTGCTGTCACAGGGAGACTGAATATGTCTGTTATATCTACCTGATACTCATCAGGCAGGAAGACGACGTCTCTCTTCAGTGTGCTCATTTGCTTATCTTGCTGGCAGAATAAAAGTGACAAGAATCACGGGACTCGCTTCCTCCAACACACACACACACACACACGACTAAAACGCTGCACTCAGGTCAGGTGAGGTTACTTCATTTGTACCCATCGGTCGATTTGGTTTTCAGTGGACGAGGCATCCAAGGCTAGTACTCTACGCTCCAGTAATCACTTAACCACTAAATACAACAAATATGGCTGCTGGAACAAAGCTGTTCCTTGGGCCGGGACACAACGCATGTCGGGTGCTGTCGGGGGCTACTGTTGCCTGTTCTGTGCCAACTTTCAAGGATGCAGAGGCAGGTTGCGCCAACTCACCACAAAATCCTAAACTGGGAGCAGATTTTTTTTCCAGCTGTTGTTCCGAAATATTTTCCCTATGACAGATGTAAAACTTTGGATAGCCCTGCTCAACATTGATCAACTTCTTTTCCACATTTACCAAAGACTGATTTTTAGCCCTGTGATAGTCTGGCGACCTGTCCAGGTTCTACCCCGCCACTCGCTCAATGGCAGCTGGGACAGGCTCCAGCCCCCCCACCACCCCTTACAGGATAAGCGGTTACGTAAAATGAATAATTTCTATAAAAGAGAGGAATGATATCTGCTGACTTTGATTGGTTAAGACTTTCCTCTTTGATAAAGCTTATAGTTAGGGCTGGCTCAGGCTTGCCGTGTACCAGCCCCTAGTTAGGCTGACTTAGGCCTAGTCTGCCGGGGGACCTCTGATAATACACCGGGCACCTTCTCTCCTCTCTCTCTCTTTCTCTCTCACGTCCTGTTACTGCATCTTGCTAACTCGGCCATACTGCATGTCAGTAACTCAGCTTCTTCTCCGGAGCCTTTGTGCTCCACTGTTTCTCAGGTTAACTCATATCACAGCGGTGCCTGGATANACCCCCCTATAATACACCGGGCACCTTCTCTCCTTCTCTCTCTTTCTCTCTCACGTCCTGTTACTGCATCTTGCTAACTCGGCCATTCTGGATGTCACTAACTCAGCTTCTTCTCCGGAGCCTTTGTGCTCCACTGTTTCTCAGGTTAACTCATATCACAGCGGTGCCTGGATAGTGTGACGTGTGTGGTTGTGCTGCTGCCGTGGTCCTGCCAGATGCCTCCTGCTGCTGCTGTTATCATTAGTCATACTTCTACTGTTATTATACACATATGATTATTGTCACATACATATACTATCAGAGACAGAGGGATGTCGTATGCTGTAAAGCCCTGTGAGGCAAATTGTGATTTGTGATATGGGGCTTTATAAATAAAATTGAATTGATTGATTGAAATTGATGACATGCAGTTCGTAGTGCTGCATTCAAAAGTTGATATATCTCAGGGTGCAGCCATCGCACACTGGAAAACAGGTGCTCGAGAGTGCTTGTGCACTGTGACGACATCTTTCTCGCTTTTGAGCGCACTTTGTGCATGTCTACATCGACAACACTGGATTTGAAGGCGCAATAAAACGCAGCATGTGTCCAAGTCATCACGCTGCATTGTTCTATGTGTTCTAACGTTTGTGCTGTAAGTGCAAGTAAGTTTGAGCTTGTAAGCCAGAGTGACTCATGAGGGCTGGATGAGGATGGAGGGAAAAATGCAAAAAAAAGCAGCTATGTTTTTTATTTTAACATCAATACACCATTTGAGCAAATTAATTTCTAAGAAAATCAAGCAAAATGTCATTAAAATGTGGATAATGAGTATGTTTTGGTTCAAAGTGAAAATTAAAAGATGTCTTTCTTTCCAAATTATTATTAAGACGAAGATATTCTTTATTAATCCCTGAGGGGAAATTCAATTTTATCACTCTGTTGTCATACACACAGCCCCGGAATACACACACATGCACAAACAGGCCCTACACAAGCATTACATGGAGAGATGTAAGAGCGAGGGGGCTGCCTTGGACAGGCGCCTCGAGCAGTTGGAGGTTTGGTGCTGAGCTCTAGGGCATGTTGGCACTGCCCAGGAGGCAAACTGGCGCCTCTCCAGCTACCAGTCTACACTTCATATTTGTTGTGGACATGGACTTGAACAGGCGACTCTCTGGTTCCTGACCCACGTCCCTATATGGACTGAAGTACCGGGATATATTAAATATTCATCTAATCCATTCCACACACAAAATTGAATGTGTTGACAGTGTAAGTGCCTTAATTTGATATCTAGACCTAAAATGTCTCTTTCAGACTAAATCTGTGTGTTTGGACCCGTTTATTTCACTACATCCATTTATTTGAAGCAGTTGTTCAAAGTCATGTTCAGCTGAGGTTCAGTCCAAGCCAGAGCAGTTCAAGGAAAAGCCTGTAAGAATAAATGCTTTGCTTCATGTTCCAGTCAAACTGTCAATCTGCTGCAGTTATGTATCAAATCATAATCACAGCTGGTGTGGACACGCTGTGCTCAGTGGGATGTAACATTTCTGCAAACAGCACTTTAGACTGTCGGCCTCTCGAGCCTCCATGCTGCATTTTAAATTGTTACCACGTTGGAGCAAAGAGCAAACTGGACGCTTCGTGGTGATTCCAAACAGAAATCCTAGAAAAATCCTCCAAAGCATTTAACTGTTGAGACACCACAAACTGTGAACAAGGACAGTAATAACTTCTTGTATACTCATTTCTTTCCATTAAGGCAACATTTGTGAAACTCTCCCAGAGTTTAAAGAACATTTTAATGTTACAATATTCCAATGTAAAATCTGTGTACAGAGCTGGTGGGGCTATGTGAAGCAAATGTGGCCTATTTGCTGGGCGAGCAATATTTGTGCCTAAACCTAACCACACATGTTCATTCAGGCACCTCCAGCTCATGAGTCTATTTCAAGTAAGCCAAAGAGAAAGTAAGGGGTGCAATTAAAATTATTTCCCACCATTTTTCTTCTTCCTGTACAACTGTATCTCTAATTTCAGCACTGCATTAAACAGAAGAACTAGGAACAATTAAGTAACAATAAAAGCACCACTGGCATGAAATGGAACTGCTTTTATTTTATTTTATCAGCCTTTCGACCAGAAGAAAATGTTGGCACTGTATGTTTCTGCAAACTTCGTTTCATACATGTCATAGCAGCATTTCTAAAGTGACAAAGCATTAGGGCCGCCCCCGACTCAGAATGTTCCTAGTCGACCAACAGTCATCATTTAGGTCCATTAGTCGACTAGTCTCCTGCATGTTTCTGATATGAATGTAATGATTAAATGATATCTTTTGGTGGTTTGAGTTGAAGGTGTGAGAAAGAATAGTATCAGTAACATTGTTAACACTGTGCTACATTACAGAGAAATACAAAACCGTACTAATGAACCTTCATTAATATAGGCCTATATTTTATCTACAAGTGCACGTCACACACTGAGCGAGCCGCCTGTTAATGACGCTGTGGGCTAATGGGCATGTAGCTACTTCCATGTTTCAGATGATACGTCATGTTTGTAGTCGACCAATGAAGATGAGTTTACATATCACCTTGGGTTCGTCCTTCACCTTCTCAAAATGATCCCACACTTTGGATTTCCTGCCCGACATGTTATTAACTAGCCTGTGGAATAACCGCAGGTACCAGCCCTGGAAATTAACCTGACTCCTGTCTGACTGCTGAGCGTGGACACTTCCTGTGTCTGTCCTTTCAAATTAAATTCCCACATGGTCCAGTCATATAGGTTTGGATTTATTTTGACAAGGCGCAGCTCCTGATAGAGTTTCACATCTTGCCGACCATGACCTTTCTGGTCGACTACTGTTTGGTCGACTGTTAGGGGGCCGACTTATTGTCATCAGGAAGTGGAGGGCATGGTGGTTGGCAAAACACCTGCCAAGCTGCAGACCACTGTTCGAGCCTAGTGTTTTTTAGCGAGTCATTGCTGTGCTTCGTGCAGCTTTTAAGGCCCCAAACATAGTTGTATTTTTAAACTACCCATGGCTGTTTTTCTAATGGGGCTAGTAGCAATGAAAAGTGATTGTTTTACAGAGATATTACTGCTTTTCCAGCTGGGATTATGAAGTGTTTTTGTGCCTAAACCTAACCACACATTACCTGTAAAGTTTCCACATATTGGCTACATGATAACGTGCAAATGTAACATATCCATGGTTTGCAGAACTTAAAATGTCAACATTTCTCTGGTGATTGGGTTGGTTTGACTGTATTTATTTCTATTAATTCTTATTTTATACAAACATGGTTTGCTGATTTACCTGATGGCTTTTTAGAGTCTTCGTTAAGTAGAATTTTATTTAGTGTTTTATTTAGTTTTTTTTAGTGTCACCAGTGTTTCCTGTCAGGGTTGGTGTTGATTGGCCAGCATGTGTTATGCATTTACTTATTTATTTTGTTGTTAGCTTTGCAAAATAACATCTCACTTTAAAGTTTTCTGTGGCATCTTTAGAGAATAATTTCAAAGCTCCGTCTGACGCACAGATCCTGTAGAGAAAAAGTCATAAATATGTGGAAGCTATTCCTTTACATATTCAGTTTTGCATCTCCTGTGTGTATCCTGCAGCTGTAAACTCTCTCTCCTGGTCTAATCCGTTCCACACAGAGAAGCAGCTGCTGCGGCTTTAATCAGCGGTGTGGAGACGTGGAGACTAAAACCACAACAGAGAAACCCAAAGCAAACAGCAGTGTTTCCCCGTTTTCCTCCACATCATTAAAATTCACTCTCGACTGCTACTGCGCCGCTGTCCTCTGTGTGTGTGTGTGTGTGTGTGTGTGTTCACAGAGATACCATAATGTGGTTGTGCATCTGGGTGTCTCAAAGAAAACAAAAATATTCACAGTGGAAGTCTGTGCTTGCTTGTGTGTGTGTGTGTGTGTGTGTGTGTGTCAATGAGATCATAAACACTCTGCAGCAGTCTCTAGCATGTGTGTATCAAAGAGAACAACTCTGTGTGAAAACACTGGGCAGACTTCAGCTCAGAGTCACTTGTCAGCACAAGTTAGCTAATTGTTCTGCACTTCGACATGAAACATGACATATTTGTTTCAGTGGAGAAGCTGGCAAAGAAACTTTCTTCCAGCCCTTCTTTTAAGTTTTATTTATTTTTTCCTTGTCTGTATGTTAAAACCAACCCAATTACCAGAGTACATGTCGGCACTGTACGTTTCTGCAAACCACTGTTATGTAACATATGTATGTTATTATGTAGTGGTCTCGTTGAAACTTCATGTTTCTTTCTGTTACAACAACACCGTTGTTAACATACCATGAAGGCACACAAACCACTGGCTTTTTGTTAGGAAAGGACCACGTCTCGGCTTAGAATACACAGTTTTGGCTGTAAATGGCTGTAAATGCCACCATTGTCCTGCTAAAAGCACCCGGCTTTGGTGGTATAATTGCAGCTGGAGATGTCGCCAATGTCCGGCTTGAGAGATCTGTTTTGGTGGCACCATAAATGCTGAAAATGCTGCCAATGTTGCGCTAAAAAGACCCCATTTTGGTGGCATCATTGTGGCTGTAAATGCTGCTGAAGTCCCGCTAAAGAGACCCCGTTATGGTGCCACACTCATGGCTAGAAATGCCACCAATGTCCCACTTGAAAGACATGTTATTTTGGTACAATTGCAGCTAGACATGCTGCTGATGTCCTGCTAAAGAGACCCTGTCTTGGTGGCACAATCATAGCTAGAGATGCCGATGAAGTCCTGCTAAAAACACCTGGTTTTAGTGGCACAATTGCTGCTGGAAATGCTGCCGTTGTCTCGCTAAAGAGACCTCGTTTTGGTGGCACAATCACAGCTGGAAATACCGCCGATGTCCCAGTAAAAAGACCCTTTTTTTGGCACAGTCGCAACTGGAAATGCCACCAGTTTTACACTAAAAAGCCCCGTTTTGGTGGCACAACCATGTTGCCCTAAAAAGATTGATTTTGGAAGCACAATTGCTGTTGTTGGTGCCACAATCATGACTGGAAATGCTGATGAAGTCAAGCAAAAAACACCAGGTTTTGGTGGCACCATTGCTGTTGGAAATGCTGCTGTTCTTCCGCTAAAGAGACCATGGTTTGTGAACACAATCCCAGCTGGAAATGCTGCCGATGTTGCACTAAAAAGGTCTCATTTTGGAAGTTAAATTGCTGTTGTTGGTGCCACAATCATGGCTGGAAATGCTGATGAAGTCGTGCAAAAAACACCAGGTTTTTGTGGCACAATTGCTGCTGGAAATGTGGCCGATGTCCCACTAAAAAAAATATCTGTATTGGTGGTACAATCACGGTTGAAAAAAGTACCTGATGTCTGGCTAAAACAAACACTGGGTTGTGCTGAAACCATCAGGGCTTGAAATGCCCCCAGTACTGCACTAAAAACACTCAATAACAAACAATTTTGTTTTTTGTTGGTCTCAAACAGTGGTCTTTAGCGATCTGCAGCTTGGTGTCACGCCCTCCACCATCCTGCTCATATACATTTTGATCTGGTCACTTGGCTGCTAAAACAACACAACGCAAGTTCAAATCTTCTTTGCATCCAAAGCTGGAGTTACATTTTGGGAAGGTAGCTTCTGAGGCCCTCATTTATCCTGCTTTTTCCTGTATTAGTGCTGCAGAATGAAAGTTCAGCTTTCCCGAGTGATGAATGGAATGAGAGTTTTGTGCTTGGTGAGGGATGAGAGCAGAGAAATGAAGATTAAGATGTTATTCACAACCATCACATTTTATTCAGACAGTCAGTGTGAAACAGCTACCTGTGCAGAGCACTGTGTACTGAAGACAGAAACTACAATTCAAGATTTGTAAAAGGGCAGTGTGTCAGTGTTTTTCACCGAGCCTGTTTGATATGGAAACCAGAGTGTCTCTGTCAGCAAACTGCAGAATACAGTCAGACTAATATTTATGTGCTTTTTGTTTGTTTTCACTCTATTTTTTTTCCCTTCCCCAACTCGCAACAAGGAGAATTCTCTCAAGGACGATATCACTGAATTAAAAATGAATACAAAATGAGAGCTCCAGGCATTTTTACCTCATCTCCTCGTTCTCGTCCTCCAGACAGCTATTTATAGAAATTCATGCCTTACAACTAAATTAGTATATTATAATGTTATCTCTTGTGAATCTGAACCAAACTTGGCCGAGGATCTCCTCTAAGAATAGACTGTATAATATAAATGGTAAATGGACTGCACTTGTATCACACCTTTCTAGTCTTCTGCCCACTCCACACGCTTTTCACGCTACGTCACATTCACCAATTCACACACTGGTGGCCGTGGTTACCATACAAGGTGCCTGCTGCTACACAGTGACCATTCACAGACTCTCACACACCGATAGAACAGCCATCGGGAGCAATCTGTGTTTCAGTGTCTTTCCCAAGGATACTTTGACATGCGGACTGGAGGAGCCAAGGATCAAACCACGGATCTTTCCACCTTTGGCCCATGTCAGTTAGTAAAAAAACTAGAGACCATCTTGAGATGGGATCACACTAACTGGAGGCGCCCACGAGGATCCTGATCAGATGCCTGAACCACCTCAACTGACCCCTTTTGAAGCGAAGGAGCAGCGGCTCTACTCTGAGCTCCTCACCCTACCTCTAAGGCTGAGCCCAGCCACCAATACACATACAAGGTGTGTGAACACAAAACCAGCCACAGTGTCACAGCTGGTAATCAGTCCAAAGCTATTTTATCAGCCTTGAAAAGAAAGCTCAGATAAAGTACTGCCCTTTAAAAAACTGTCAAAAGTTCTGTACCTTCATTAATTCATGCACCCCAAAAAACCTTTTCCTCCACAGCCACACCTTCAGTGAGTCTGAGGAGACTGCAATAAGTTGTGTGAAAGAAGAGGCTGAAGGAGGATCCTGCAGCAGGATGTGTGTGTTGTGTTTTTTTTCTGAAAGCAGAGGATCAAAGAGCAGAGGGAGGCACTGGAGGCTGAACCGGCACACGCCTGGAAGTGCTATCAGTGACAGGTGGGATAAATCATCTTGTCAGGCATGAATGGAAACCGGTTGGAAACACTGTATAATGGTGCACTCAACTCATCCAACACACACACACACACACACACACACACACACACATACACTTTCAAACTCTGCGGTCTTCTGTCCATCTGGGAGGAGAACGGATTCATCGCCTGAGATTTTGACAGCGTCACTCACGTGCTCGATTCAGATATGAAAAAATGAATGGGAACCAAGGCGTCTTTTTTTCCCTGAGAGCCTCTGTTCTGTGTGTGAGTGCACTCTCGGCTTCATGCATCAGCAAATGCTTTTTTGTATGAATGGAGGATTTCTTATTGAGATTACGTAACAGTCGCTGAATGAATTATTCAGTCTGTGATGGAAAAAGGTGATGTACTGTGTCGGCTGCCAAGTCGGCACTCTGCTATGCAGCCACCAAACGGCAGGAGTAAGGCTTGAATGGAGGGAGGGAAGAAAGTAGAATAGACTCAGATCGTGCTGCTGTCGCTACAGTGAAGAAGCAGTGTGTCAACATTAAGTGCAGGTGGGTTGAGATGATAGATGATGAATGGATCCCTGAATGTTATGATAAGATGCAGAGGTACAGAGCAGAAAATAAACGCTGCCACACCCTGCATGCTTACTTTGTAAAAAACAGACTTTAGGTTAAAGACTTCACTGTCACACAATGGACACTGGAGAATCCACAAAAGTAGAACATTATTTCAAACCTTCATCCTGTTTTTCTTCAGTAATTACATAACATAATTATCACCAGGGCCCTGCTCTAGAAGGCAGGTTTAATAAACTCTTGAGTCTGACCCTGAACTCTGAGCTGATGAATCCTGAGATGGAAAACTCGGCTCCAGAAGAGCTGACCAGTGTCTGTTCAATCGACTCTGTGTATGTTCATTCTGAGTTAAGCTTGTGTGCGATGAATGAATAAAGCCACCATCAATAAAAATCCTACATATCCATCATGGCAACAGTGAATAAAAGGCAGAGCCTCCATTTCAGATATAGATATTACTGTATTTATATGCAGACTCTGCACACTTACATAAAAAAATAATTAAAAATGAAAAAGCCTGAGTCAGAGCATGGAAAGGTGTCAATAAATGAACAGTTACGTTTTTCTTCACAGCGTTGTACATGAATTCATCCTTTCAGCCACAGCCTACATTACATTTTAAATATAATTATACAACTTTAATGTGACGGGGACAAAACAGAGAGGCCAGCAACTGAAGTTAAGAAAGCTTTGAAAAACTACACAGATAAAACACGTAAAGAAATGACTAAGCTCACAATCTGATCCAGTGATGATACGGTCGGTAATATGCACTTGAAAAGGTGTCAAGGTTTAAATACAACAGGTTTTAACTTTCAGACGTCTACAATTGTTAACAAAACCTCCACCTCCCAGATAATGTCTGACAGCCCTGACTCTGAACACTATTTCCTTTTTTACTGCATACCCTGAAATGACTGTAAACTTATTTTAAAACTCCATTTTAAATCATTTTAAATACAATTTTTATCTTTGCACTTCTTGTCTGCCATTTTAGTGGTGATTTTTTAAAATTGTAAATCATAGTAATCAATTTTACCTTTTTTCTCTTTACTCTTTTATTGTAAATCTGTTTAATATGTAATGCACTTTGAATTGCCCTGGTGAATGAAATGTGCTATACAGATAAAGCTGCCTTGCCTTACATCAACTTGGAAGTTAGCATCATCCTGGTTCCCTCGTCAAAATGCCTCTGGGATTTTTCCATTGGAATTTGGATTATTGAAGAAAATAAGCTCTGTGGCAAATAAAAGTTTATGATACCTAGAAGTTTTGTTCAGAAAGATTTTTTTTATAAATGAACACCACGGTTGCATGACTTCAACGCCACCACCACAACGTGTTCGTTGTGATGAAGCTCTGTAGCCTCACTAAGCAACTTGTTAGCAATCGTCGTTTTTAAGATGCATAAAAGCTTGAAAATTCACAAGTATTTACTGACATATTTCATGTCATAGAACAAAACATGACCGTCTCTTAAGCTTGTGTTAACCACAGACCTTATTTTAGGCATCTGACCTATTCAAAAAACCCACTGACTTCAAGACGAGGGAACCAGAGGTGTCAAAATGCTGAGTCATCTCCAGGTTTTCGGACTCATTCCTGCAGCACTGTGTTTCGACAGTGTTCAGTGACTTTGTTCCAGCTACTTTAACATGTGTGAATTTAAACACAGTCACTGGGATGCTGTTAAAACATGTTTAGATTGTATTCACCAATTTTAAAAAATCACTTTCAAACTACTTCTGCAGCTGCATCATGTTCCTGCTCACTCTGAAATATTAACATATAATCTCCAATACTATTATGTTCCATAAGTGTGACCAATCACATCATGACTGATAGAGATCATTATCCATTGATCCAACATGCCCAAAAACTAATTTTAACGGTAACTAATCCAGAGTTTAAGATACCTCTCTTTCTTAAACAGAACAACCAGAGTCATCTCAGAATCGCTAAACCTGCTTTCTGAAACACGGCCCAGGAGAACACAGTTTATCCCCTTTTCCATTTCTCAGTTCATCCATGAACAGATTATATGGATGATAAAATTGAATAAACAGCTAAATAAACTGACAGAATGAGCAAACAGAAGAATAAGTGAGCAAACAATTGACAAATGTACTGTAACAACACAAGCGGGCAGAGGCGACCTGCTCCCTCCATCTTCCTGTGTGGTTTCATGCTGTCTGGGGCCGAACGTCCCCGATGAAAGCAATCATCCAGAAAACAGGATCTGTCACAGGACACCTGAGGTGGCGAGGGGAGGAAGGTTAACAGCAGAGCGAGGGGGGAAAGCTGATTCAAGGAGCGGAAAGAGAAGCTGGCTGCTATCTGATCGCTCTGAGTCTGACTGACTGCATCATATTGACTTATGGCTCCAACACGTGGGCCTGTTCCGGGATGGTCGCACTCCATGGTTGCATAAAAGTCCCTGAGATGAGCTATTGCATCGCAGGATGTGTTCGACGTGTAAAATATAAGTGTTGGTTAAAGATAGCTGTGGTGTGGCACTCCACGGATATTAGCAGGGACATTGTTCTTCCACACAGTGTTAGCCGATAAAGTTTCAGGATCTTCTTCAAGGGCAAGTGATGCTTGCCATAATAAGATCTGCTGTTGAAATGTGCTTCTTTTCTTTTCACAATCCCACCAGTTAGTGGATGAGCTGATCATTTTCTTGATATACAATTTATTTTAAAAAAAAAAGACATAATCAGCTAATTGTGCTTTTGTCAAAAAAGAGTTTGACTATCTGCTCTTGCTGCTGGTTTTAACATCTAGCAACCAAAAACAAAAAAATGGGGCAGAGGCATCTTTTGCTCCACAGTTATCTAATGAAACACCCATCAAATATACAAATCCTAAAATTTGTGCTTTTATTTTGAAAGGGAAAGACCAGGAGGTTAGATTGTAAAGGCGGGCGCTCTTATTATTAAAGATTTTGTTGCCGGTAGTGGGAGAGAAACTGAACAAATGTTGTGTACAGAATAAATACATCTTCACAACGAGAGTAAAGATTTAGCACCTGGCTGATACGGGCATATGTTTGTCTACATTTTATTTTAGTTTAATATCGTGTTGCTTTATAATTTTATTTTAATAGTTTTCTCTGAGTTTAAATGAGCATGTGTACACTAGAAAATCCTACGTTGCTGTTAGCGCAGTGTGCCTAAAGTTTGTTATGCTAAGGAAGAAATATTATATTTTGTTTTTGTTTTGTTTCCTTCTAGCTCTTATGGTGCGTTCATGACACGTCTGGAGCTACATTATTGAAAAATAAAGTTTCATGAACCACCAGTTAGAGAGCCTGACTCAGCCTCTGATGCTAAACCCTAACTTTGCATTTTTAGTGGAACTTCAAGATTTGGTGCACAGTGCAGCACAACTGTCATTGCTAGCTTCAGACTGACGCAGTTGTCAGTTTTACAGCCAACACCAGCATTGTATAAGTAGACTATGTACTTGGGCATTGTGGGTAGATGGCTATTGTGGGGCGGCAGAAAGCGACTGCGCTATTGACCGACAAAAACCTGGGCAACAGTCAGAATGGCACAGTGTTTTCCTGCTATTTAAAGGGCACATTGTTCAGATAGTACGTGCTTACATAGGTGGGCTTACGACACACGTATACTCTGCTAGTTACACACAGGGACCGACTGATGTGTTGCAAGTAGGTGAAATAATACACCACTGGGGCGTCGGTGGCTTAGTGGTAGAGCAGGTGCCCCATGTACAAGGCTGTTGCCGCAGCGGCTTGAGTTCGACTCCAGCCTGTGGCCCTTTGCTGCATGTCACTCTCTCTCTCTCTTCCCCTTTCACACTTATCTGTCCTATTGATTAAAGGCTTAAAAATGCCCCCCACAAATATCTTTAAAAAAATAAAAATAAATAATACACCACTAATGAGGAAAACATTAATCACATTCTGTAAAATATGAACATAGCAGAGATCAGAGCAGAGCTGCTGAGCTGCTGTCTTGACTCCCCATTAAGAGAGATGCTGTGCATAATTACGCACGAGGAGCAGCATAAATTCATTGATTAATCCTGAAGCTAAAAGTTTAGTTCTGTTTCCTTTGTCAAGTTAATTACTGCAGTTTTTAGATCTGCTGCTTAAATGTCCCACGACATTTGCTGCAGTGACATCACTGCTCTCACTGCTTTACTCTCAGGAGAAAACTGCTCAAATTTGCTGACTTTACCATGTACATACAGTAACAGTGTTGCAAGTGCAGGTGCTATAGATTATATAAATAGAGTCAAAACTAAATTAAACTACAGTAGGCTGTGATTTAAAGAACAGGTCTTCCCTTAATCACGAGTTTGGCTCCCCGTCTCCTCCTGTCGTAATGTGAAGCATCCTTGAGCAAGACACTGAACCCCAAGTTACTCCCAATGGGCAAGACAGCGCTTTGCATGGCAGCTCCGCCACTGTCGGTGTGTAAACAGGTGAATGAGAGACAAATTGTAAAGCTCTTTGTCCAGACAGGTAGAGAGGCACTGTATAAATGAAGTCCATTTAAATGCAGTCCATAAAAGAAAATGGCCAAACTGAGAAACAGATCAATTTTAGATAGAGGTTGTGCAGCAGACATCAACGGGCACTTTTGTTTCAACGGATTGCTAATTGATATTGGTGAACTGGTGACTCATGTTCCACATTCTGGTGCACATACTGTGTGGTGTAGTAAGCTTGGCAATGAAAGGTGTCAATTAAATCAACGTGATAAATAAGAATATTCAAGAAATGACTCCAAACCATCTGCACATTCCTACACAACATTATTACGTAAAATCTGTGTTACATGAAAAATGTATCACCTCGCCTCCTCGACGAGCTCAGAGGAAGCGTTACTAAATGCTTTCCACCAATCATAACATTTCAAAGGCGGTGGAGGAACAGGGTTATGCATTAGGAACGACGTTAGCTAATTAAAAATTAAGATTCTTTGCTTGAAGGCACTTAATGCTGCAAATACTGTAATGTACCAAACAAAGAAGAATGACTGCCAGTTAGAGAAATGCAACTTTGAAGCAGCTTAACATGCAGATATGAACGATTTGTGTGTTTTTACTTTTTAAATATTTATGGAAAACTATGAAAGTAAAGCATTTCTGTTATTTTGTCATGAATGTAGCTTAATCCTGCAAATGTAATGATAATAATAAAGATTAATTTGAAACAATTTCATATTCACATGTATTAAATCTTAATTACTGCATGCTGAGGGTGCATTTTGAAACAGTGTGTATGATTCTGAGAGGAAAAATAAGAATTATAGTGCGGTGATCTGAAGCTGCCTCATAACAAAACTCTAGCTTATTTAAATTTTTAAAATCCCATGATGGGAAGTGAACATAATGTGGACCATATCTGGCACAGGAACTGGTGCTACATGCTGTAACTGGGGGATCATCTGTGCCAGAGGACAAACTCCAGCATGTGGAGTGCACAGGCTAGATGTACGCTAAATGAGATTAAAGACAGTAATGTGATGCCATACTGTTTGAACATGCAGTGCAACATGTGTGATATGACTAATACAGCTTTCTGCCTCCTGGTAAGTTAGCAGCAACAGCGGAGAGTGTTTTCAATAATTAACAAACAGTGGGTTGAAGATTAAAACCTGTCTAAAAAAATGCTCTCCCCCTAAATAGTAACGGATGGTGTCATCAATCATGATGTCACACCCCCTTTTTATAGCATCAAATAACTATTAAAACTAATCTTAACTTAAGACTTGACCATACAGCAGCAGTGTGATAAGAACCACCTAAAATGAAAGCAAACATCTCTGGGGAAATGTCTTTAATGTGTACTTTGATCAACACGTTTTGGCCTCACTTTTAGCTGCACTTTATTATGACATATATTAACGTTTGTTGTTAGGCGGTGACCTCTATTGGCCATAGTTATTATGGCAGAAGCAAAAGAGGAAGTCAGGTGACAGAAGAAGAACAAAGAGCAAAAAAGTCATCCTAGGTGGGAGGTCAGGGAGTTTGATGGGTCAACAAATACAGGACTTTCACCCACGAGTTCGTGCCCCGTATGAAACCAGAAGTCAACGTCGAAAAGAAAGCATTTCAGCAGCTGGAGGCAGCTTTTGTGCTCCTGGAGTTGAAAACATTTCAACTCAGAGCTGTAAAGCGCTCCACGTCATCTCCATTTTTCAACCTGGGCCCTATTTCCCCATGTGTATGTGTGCGTATGATTCATAGGTACAACTTGCGAGATGACGTCACAGCCGGGAGGAGGTGAAGGGTCAGGGAAACGCTTAGTATGCTATTTACAGAGATAGCACTGGCGATCTGAACCGGTCAGTGGCGAAAAAAAGCACTTTTAATGCACAAACTTATACGGGACGCATTTGCCCCCGTTACCGTTTTAGCTCGTTTCACGGCTCGGGCTGCATCCGCCTCCCTCAATACTGAACCAATTTTAAAATGAGTTGTACCTATGAATCATACGCACACATACACATGGGGAAATAGGGCCCAGGTTGAAAAATACCGAAGTTATCCTTTAACCAAACTGCGCCGGTATCACAATTTTATCCATGTGTTTAAAACTGTGAATGTTTTACAACGTGTCTATGTGCGCCTGTCACTGGTATTCTCCATGTATGATGTTCTGAGCATCATTGGCAAATGACCTATTCAGTGGGTGAGAACGTGTTGCACTTAACATGTGTGATGTTAGGATGTATGTTTGTAGGGTGCTGTGGGGGCCGGTGTGAGACTGAGTCATCAATCAAACCTCTTGGCTGGAGCCATTTGGTTTCTCTCAAGGCAGCTGGAGGCTTCACATTACTGCCATCAAGTCGACATGGAGACCATCCATAACATCCCAACAGCAAACTGGGTCATGCAGTGTAACCCTTTCAGGATCCAGCACAAGATTCTACCCATCACTTACAGAGCCCTCCATGGTCAAGCACCTGCATACTTGACGGATCTGGTGTCCTTTCACTGTCCTGTCAGGTCACTGCGGTCCGCTGAAGGCCACCTACTTACTGTCCCTCACACAAGATTAAAGACGAAAGGTGATAGAGCCTTTAAGGCTGTTGCACCGAAATGGTGGAATGCACTACCTCATGAGCTGAGAGCGGCCTCTTCCGTGGACATTTTTAAAAAGCAGTTAAAAACACATCTGTTTAGGCTTGCGTTCCATTAATTGTCCATTGTATCATCTCTGTATTTCGCTGCACTTTACTTTTTATTTGTTTTTGTGTATTTTGCATTGTTTCTGTTATTGTATTTTTTGTATTTTATCTTGTGAAGCACTTTGTGAGTCCTCTCTGTGAGAAGTGCTATATAAATAAAATTTACTTACTTACTTACTTACCCTATCATCTCAGAAACAGGCTTGTCTTTCTACTCTAGTTAAGACCTCATGAAACAGGCTTGTCTTTCTACTCTAGTTAAGACCTCATGCTTTCACATTAATTTTAACCAAAGGAACGGTATGAGTATTTAATGTTTTTTATATATATACATATATATATATACATGTAAATATCTTATGGTTGTTCCAGATTTTAGGTTTAGGTGTGATTATAGAGATAAATTCTCTCTGGAAATCCATCGGTAAAAAAAACAAAACAAAAAACTTTTTTTTTTCTTCCTTTACCTCTGGAGCCACAGCCCGGAGTTTTTCGACTAACGGAAGTGCAGGGGCCTCGGCGATCGCTCATGCCCTTCAGTTCCGGCGGTGCCCCCAGGGAAATCGCCGTGTTGTTTACAAATAGAAAACCAGCAGAGTTTAGCTATATATCACATTTTTCACGTCACTATATCACCGTGTGGATTAATCTGATGTTTGTTAAGTCTATAAACACAATGATTGAACAAACGTTACTATTTCTGTGTGCACGTTTTGTAATTAATAACATGGTTATCGTAGATTAGCTGGGCTAACCGTTAGCTGTTAACGTTTGTCGTTAGCGGTGTCTGTAATAACCACAGACTGTATAAAAATAAGGTAATAACTCAATAAACGGTCTGTGAACAAAATATTTTTTTCCAGCGGATATCTTAGTTACAACATGATTGAGCTAGCAAAGCAGTTTTGTGTTGCTATGTGTGGTATTTATTCAGTTATGGGAAATCACGATGTCTAGAAAGCATCAGTGGCTGCAGCTGACAGGGACAGCTAACAGCAGCAGCAAAGCTAACATCAGGACGTCATCTGTTAAAAGCCTCCCGTTGTCGGATACGACATGAAACTACTCCAGTTAGCTCAATCATGTTGTAACTAAGACATCCACTGGAAAAAATAAATAAATTTCACGTTGACGAGACGGCGTTTTGGGTGGAGCGGTCACCATGGACGCGGAGCTTGCTGTTTCTGTAGGTACACATGTACACATTTCCTGGGGACACCTGCACGTCTCGGCCACGCCCCCTCCATTGTGATTGGCTAAAGCGCAGCATCGTTCAAACTCAAAGCCCCGCCCTCCCCCCCTCTGTAGTCATCTTTCACACAGGGCTGCCGACAGATTCTACAATGTAAATTGCAGAATCTGTCTTGAGAGATTATCCTAAGAATAACAGACATTTAATTACGTTTTGCAAAATTTCCATCAGAACAGGCTCACTGAGACACAGCTCACTGATTGATGGTGACATTAACCAGACTGACAGTAAATTCATAAATCAAATGAGATGTTTGCACACTCAAAGACCCATTAAAAATAAAATAGCTGTTTAAATGTGGAGGGATGCTTTTGTGCTCTCCTACTGGGCTCCAGCTCTTATCTCTTCCATACTGTAGCTGCTTTACAGAGGATGGCTGTTGCCAAGGGAACAAAGAAAACAAATAAATAATCAAACAAGTTTAGATTAGCTTCTGACAGAAAGTGAGGAAGAGTGAAATGTCCACAATAGTAAGATTGTTCTTAGTGAAGATAACTAGTGTAAAAATACAACAGAGACAACCTGTCTCCTCTGACTGTAGTTAACCTACCTTTGCAGTCTTTAAGTACCTCTGCATTTATTCTGTGCCTCTTTTATACTATGCATCGTTTTCTCTTCTCTTATCAGTCCGTGGGTCTGTTAGTCAAAGCTAGCAGTCAGGGAAGAAGGTGGTCCGACTGCGCCTTCACAGTGATGATTTAAGAAAAAACTCAAATCTCAGTCTCAGCCTCAGGGCTAAAGGACATTAGCCAGGCGGGGGAAGCTATAAAACGACTCTTTACATTCCAAAGCAGTGAAAACAGACCACCCAACACTTTCAGCAGGATCCCCGTTTCAATCAAACCAACAAGCCTGAGGGCGAGATAACTACAGAGGCAGCGAGCGCTGCTGCAGAAATCCCACACTGCCTATTGTTTCCTCAGCTGAGCCAAAAATCTGAAGATGAGAATGCCCTTGAAGAAGGAATCAGGGCAGTCAATTCATTTCTGATCTGCAGACCTCTGAGAACGGTTTAATACAAATGCGGCAGCCTTATTCGTCTGCTGTTTCTTTTTTCTTAGAACAGGGAGTTTGTGTGGATGAATACACGAACAATCCACATGCACACACAACTCCTGCAGGCCGGGGGCAATTTGAATAAGTGTTGCTTTCACCAAACAAATGCAATTCATTTTATCATTCTCTAACATCTCTTGGGCTGCACACAGGCTGCTTGCTTCAGTCAAATTTGGTGAGTGCACCTTCGTCAGGTAAGACTCGGGTGTCAAACTGCAGAACAGTCGCCAAAAGAAAATGTTGACATTGTGCATATGTTTCATATCAATGTTTCTAAAGTGACGTAGTGTATGAGCTGCCTTTGTCAACTGAAGGTGGATGGCGTGACACCTGGCGTGACTTTGTCAGTGTCATTCACGTCTACACATCACATGCTAGGTATCCTCCTGTGTTTGTTGTTGACATTTCAAGTCAGCCTATCAGTTTACGCCTGTTAAATACATTGTGCCATTTTAAAAGCACTTTGGGGTGAAAGTCAGGTGGTTCAATCCATCAACCGCCCCTTCTGTCCGCCCTTTTGGGACTATCCAGCTCCCTACATTACGTTGCAGTAATTCAAACTGACGCTGTCAAATGTGACATCATACTACCGTTACAGGTGCTGTCTGGCTGTTATTACCTGACGCGACCAGTTCGTGTATCGTACTGCTACATACAGATGCTGCCTGGTGGCTTTTGGCGTCTGTATCTGATGCCGAAATTACTGAACAAGTGGCGTTATTTGACAAGTTCTAAATGAGGTGCTTTGTTGAACACTAAAAGAAGCGCAAGCTAGCTTGTAGCTGCATGCTGAAGCAAGAATAACTGAAACTACCAAAGATTTCTACACATGTGGACAGTTTACCAGTCATGTGAAGTTTGGTGGAAACCTTATCGCAGTACCAGTTTCTCTTCTGGTTGTCCTCATAAGTTGCTGGTGCCATACCTCCGGGTATTCAGACTTTCTCCATTTTGTCTTCTTTGTGCTTCCGTGATACCGGCTTATCAATTGGAAACGCCAGAGTTTCAACATGGTGAACTCAGCGCGGTGGCGATATCTGTGCTTATTCATGTAGATATCAACAACTTCATACCCCTACTAGCGTGTTGGAAGCTACTTCTCCTCTGTTGTTGCCTTCCTCATTAAAATGAATGGAAGTGGCAAGTTACTATGCAGCAGTGTGAAAGCCCCTTAAGCCTTGATGGTGTTCAGGAGTGTTGTTGGCATTTTACATCAACAGTACCTGCCTAATAAAAACTAAAAACTTTGAGAATGCACAAGAAGACGATGAAAGAAGAAACAAGAAAAAAAACGTTCAGAGCAAATTTGAGCAAGAACAGCAACACCCAGAGCCGCAACTTATAACAAAAAACTAAGTGTTATAAGCTTGCATTTGAGTTGAGAAACTTTTAAAACTTTAAGTGTTGTATATCAAACAATGAGACCATTGTCAGGAAGTGTTCAATCAAAAAAAGACAGTGATTACGCTACATAAAAGCTGATTAGTTCTTACCTCTCACTGACAAGCTCCTCCATCACCGGCATCTGGCCTGCAGCGCTGACATTCATGTAACCATAAATGCAGAGAGTCCCTGCAGACAGGAGACACAATTAACAAATTGACATAATCATGTATATTATTATAAGCTGAACTTTTAATTACACATATAAAACAATCCGTGCAGTCAGCGGACTCCGTAGATTACATTAACATAAACGTATTAAACCAAATCAGAATTATGCAAATGCAACAATTTTCTTTGACATTTGAAGTTTACTGCCAATTGACTGTCACTTAAACACGCTGCACCAAACTTAGATGGCATTGATCTTTGATTTAACACAGAGCTGACTGACATTAAATTTATTTACAATGGACTGCCTTTCAAAACTGCCTTTGCCAACACATCGGTAAGCGCCCCTATAACTCAAAGTATGAGGCTTTACGCCCATACTGTCACGTTTGGACACTCAGGGACAGCTAGTCCCTTAGTTTTCACTCAAAGCATTTATGTATCCTTTCAAAATAGGCTTCCCTTTTCACAGTAAATTTAGTTTCTGTTTCCCCACATGCATGAAGTCTCTTTTCAAAATAAACTTAAAACAATGTAGGTTTACTCAATTTTTAGGTTTAGGCACCAGAAGTGCTTGGTTAGGTTCAGAAAAAAGATCATGGTTTGGGTTAAAATAAGTTTGTTACTAATGCAAAGTAACGTCTGTCATGTCACATTTGCATAGTTAAAATAACTTCATCGGGGACACAGACAGCAGTCTCCTAGGTGAAAGTCTTGTGTTTTAGTGATGGGCAAAGCAGTTCTTTAGATGTTACTGAATCACTAGAATCAGTTCATTCAGAAGATTCGTTCAAAAGATTTGTTCACTGTATCTTTCAGTGCTTGGCGGGAGGAGCCCTGACTGTGTACTGCATAGTCCAACTCAGTCTCTGCCCTGCACTGGTGAGTCTCATTACTGGCCAGCCTAACGTTTTAAGTTTGTTTATCTGGAAACTAAGTCTGTTAAAACCATGGGGAGGTGTGTGATTGTGTTCATGTGGCTTGACTCCTGGCTACATTAGCTGTTAGCTTGGAGTAAACGGTCCCTATGAAAGTGTATCGCTGAGAAGAAATGATTTGAATCACTCAGGGATAGGGGTTATGTCGTTCACTGAGTGATTCGTCACACGGTAGGCAGTCCCTTCCTGCACCCTGGCTGCCTCACGACTCATGAGTGATTCATTGTTCGCACTGACCAAATCAGCATTTTCACTCCTGGCCTGCACGCTCACTGCTGAGCTCAACGGAACTGAGAAATGAACGAATCAGTTCCGGAAGTGATTCAGTTTAGTACGTTCACTCAACAGATTCGTTCTTTTGAACGATTCGTTCGCGAACGACACAACACTATTGTGTTTGTTTGTCAGTTTGAAACCAGCAGCTTTTCAACATGAAGCCGTCCAGGGGCGTATCACGACAACGTAAAAGGTGCCCTTTTTGGTCTGAAATCGAAATCACTGACAAATCAGTGGTATTTAACAACTTGGGAATGAGGACTGGCTGTTGTATTTGTCAGTAAATGCTGTGAGATACAAGGTGGGGGTCATGTTACCATCAGGTGAAGAGTAAGAAAAACCAACGCTTAAAGGGGAAGAGTTTGTAATTCTGTTAGTTTTCATAAAACACAAAGAATCAGGGAGGTTTCATGTATTTGTTAATATAACTACTTGATTTTAACTTGTGATCTATCTCAACTGAAACAATTTTAGAGAAGCACCTGAGTTTTGGAGAACACAGATCTGATATTCCTCCAACTGGTTGTTCACATTTCTGAACACATTCCTAAAATGGAGACGATCTATCTTCATGCTTCATTTCCCTTCTGCGGAATTAAACTAAAACAATGATAGAAAGCTTGATCGCTGAGTGAATGTAAATGTCCATGGCCGTGCAGGCGGGATGCACAGTGAAGGTCAGCCTGACAGAGAGGTCACGAGCAGACCGAGGAGGACCATGACCTGCAGATTTACCCCCCTAATAACAAAACCCATTATGCCTCAGTCATATGGGCAGCTGTCACAACCACTTCATCACGTGGACATTTAAAGCTGGGACACCTCTGCACAGATCCAACAGAGGAATGAACAAAATAGCCTACTCACATTAGCTACACTATAAATAACAACACAAAGGGCAGAGCTCATAGCCTCGGACAACAGAGAGGACATTTTGAGTTATGCAGCATAAATACATTCATTTTCTGTAATAAAATGAGCAACGTGGGACAAACTAATTCACCCTAGCTGAAAATGTCACATAAATAAAGATGTTTGTTCTTTCATTATTTCTCTCTGGTCTTGTTAATAATATGAAGTCAGCCCGCATAATCTTCTTACACAATACTCATTGTCTCTCTCTCTCTCACATTCACGCACACACACACACACACACACACACACACACACACACACACACACACACGTAGACCCACAAGACCAAACAAACATGCAATCATGGAAACATTGACTTATATGACATCATGGATTACGATCCAACAGATGGCAAATGGTCAAGATGCTTAACACAACCACACGCACACACACTTGACTGTTATTGAGTCAACTGTTATAATGATGAATTATTATTTACAGCCATGACAACAGACTGCTAGCTTCCATAGAAAGTTAGCTCAGTCTTCAAACAGAAACTGAGCACAGTCAAAGTTACTAATAATATTGTTAGGCCTGTTATCTTGACATAGCAGACGATTACTTTGTCTTTATCACTTAGCCATCTCAAGAGATAAGAAATGGTGCTCTTTAGCTCATTTTACCCACAAAACCACTGCTATTTACCTTGAAGCCTTTTCTCTTGCAGTGTTCCTGTTTTATTTGTATGTTGGGCATGCTCACAAGTACAAGGGGATGCAGTACGCACTGTTGCCAACGGTGTGAAGCAATTCCTGTGCTTTGAAACACAGCAGTGCACCAGCTGAAGGTCACGGGAAAAGAAGACCGCTAGCTAGCATCCATGAATGATGTTACAAATGTTTCATGGGAACAAAAATGCCTTCTGCACCTTCACTAGACCTCGAGGAAACTCTTACAGTGGCTGAAATTCAGAACGTATGAGTTGTGTGGATATGGTTCTCAACATGGAGGTGGCTAAGTTAGCCGCTATCAGCTAACACTGCTAACAACAGTACTGACAACAGTGCTACCAGAGCTAACAGTGTTAACCAGGGGGAACCAGAGGGTGGACACTACACTTCTGGGACAATACCGTCTTGATATTAGCAGTAATCACCATATGAGCACAGTACAAAGCAGGCGCGATTAGCTAGCTGGTGGAATACACACTTCCTGCTATATTAATGCTCTTATTGGCTTTAGGTGATAAAAAAAGAATGCAAAGATAACGTTTCCGCACAAGAAAACTTGCAAAAACCGGACTTAAGTGACACTTTTAGGGCCAAGAAATCTTTAAAACAACTCCTCCTGACATTTAGACAAACAGAAACTAGCTAGCCTCGCAACAGGCTACAAACATCCCACAGTGCAACTCTCTTAAAGTGACAGGCTCAGTCTGTAGCAAAGGATTCACACCATGGAAGTATAAAGAAACCTGAATACACCATCGGCAGAGGACTTTAACAAAAAACACACATGGTTACGTTTTGCCAACAGGCACGGGGTTGTATTAAGAAAAAAAATAACAGTGTCTGGCTGTACAATCTTACGGGAAGTGAACATCGGCCTCCCGAATGAAATTTGGTGGTTGCGTGACCCATCCACCACCCTCCCTCCTGCCCTTCTTGCACTTCCACCTCCTTAACTTTCGTTGTTGTCCTGCCACATTTCTTGCTGCTGCCGTCAGGCACAGTTAAACAATAATGGCGACTGGCTGCATATCATGCCTACGTGAAAGGATGGCTTTTTTTGTCAGTGTCTGACGCCGGAAGTCACTAGACAAGTGCTGGATTTTGACGGCTGGGTGCGACCGGGTTGGACTGCCAACAACTGAGGTGGCTACTTCCAGTTTAGCTGTGACTCCAATAGACTTTCCAAATATTATTGGGCCACATGGATTAAATACCAGTAGAAAAGAGAGTCATTTCACGGGGGTTGCGATGCTAAAAAAAAAAGTAATCCCTGCTGAACAGACGTCTCTTAAACCATGTAAGTCAATGGGGAAAAGTCTTATTTGGCTTCAAGACTGGCGCACTTCCTCGAGGCCTGATTCATACTCACATTTTTTTTAAAGAAACTGTTGTAAGTATGTACTCATCTAGTCCTTGAGTAAGGCCCCACTTTTGCCAGACGACATCACACTTTTTTCCTCACGCTCACAACTTAAGTATCTCATTATTACATCCACACATCTACACATATCCTACACAACAACAGATCAAAAATGATGAGGATTAACGATTAATGAGGATTAAAGAAGCTGACCTTCATAAATACATAACCACTACGGCTCCTTTTATCATCTGTATTATCTATAATAATATAATTAATATAAGCTAATCAGTGATATCAGTAAACATGACCTCTTAATTAAAGTTTTAATTCAACGTGAGCATCAGAAAACAGAGCTTTTGGAGTTTGACTTAAAGTTAAAAACACATCATGTTTCCATCGATCATCTTGTTAACATGAAGAGATTAGAGCCAAAGGTTCCTTAAGATTAAAGGTTAAAGGTCAGCTGTATACTACTGGAGCACAATGAGTCATGAGAGTGTCCTAATAAATAATCTTCATGTATAAGCATATATATGTGCCTGTCAAGAGGCTTTATCTTCAAATGCATATACAGTACACTCTGAATAAAGGGCACAGTTTTATCCGAGTGTCACATGGATGCACAAGCACATGGGTCTGTGCTGGTAGATGTCAAATCACACATGAGCAGATGCAAATCCATCCGACCAAGACTGCATGTTTGTATGTGTGCTTTACAGACATGGATTCAGATGATATCATGATGATGATATCTTTCCAATGGCACATATAACATTTGCATGCAAAGACAAAGCATGTGCACAGATAAGCTACACATTTTAAGCTTGCCTACATTCTTTAATCAGACGTTTAAGCTCTAATATCTACACACTTGAATAAAAAAGCACATACTGTGAAGCATATTAAATCCCTGGCGTGGTATATTGAATAGGGATGCACTGAAATGAAAATTTGTGGCCAAAGCCGAAAATGATTAAACGCTTGGCCGAAAACCCAGTACTGAATATCAATGTTTAGTTTTTCATTAGTTTTTGCAGATGAACCCCCTCCAGATTAGTGTTGTCACGGTATCAAAATTGGGACCCACTGTGCGATACCAGTGAAAATATCACGGTTCTGAGTAGTATCACGATACCACAGCGAAAATGAGGCAGATGTGCCTTTTGTCATTTATAAAAAGATAAATCACTTTTCTATAATACATCAATGATATTTCAATGGAATAAATTACTTATTGACTTATTCATACTTAAAAAACCGCATCTATCAGTGATTAACATAGGGGGGATCAAAATAAAATAAATAAATAAAATAAAAATCAACCAGCCACCCTCCTACCCTGACAAGTAAAGAACAGTCCCTTCATAAGTAAAGAACAGTCCCTAAAGTGCGGTGAGGTTTGTGGGCCGTTACCTGCCACAGAGAGAGAAATGTGAACAGCTCGTTTCTCCTCTGACACATCACATACCTGTGTTCGGCTGGCTCGGCTGTTCAGGTACTTCTGGGCAGTCATGACACCAAAAAGAGGATATTATTGGAGCCGACTTCTCCGTCACCCGGTAAGCCGATGGCCGCCGTATTTGACAGGAATACATTAATGTTACTGTCTGTGTCTGTGACCCCGTTCAACCCACAATCGGTGGGATTCGCCTTTCGTTTCTGCTGGTGGTTGAAATCTGTAGGCTGCTCGCACAGCTGCTGAATGATTTAAGCCTATTTTGCTTACTCAAAACTATTTTTAGTCGCAAATGCGAGTGCCGTGACAGACAGATCGCCACACTGCCGTCATTTTATTCCGCCCGTCACGTCACACCGTTTGATTGCGTTATCAAAACGCTGCTATTATTCAGCCTTGCTTTCAACTTATTCCACCGAATACCTAATGTGTGTTTTTTTGCAATATTCGGCCGAATATATTCGGTTACCTTTTTTTGCAATATTCGGCCGAATATATTCGGTTACCGAATATTCGGTGCATCCCTAATATTAAATCTATCTGTCAGAAACATTTTTTATTCATTCTTGTGTTTAAGACCTGGACATCAGAAAGGGAAACATTAAATATAGTTTGAGTTTCATTTTGGAAACGCTAAAAAATGCACAGATACATACGATCTACCGTCATTTTTTACTTCTGTCAATATGTCTTCAGCCTTCAGAATAACTTGTGACCTTAAGAGGCCACTGATACACAGTATTTTAACCTAATGCATGGCAAAGGGAAACTGTTTTGTAAGTGCCTTATGCACACAAACCAATACCATAGTATACCATCAATACATGCACTGGCAACGTTGTCGTCCTCAAGAACACACACATACAATCTGTTGGGCTCCACCTGTCACCACTAATGGGACTGGATTTAAACATTTCATTTGGCTCCCGACACAACACATGATGCAATAAACTCTGCAGACTCCACCGTGGCACAGAATCATAAATCCATGCCTGTCTTCTGAATAATTCAGGCAGCTGTCTGTTTGGCAAGAGCTGAAATTAACACATTCCTGTTTTAATGGTGCTCATTTGTTTATTCATAGGCAGGCTGTATGAGTTGGCAGCAGTGTTGGAGCAGATTTGTAAAATTGTATCGACTAGTCACCAAAACATAACTACATTTCTTTTCTATTTATTCATCAGCAGAAGTAGGTTGTTACTTTTCTTTATCTAATATTCTTTTCAACCAAAATTAGCACATTTATGCAATGTTGTTGTTATTTTTAAACATGAAGAATCTACTTAAAAAAAAGCAATCGATGGGGTGTGCAGTAGCTCATCTGGTAGAGCGGGTACCCCATGTAGCAAAGCTGTGTCCTAAGCGCAGTGGTCCGAGTTTAAATTCAACTGGTGGGCCTTTGCTGCATGTCATCCTCACTCTCTCTCTCTCGTTTATTTAAAAATAAATTAGTAAAAAAGCAGTGGTGTGTTCTGGTGTGTTACGTCCTGAATGTGCAAGAAAACAGGAATAGCAAACAGTAGAAAGCAGCATGGAGGCCAGTGAAAATGTTTCAGTGGTTACTCGTTTTCTGTATGTGTTACTTTTTCCATTTCTCTTTCAAACTCAGTGCAGACTACTTTGGAACAATGTCAAAGAGCTGCTTGGATAGAGACAGGTGGAATTTGTGGCTGAGATTACAACGAGTCACAGAAGTTACTGACAGAGATGCTAGAAAAGGGGCAAAAATTAGGGTGTCCACTTGTGTGTCTTGTTTCCATTACTGCCGATTGGAGCTGGAGCCAATAAACACCTGTCATTTGTCCACGTCCAAGTCAGTCCATCCAGGATTTCATGGACTTTATCTGGGGTTGTTGTGTGTGGCCTGAAATGCCTGATTTCACGGCAGCTTTTCAAAAAAACGTGAAGTATGTTGCAATATTTTTAGAGATTGGTTTTTGCAATAAACTTGAGTAGGTAAAAAAAAAAAGCAAAATTCTTTGACTTTTAAAAAATATATTTATTTCATTAATCAAATAATATAAATCAAAGGCAACTTGTTCCAGTGAAAATAAAACCGCACCACTTTAAGTTTATGATGTGTACACTAATGTTACCACTAACCATGCACCTGGATCCGTCTAGTCTGTTGTCCATCAGTCCAGTCATTCTCCAGATGTGTATGTGGTAAAATTGAAATGTGTTCCACCACAACGCTGCAAAACAGTTTACCCCCACTTGTGTGCAGAATATCTGGAAATTCCCTTGCACGATTTGTAGTATGTGTCACACATGTCTGCATCTTCAAAACCAGAAACAAGATGTTATGAGAGGGACTGATGTCATTGGTGAAACTCAAAGGAACTACAGTGATCAGTCAAATTTGTGGAAAAGTTGCAGTGAGCAGAGAATCTGCAAGTTCGCGCAGAATTTACGAGGTTTAGTCGAATTTGCATTAATTTTTGCAATCTTGATATCACAAAAATCGGGGGGGGCTGAAAAGCCAAAAGTTACTGGGTTTATTTTGTCCAGTGGGAAAGGGGCTTTACACTGTGGACTTCATCCTATGTCACATCAAGTAACACCATTGAAGGAGAAGTCCGGTATTTTGCACTTTGAGCCCCATTTCTAGGTTGTTTATGATGAAATAAAGTGGCTAAGACCAAAATAGTGATGATTGCTCTTTTTCTGAGAATTTCACTTTCCCCTGCTGTCTATGGCCATGTGTGAACCTGTCCTAAAACCACCCTAAACCTTTGTTTTCAAAGCCATGAAACTCACCGAGTGCTCAGTGGTGTTCTATAGATAGTGGTGTTCTATAGTTTTCTATAGAAGCCTCATTTTGCGTTGGTAGTAATCCACCACCGGAAACAGAAAGGGGGTTGTTTACGACAAGGTTGTAGTCATTGTAGTCTTTTAGCTCAGCCAAAGTGCCGGCTCGACAGGGCTGTGTGCGCTCCTGGAGGAAGAACGAGAACAAACAAAAGAGTTTTGTAATAAGTTTAAACAACTTCACAATGGATTACTCGCTTGTAAACAACCTTCGCAGTAGGACAGGTTCACACATGGCCATAGGCAGCAGTGTTAAGCCAGGCAGGGGAAAGCCAAATTCTCTGAAAATGAGCAATCGTCACTATTTTGGTCTTAGCCACTCTATTTAATCATAAACAACCCAGACATGGGGCTCAAAGTGCAAAATACCAGACTTCTCCTTTAAGTGATGGTAAACTACATGCTGAAATTGTTGAAATTGAATTAAAATATGCTGAGTCACAGTGATGTCCATGCTTAGACTTTAGCAGACTGTATAAAACATGGCAGATTGCCAGCTTCAGCATGGATCAATGTCAGTGTTGCCAGGTGCCTCAAATATCCAAAGTTATGGTCTCATTACAAGTTGAAATGGTTTTGTTATGTGGCATTCCTGCAATTTTTAAATTAGTATTATTAATTGAGTGTGGCTGTGTTTAACAGCAAGGGACTGCAGGAATGTCCTGTTCTGGTGCTCAGCGCCAGATATTTTGCAATAACATATTACAGTTGCAGCTGTCCAACAGCAGGAAATGGCTCATGTTAAAGAACAGCACCATGGTTGCATCATGGAAATGCATTTACACCTAATATCATCACCCTGGACGACTTGTCAAGTGAGAAAGTTACAGAAAGTGCTCTGTCACACTGGTGTCACGACCTGCAGTATGTACAAGAAAAGTGTACCAGTATGGACTTATCTCACCATGTGAGCTTTAATTTTGCCTCATAAATCCCTGTACATTCATTGTTCTCCAAAACTGGAGCACCATCACATAAGGAATCAGGATCAGGGACGTACAGGAATGTGTGGGGCAAAACATTAGCTCACATTGCGACATAAGAACATGCCGACTCAGATTTTCCCACCTTCTTCCTACACATGTACAATGGAGGTCACTGCACCAGTGTACCCAAACATTCATTAATCCAGAGCAGATTATTATATCATCATGAGACTGATTTGACACCAGTCTGAAATCTTCTTGGCACTGTCTTCGGGTCGTGGCGGGCCTGCCGACTCTGTTCTATAATAGACACAGTCGGGGAGGTGAGGCGAGTTGAACGCATGACAGAGCTAATGGGCGAGGCCGCTGAGAGGGTTTACTGGAGTCTGTCAGCTCCCATCCACTCACACAGAGAGGAGGGGAGGAGAAGTACAAGGAGGACGATGACAGGGTGAGAAACTGATGGAGCAAAGTGAAAGAAAGAGAAATGTAATCGCAGAAACAGAAAAAGAAAAGGAGGAAGAAATACTGAGCAGGAGGAGACAGACGTGATACAGCAGATTGCTGCATTGTCATGCACTGACAGTTTCGTAATCTGGTGACTCTGGCAAACTGATTCTGGGTCGATGTATGAAAACATAACAGTCAAGTCGGAGAAGCCCAGGTAAGCTCGTACTCCGGTAATGAGACACGCTGCTTCTTTCTGTCACTGCTGCTGTAGCATGAAAACATCTAAAAGTTAGGTCTTGCACAGCATTATGGGAGCACCCTGACATCAACAGAAAGCATGACAACAAGCAAAAGGCAGAGGCGCCAGAAAAGCCACATCGGTTTATAGCTGGCAGGCTGCTGAGGCAGTGGGCGGGACATCACAAGTGGACAGAAATATTCTGTTAAGAGGTTTATTCGTGGCAGCATGAATGGGAGACTCAGCTGCAGGGAATCATAAGTGCATCACAACATTACAGTGCTGGAGCAGAGTGCAGCCAACAGGCCGGTTAATGTACATAACTGTAAACACAGCAGCTGATAATATGAGCAAGTGTCAATGATTGTGTTTACTTGCATGAAGTGAATCGACTGTTGGTCCTAATGGAGCTTCAGCCTGTTTACTGTGTGTCTGAGTGTCCCTGTAGTCATTAAGAAAGCTGCTGACAGAACACTCCTGTCAGCAGATTGAGACTCATAAAATATTTAAAGTTCAGCCACCAGCTGCCCCTCAGTTTTGGAGAGAAGTCTGAATGGAGTCTTAGCAGGGTGTTTCTGTGGTGATGCAACACACACACACTCAGGGAGAACATTAAACCCTGTCGGCTTGACCCTTCAACTGTCTGGCTGTTTAAGAAGATGGAGGATCATCACATCAGTGTCTGGTTGTGCACTGCTTTCCTCAGAGGGGTACACGTCACCCTGCAGACTCTTCTGGCTCTTTGGCTGTTGCTTGAACTACAGATTGTACTTGTGTATTTCTGTGTGCTGCCACCACGGACACAAAGAGTGTAGAAGCAGATCGAGAGAGAAAATCAGACCAAACTCTGATCAAACTGTAAAACTAGTCAGTGCTGATCGATTCTGTTACTGTATTATCAATATTTTGCCAAAAAAGTGTAGTACTTTTCATGTGTTTTCTCTGACCATGTAGCACCAATTTGAAGAGTGTTTGCATAGTTCTACTGTAAAGACAGCCCAGTTTTATAAAAAGAGCATCTTTGCAGTGGTGAATTACTTTCTTTAGCAGCCTAAATTTTTTACTGATTATGTTGCTTTTGTATTCATATTCTTGGAGAGATTTTGTGAGTACTTGTTGATGCCCTTGCTTTATTACGTATTGGCTCTGATGTTGTTGTAAGCCCATTTCTATCGTTAGTTTGACCAAAAATCTCATTTTTGTTATCAGTTATCAGCTTCATCACTGTTCTGTTATAAACTGTCATACCTGACACTTGCAGAATTCTAATACATGCATTTTGTGCATTATTATAATCCATCATCTTGAATTGAACTCTTTACGTCAAATATTCAATTAATTCAATTCAAATCAATTTATTTATCCCCAAGAGGCAAATGAAAAGGCCATGACAGTAGCTATAAAAACACAATCAGCAACACAAAATCAGCACATACACTGCAACATACAACATTCACAGTTAACAAGAGTAGTACAACTTACAACTCGCGTAACAACGAAAAGAAAGACATAGAAACACTGACCAGTCAACCGCACGAGCAGTGACCTGGAATTGATCATCATATTGCCATTACACATTTGCAAGAGTAGAGAGGCATGTTGCATTCACTTGAGAGCAAAAAAATCTGTTACTCTAAATAAATAAAATAATCATCTCAAAATTCTGAAAAAGTTTTCATGGAAAAACTATAAAAGCACTCGGAGAGCGCAGACCTCCGCCAAGCAGCTCAGATTTCACGCCATTTTATTATTTTATCCACTTCGCTTGAAACTGATCACCACCAAAATGTTATCATCTGTTCCTTGTCCCATTATCAACCATTCCTGAAAATGTCATCAAAATCCGTTCAGAACTTTTTGAGTTATTTTGCAGACAAACAAACAGACAAACAGACCAACGCTGGCGAAAACATAACCTCCTTGGCGGAGGTAAAAATCTGCTGTTCTCATCTCATTAATTCAGAAAAATGAGAATTTAAAAGATCAAAAGCACCTTTTTTTTACATGGGACTGAAAGTAAGAGAATCAGATACTGTCACTTTTATGATGGCATCCAATCCATCTCTGCTCACTTGTTTTACACACCAAAAACAAAAATCAATTTTTATGCATATTTGGTCCATAAAGCTTGAGCACAAAAGTCCTTCTCTGGTTGAGACTGCTGACTCCCAGTAAGCATGAATGGTGGAAGTAATTATGTAAGTAGGTAGGTAGGTAGGTAGGTAGGTGGGTGGGCAGATGGGTAGTATCACAAAATATACCCTTAAAAAACTTTTTCTGGGCTCCAGTTTGTCTCATGACAATGTCACACAGCCTGGTGCTTTTAACTGGCCTCTTGTAGGACCCTCTGACTGATTGTTAAGGAGTGTGGATGACTGACTGAATAACACCATCAGCTCTAACATATCAAAGTCAACTGGCAGCACCTGAACACCTCACTGCAGCTGGTTTTCTTGTGCTGCCAACAAAAACAAATGGCTGTTGCTGTTCTTAGTGCTGGAGTTCGTCCTGAGAGGAGCCTATAAGTTCTAGCCTGGAGCAAAAACCAAATGACAAATGGATGAAATGCAACAGTCTGGTTTGTACAGGACTACAACAACATGAGAGGAAACAGAGAAATAAAAGGGGAAGCAGTGAATGACAGATGACCACAAATTCGTCGCAGTAAAGAACCAAAGTGAGCAAACAGGCAACACAGCCTGATGGACGTGAGCACAAACAGCAGAGACAGACACATCAAGACCAGCAGACAACTCCAGACTGACCGACTGGAGCGTCGTGGGGGTGGAGGGCTCGTCTGTGTTTGTTAAACTGTGTGATGGAGCAGGTTCAGGTCTCCTGAGGTTCAGCCAAAGGTTTCCAGTGAAAGGTGGGACTAATCTGCAAAACTAAGCTCCTGTGTGCCGTCAGCACAGCGGCCTCCTGGAGGAAATAAACTAAGCGCTATAAAAAGACACAAGCAACTCTTCTATATATGTATATATCTGTGCAATACATGGAGCTGTGAAACCATCAGGGTGGTGTAAAAAATACCTATTGGATGAATCGGTTCATATTTAGATGGTATGTGTTTGCTTTTATGTTTGTTAAAATGAAGTCCATATTTTCTACACTGTTTTTCACTCCGTAAAGAAGCAGTATGTTGTATTTTGACACTTGTGTTTCAGACTTTCTTTGCAGAAAACCAACACTAGTGTAAGTAGTTTATTATAAGAGTGTATATGAGTGCATTAACAGTCTTTACTGTGTTCTGTATACACACTTATAATACAAGTATCTATAAGTGTTTAAGCACTATTTTTACTGCCTTTACTTTTAAGCTCATATCACAGTCATTATAAAGGCTACATACACATGCTATATCTTGTTTTTTTCAGGACAATCTGGGCTAACCAGATTTGCCATCATTTCATGTTCTTCTATGTGCCTGTATTTTATATTAATTTTTATATCA